>NC_061513.1:194366575-194536809 GCF_022539505.1 Lolium rigidum | reverse complement strand
GATACGGTGGATCCAAGCCAATCACCTAAGTTGATGCCCGATCTTTCACGAGCCTGGGGTGAGAGATTCCTCCCAACAAAAACCGCGATGAACGCGGCACGGAAAATTGAACGAATCCGGCAAGCAACGGATCGATGAACGATCGCCTCAAACCAAGAGCTAGACAATCCTTGATGAACCGAGACATCGCGGCGGATATAATAGATAACGCGGCGCACGTACCCGAGAGGATGATACACGTGAACACACGCAATGGGGAAAACCCCCTAATCTTGAGACTAAACTTGTTTCTACCTAAACCTAACCCATTACCTCCTTATATATGAGGGGGAGGTGGCTAGGCTTGACCCTTGCTAAATTTCAGGGCGCCCCTCTATGGGCCTACCCTAACTTGGTTGGACAGGCCCAAACCAAGGCCCGACTCGGTTATTAAAAATCCCTAATTTGCCTATATATGCAAACAGTACAAAAACTAAGATAGCTATAGCGTGGTGAGTCACGATCACACCTGGGCTCCACATAGGCCTCCATGCCCATATCAGGTGTCGTCCCACACCTTCAAGAAGCGTTGTCCCCCGACGCGTGAGGTCTTGGAAAAGGTGACGTGATATGAGACATGACACGTCCTCGCGGAATCTTCAAGTCTTGCTTGCCTTCCACACCACATCCTCCCTCACGGCTGCTTGACTTGACACTTGCCAAGCGCCTCCTTTCTTCTCCACATGAGCTTGTACTTAGGCGCCAACTCCTTCTTCTTGCGAGGTTTTGATGGACCACGTAATCGGCGCATGACCACCGCACAGATGTGTAATTTCACGGGCCACATAGATGTCTCACACGTCCATCCTTGCCTCGATGCATCCGCGGTGTCGCGCTGTGGGCGGGACTGCGGTACTCCTAGCACCGGTAGTGCCGCCTTGCCTTGTCTCCAGCAGCGCGCTCGGCCACGGTCGGTCTAGGCGCGGTTGGCCCGGACGGATGACCGGCCCGGCCGGTCTGGAGCCGGTCGGCGGCCACGACGCCGGACCGAAACACCATCAGCAACGGCCACCGCGCGCTACCGCCTCCCACTCCTCCCACGCGCATCTACGCCATATGTCTTGGAGACATCGCCAGCCTGAAACATCATCGGTCGCATACTAGCATCAACACAAGCTGAGCTGTAGCACATCTTTTGCAACATCCACATCAACAACAGGTCTTCATCCCAGAGGCTTGTCACCAACAAATTTCTTGTCATCTACGAGGCTTAGGCTGAAACATCACCAACATCAATGCTCGGAACATCATACCTTATCATTAGGCTTGTGCAACTTCTCCTTACGCACCACTAATTCCACATCGGACTTGATATGATCATCACCCATAGGCTTCAAAGTCATTGTTTGCCTATGCATAAAAGAATATGTATTTACTCGCCCGGCATGTGTCACATTGCGATCATCTTGCCAAAGGACCTTAAGTAGCAATCCACACACCTCCAATGGCAACACATCACAATCGATCTCATCAACATAAATCATCAATTGTAAATGGCACACGCACCTTGTGAGTAATCTTGACATACACGGCCTATTCAACCACTCAAGACGTTGGGATTCGGACGCCATGTAGACAACCCCAACGTTGTCACCATCGCCTTGCTAATGCCATTAGTACGGCTTCCACCATCAATCATCAACTTGCAAGCCTTGCCCTTGATATACCCAGTCTGAAACAAACTCACACATTGAACCTGTCATTGTCTTGCAAACATCATATTGTACCTTCTTGAGTTGCATATTCGGCCAGCTCAACAGTACATCCTCCTCAAACTGATCCTTAGTAACGCTCTTAGTATCAGGCAGTTTCTTCTCCTCAATGGCTGTCGATACGGGAACAGCCTCCTCCACGGTAGTGTTAGAACCCCCTGCCGTACTTCACTCAGCTCATAGAAGTTAAAGCTATAATGAAGAAAGCAGAAACCCAAATACTGCACCGCCAACTAGGCAGTATACCAACGATACCACTGAACTATGAGAGCATTACGTTTCCTTCTTCCACAACATCGTCAACCCTTTGTAGGAAATAGCAAACTCCATCAGCCTGCCATGAACCATCAAACTCCTTGCATCTCGCAAAACCACCTTCAATGTGTGATTCCAAAGGCTGAAATTCCCGTCATTGTAGACAGCCAGCATAGCTGATTTAACGATATAATCTTCGTCAAACTTGATACCTATTCGCATCTAGAAATTGAGTCATGATACATCGTCACTCCTATGTGCTTCAACACCAATCATTGGAGTAACATCATCAACGGCATGAACCAACATCAGGAGAATCCACCGCGGCAACGGAGAAACCCATGGGAGAAACAACGCAGGAACTGAAACCGTCCCGACGGAGCCCAGTTGAACGGCCTCAGTGGCTTGTCGGTCCAGCGATTGTCGTGCTAGCCGAGTCCATTGCCTCGTCTAGGAGCAAAACCGGAAATCGGGCCCAGACAGGCTGCCCGGTCACGCTCGGTTGGGCCGGAGTTGCCCGGCCACCCAGTCCATGGCGGTTGGGCCGGAGTTGTGAGCCTCTGCAGTCAGCAGCCGGTTGGGCCAGGTCCCCTACATGACTTCTGCCGATCCTTGGCAGTTGGGCAATTCCCAGCCAGGCACTGCAGTCAACCCAACCCGGTGGACGGAGGTGCCCAGGCTGCAGTCAATGCTTGGGTGTGGGTTAAGCCGGATTTTCTGAGTCGCCAATTTTCCGTCTTCTTCCGTCCCAGTGGCGATTTTTCGCGTTTGACCTAGAAACAACCATGGATGACCTCCAGCATTTCAAACTATGCAAACTTCCTCCTTAACCTCCATGGCAGAGCCCAGCGCCCTGCGATCGTGTCCAGGGGTGTGCCAGGACCACCCTCCCTCAAGGCGTCAGTAGCCCCTTTAATGAAGTCCGGCCTTCCACATGGCCAAGGAATTCCCCAAGTGACCCAGCACTTGGCCTTATATATGTCAAGATGAACCCTTCCTCTATGGTGAGCCTCACTTCCCAACTTGAATGGCCTTTCTCATGCCTATCATCCTTCATGTCTACAAGGTGACATAGTAAGGCCAAGAGAGAAGGAACTCCCATGGTGCAAGGAAGAGGAGAAGGAAGAAGAAGAAGAGAAGAAGGAAGAGGAAGAAGAAGGCGGAAAGGCCAGGCTGGCGGTCCGGGACTGGTCCCGAGCCAGGACCCCACAGCCAGGGCGAGTCGGTCCCGGAGCCCGGTCCAGCCGAGCAACGGGCGCGGCTCCCCTGTCTGAGGGCGAAGACGGAAACCCGCGGTTCCGGTTTCCGACGTTGTGGAACTCGGCCGGACGGCCGGTCACGATCCCGTCGAGAGGCCAGGACCCATGACAGTGGCCCAGGTCAGAGGCCGTGGGAGCCCAGGACCCAAACGCCTTGGATCAGGTGACCCACCAAAGCACCAGCAGCTCAACCCCACCGGCGTGCACATTCGCCCATGCTTGGCCTTGCCATGCTATCTGCAGGCCAAGGCACTTGCCGCCCTCTTTAGACAGTTGGCTTAGACATGGATTTGGCTTTGTCTCCCACTAGGTTTCATCCATGCCATCAGGCTACCCTTGTGGATAGTTGAGGATTTAGTGAGTGTGAGATTCTAGTGCTACCCACTCTCTCTCCCACTCCTAGATTCATCTCCTACGATCTCTCACTCGGGATTCTACGCGCGTCTCTCCCAGGGTTGATTCTATTGGCGTGGTCCATCGAGCCACGGGGGTAAGTATCGATTGTATCGGGTTAGTGTGCGTGCGTGAGTTCTTGTGTTCTTAGTGTTCTGTCGTGTTCTTCGCGCTCTCCTCCTCCGCCCTTTGGATTTCGTTAACCGCAAGATCGGGCCACACACGGGGTCTTAGACCTCATCATATGGTATGTCAACTGACCTTTTGGTTTAAAACTGATTTGACCCCCACCCCATCAATTTCGTCTCCTAAAGTCCCCCAAATCCCAAAATAGCCCTAGTGCCTCTTGACGATGTGATTTGGTTGCGTTTTGAGTGGTTTTGGTCGTGGATTTGGTGTTGGAGTGCTTGATCTACTATCTCCCCAACTTTTAGCCCCCAATTCATCATTTCCCTTCGTTTTGGTCGATTTGGCTGATTTCGCTCAAAACGGGGAGAGAAAAATGCGTACTTCGCCGCCAATCCGTTCGGCCGGGCTCAGCGGGCAGTGTGAGGGACAGCACAGCACCGGGGCCGGTCAACGGGCGCGGGCCGGCGCCAACGAGGCATCGCGAGAGCGGCGCCTGCCGGGCCAGAACCGGTCCAGCGAGTACAGCAGACGGGCGGGCGTCCCGGGGCACAGTCAACGGCGGAAGCCCCGGGACGCCACCTCCACGCCCTTCCTTCTTGCCGCCCACCCTCTCCGCCGCCGGCAAGCTCGCCCCCTCCACCCCCAAACCCGCCGAGGCTCCGCGGCTCTCGCCTCCGCGCCAGCGCCCAAAGAGCGTCGACACCACCCACCACCAGAGCTTACCACCGCCCGCACGCAGCCAGCTACTTTGAGCGTTTTCTTCCGCTAACTTGTGTTTGTGACAGTTTAATTGCCATTTGAAACTAACACGCAGCTCGAGCAAACGACGACATCCGAGAAACACCCGGACACAACGCCGTACTCTTGACATCACCACCTTCATAAGTTGTGTGTTCCGACACCGCCTAACATCTAGGTATAACTTGCACCCCACCTTGTAACCCCTCTTCTTTTGCGATCTATCTCTCCCGGGCATTGCTTATTGTTAGTGTTGCATGACAGCTGCTGGCTTCCCAGATTGTGAGAGTCGTGCTGTGTGAGTGCCGGAGTCAAGCTTCTAAGCTAAAACATCGTGTGGCAAGATAGCAAGAGCGGCTATACGCTAACATAGAGGCGAGAAAAAGCCGCCAAAGCACCAAAGAGTGCAAGTGCCATCATACATACAAAAGTGTACAAAGTGCCACCATAGATACAAAAGAGTGCAAGTGCCACCATATACAAAAGAGTGTCATGAAGCTTTTAAGCAAAAGAGATAAGCAAGAGAGGCGAGCGTAGTGAATCTCTTGTTGTCTCTTCCTTGCTGCTTAGAAGCTTTGATCTCTTCTTGTGTTAGTGTGAAACACAGAGCACCCTTGCCTTAAGGGCTTCACATACACTTTTCCGCTCATTCCTTGAGCGGCACTAACCCGTTTCATCTCGTGTGTGTGTTCCCATCTTTTAGTGTTTATAGTGATCATCGCTTTAACATTTGATTTTTGGACCTCTACCACTCTCTGACTCCCATACACTTGATCTTCGGATTCGTCTTTTGGCTTTCCACAACACTCGCCTACCTGCACATATTTGCTAGCTTTTGTGTGGTTTTGTGTGAGTCGCCCGAATCTCAATTGTTCTGACTCTCGGCTTGAGGTTGGATTCTTACCCCATATCTTCTGTCGTAGCACGGTAAAGAGTAGCGAGGTAGTCCTCCTCTGCAGCATAACATGCACCATGTAGATGCCATCGATGCTAACATGGATAGCGAAGGATAGAATGCGGAGGAGTTACACGGAGCACTTCGAGGAGGATTACCTACCTCCAGCACAGCGGATGTGGAGAACATGTGGAGGGCTCTACTCCGACTATGGCTCCCGCATGGCATGCACCGACAACCTGGAGACCTCGACAGCGACGCTGCAGCCACAGCGTCCATGGCTCCTCTCAAGGCATGTGAGGGCACCGAGCCAGCGACCATGGCTCCCAAGGCATCGGCATCTGAGACATGAAGGCTCTGACAGCGACGCATGGCTCCCTCAAGCATCCATCGGCATGGACGACATGGTGGAGCACCACTTTGAGTGACGCCCCATTGAGCTCGATACATCGAGCAATGGCTCATCCAGCATACAGGCCGAGCCGCTGGTGGTGCAACGCCACGCCTACGACATCGACACCGTGGCGGACCTCCACCTCGGCCCACCTTGAGTCACCGCCTACTTGGCCAATGGAGCTACATGTGGAGACGAGGACCACCAACGATGGCACCATCATATGGATCATCCGCAGAGCGTCCCATCATGAGCGCCATCGACACTCGTCTTCGAGGCTCTACGGGCGCCACCATGAGAGTGCCCATGCACATGATCATCTACGGCGGGTTCATCATGTGGAACATCTGAACGTCCCCATCATGAGCGTCATCGACACTCTTCTCAAGCTCCACCGGGCGCCCCGCGCGGCAACATGCCAAGTGGCATGAGCCATCATCTCGGCATGACAAGGACCGTCATCGACTCACACCATCTCATGATAGTCGTCGACCACTACCACCTCATGGTCTACATCGACATAGGTCACCACATGAGCTTCGCCGCCTGACACTTCATGATCGTCATCGACCAACATCTTCCACGAGTCTTCGACGACACCACTCAAGCCATGGTGATGATGCACGAAGGCAGGAACCTCGACATGGCGACAAACACCATGATAGGGTGCCTACCACTCCAAGGATGGCAAGTGCACATCGAGCATACCTTCCTCATAAGGCGACTTCCACCTCTTGTGCCACCACAATGGCCCCCGTCAAACCTATGGACTCCGATCATGCTACAAGTGCAAGCAACAAGGCCACATCCCACGGGAATGTCAATCTCCTATGTGAGGTGTGCAAGGCCAAGGTCACATGGCATGGCAATGCCTGTACGCCAAGTGCCAAGACGCTCTACTTCGACAAGCTACAAGCACAAGTCCCCAAGATGCATATTAACATGTACTTCAGATGAAGATCGCGAGGTGAACTCAAGGGTGACATTGAGCCGAGCCTAGCTCTCATCAACACTACGGCGCCATCGCAGAGGATGACTTGGGAGGCGATGGAGTTGAGCATGGTGAGCATGGGATTCTCCCTTCACCTAAGGAGGCGCATGGAGTTGAGATGGTTGAGCATGGGAATTTCCCTTCAACCAAGGAGGCGCACGGAGATGCGAGTCGAGCCTACTCCTATATGCTTGATTGATGAGTTGGTACCAATCCCATGTGAGGATGAGAGCCACTTAGCCCTTGGTGAAAGTGATAGTGAGTTGAGTGACTTCCACCCCATATGTGAGTTTGAGTGCTTCCGTTTGGAGGACATGAGTGATACACTAAGTGAGTTGAGAGAGGTAGATGATAGGTCCTTGGAGGACATTGCATTTGCTAACACACATTAACCTCTCCCTCTATGGTGTCTTCTTTGGAGATGAGATAGTCGAGCCTACTCCTATATGCTTGATTGATGAGTTGGTACCAATCCCATGTGAGAATGAGAGCCACTTAGCCCACTTGAGTGAGAATGATAGTGAGTTGAGTGACTTCCACCCCATATGTGAGTTTGAGTGCTTCCATTTGGAGGACATGAGTGATACACAAAGTGAGTTGCGAGAGGTAGATGATAGGTCCATGGAGGACATCGCTTTTGCTAACACATTAACCTCTCCCTCGTTTGTGTCTTCCCATGTTGCACTAGGTTCCACGGAGGATGAGTTTCCGCTCATGGAGACGATGTACATGGTGCATGAAGATGATGATATCTCACCATGCTTGCTCCAAGATGGACATGTCGACCACATGGATCCTACTACTTCCACAACACCTACCTCAAATGAGTCGGCCTACAAAGGTAACAACATAGGTGTTGATGATGCCATGATCCCACTAGTGGACATGATGACTTATGAGTGCATGCATGATCTCGATGATCCATTTGCTACTTCACATGCTACTTTCACTTTCCCATGTGATGCTTTGCTTGATAACATTGTTGATCATGTGGAATTGATTGCTTGTGATACCATGACCATGCCATGCTATGAGAGCTTCACATTTTCCCCGCTTGCTTGCAATGTTAATGATTATGATCATGCTAGTGTTGTGACACCCTTGATGAACACTTGCTCTTTACATAGGGTTGTCGACAACAATGATAACATGTTGAACTTGCTTTGCCCAAAATGTTTGCACTACTCCATGATCCTTGCATCCAAGATTGTGAACAATTGCTCTTTCTTATGCTTGGTATGCAAGAATGCTTATTTCATTGTCCATGAGATGGCCCCCATAGCCTTCTCTATTTTTGATGATCATGAGTTACCACATGCCACGCATGCACCTTCATGCCATTTGCACCATCGCCATGCATTTCATACTATCTCGATTGACACTAATGGTGATGTGCACAAGACATGGAACATCATGATGGATGATGTGTTCCTCTACCATGCACACACGCTCTTTGTTTTGCTCATTCCATGTGTAGGTACCCGACCATCAACTTCCACCGCTACGGAGCATGAGCTCACGAAACGCGCAATTGAGAGCTACCCCAACAAGGATCCAAACCATGGGAATCACACCAAAGGGTATGTTCCCACAAGCCTTCGCCCTCGTGTGTTTCCGACTTGCCTTGTCGAGTTTCCGGTTTGGTCCAACTCCTCGTCGCTCCTCTTGCTTCTTATGCAACATATCGTGACACATCTTGTTGGCACAATGGTTGTTGTATGTCTTGATGTTATCATCATACACTCCGAGAATCTCAAGGACCATGTCATACATGTGAGAGACACCTTATGCATCTTGTGCCACATGTCACGCAAAAAGTTGCTCTTCTTTGGATTTTTCATTTCATCTTTGGCATTGGCATTGGATTCTTTGACACTTGAGGATACCCATACTAGGCTCACGCCAACCATACTCTCCCAAGCTCGAAGTCTCCATCGCATTGCCATTGCACATAACAATTTTGCCCCAAATTTTGCCGCCGATACTTTCCTTTTGTTTGTTCCATTTGCTTGGGACAAGGCTACACCACACATTTTTGACACCATACAACTCTCACATGCACAAATTTTTGCCCTTCCACATGTTGGATACACCCACACTATTTTGGTTCCCATTTTTGCCAAATGTCTCTTGGAGCTTTCCCTTCGCAAGTGGTTTTTCTCCAAGTTCTTCTTCGACCGCGACTACCCAACTCTACATGGGACAACCATCATGGACTACCTCATCGGTGAGGAGGAGCAAGAGTCGAGGACGACTCTTCCCCAAGGGGGGGGAGATGATGCAGCCCCGCCTATCGTCGACGCTACACCATGGCCAAGGAGTCCCCCAAGTGGACCAACAACACAAAACCCCGCCATATATGTAAAGGTGAACTCCTTCCTCTCTATGGTCGACCTCAACGCCAACTCGAATGGTATGCTACCTCATGCCTATCGTCATGGTGTCTATAGGTGCCGACATCGACAAGGACCAAGAGAGAAGGAACTCCCATGGTGCAAGGAAGAGGAGAAGAAGAAGGAAAGAAGAGAAGAAGGAAGAGGAAGAAGAGGCGGGAGGAAGAGGACCAGCCTGGCCGGTCCAGGACCCGGTCAGACCGGACCCACAACCGGGCCGTCCGGTCCCTGGCCCGGTCAACCGAGCGCCCAACCGGGCGCAGCTCCCTCGTACGGGCGAAGACCGGAAACCTCGCAGCTTCCGGTTTCCGACCGGTCGACCGGACCCCTGACCGGACAGCTCGGTCACGAGCCCGGTCGACCGGACCCTTGACCGGACAGCCCGGTCACAGGCCCGGTCAGACCGGACCCAAACCGGATCTGACGGGAATGACCCACCAAACGGCCCAAGTCGGTCCACCACTTACCTGTTCGGCCCAAGCTGCCTTGTATGCCTATATAAGCACCTAGGTCACCCCCTTACCTCTTTAGACATGATTTAGGCTTAGATATGGATTTGAGCTTTGTCTCCCTAGGGTTTCATCCCCTTTGTATCAAGGCTACCCTTGTTGGATGATTGGACTTGTGAGTGTGAGATTCTAGTGCCACCCACTCTCTCTCCCACTCCTTGATTCATCTCCCTCACCGATCTCTCACTCCGGGATTCTACCGCGCGTCTCTCCCGGGTTGATTCTATTGGCGTGGTCCATCGAGCCACGGGGGTAAGTATCGATTGTATCGGGTTGGTGTGCGTGCGTGAGTTCTTCGTGTTCTTCGTGTTCATCGTGTTCTTCGCGCTCTCCATCTCTCCCTCCTTGGATTTCGGGTCAACCGCAAGATCGGGCCACACACGGGGTCTTAGACCTCATCAGTTTGAAGAGAAAATTAAAAAACCCATGGAACTTATGCATGCTAATGGGAATGTTATTAGTATGAATGCTTTGAACACCATTGTTGCTAATGCTATGGAAGAATTTAAGCTTGGGGAGGTCGGTTTTGATGAAAATGATCTCTTTAGTCCTCCGGGTATTGAGGAGAAAGTTTATGTTGATTATGATATGCCTCCTATTTATGATGATTATAATGATAGTGGTCTTTTGGTGCCGCCTACTATGGAGGATAAGTTTAATTATGATTATAATATGCCTCCTACACTTGATGAGAATAATAATGATAGCTACTTTGTTGAATTTGCTCCCACTACAACTAGTAGAATTGATTATGCTTATGTGGAGAGTAATAATTTTATGCATATAGCTCATGACAAGAATGTTTCATTTGATAGTTATATTGTTGAGTTTGTTCATGATGCCTCTGAAAGTTATTATGAGAGAGGGAAACATGGTCATATGCATCTTAATAATATTAAGTTTCCCCTCTTTATGTTGAGAATATTGAAGTTGCGCTTGTGTTATCTTCCTATGCTTGTCACTTGGTTCTTCATGAATTTGTTTATTTACAAGATTCCTTTTCATAGGAAGTGGGTTAGACTTAAATGTGTTTTGAATTTGCTTCTTGATGCTCTCTTTTGCTTTAACTCTTATTTCTTGCGAGTGCATCATTGAAATTACTGAGCCCATCTTAATGGCTATAAAGAAAGCACTTCTTGGGAGATAACCCATGTGTTTATTTTACTACAGTACTTTTGTTTTATATTTGAGTCTTGGAAGTTGTTACTACTGTAGCAACCTCTCCTTATCTTTATTTTATTGCATTGTTGTGCCAAGTAAAGTCTTTGATAGCAAGGTTGATACTAGATTTGGATTACTGCGCGATGTACTGTCTGTCACGAATTTGGGCAGGGTTCTCTGTAGGTAACTCAGAAAAATCTGCAAATTTCCGTGCGTGATCCTCAGATATGTACGCAACTTTCATTAAATTTGAGCATTTTCATCTGAGCAAGTTAAGTGCCCCTGTAAAATTCGTCTTTACGGACTGTTCTGTTTTGACAGATTCTGCCTTTTATTTCGCATTGCCTGTTTTGCTATGTTCGATGGATTTCTTTGTTCCATTAACTTTCAGTAGCTTTGTTCAATGTCCATAAGTGTTAAGAATTATTATGTCACCTCTGAATATGTGAATTTTCAAATATGCACTAACCCTCTAATGAGTTTGTTTCGAGTTTGGTGTGGAGGAAGTTTTCAAGGGTCAAGAGAGGAGGATGATATACTATGATCAAGAAGAGTGAAAAGTCTAAGCTTGGGGATGCCCCCGTGGTTCATCCCTGCATATTTCAAGAAGACTCAAGCGGCTAAGCTTGGGGATGCCCAAGGCATCCCCTTCTTCATCGACAACTTATCAGGTTTCTTCTCTTGAAACTATATTTTTATTCGGTCACATCTTATGTACTTTACTTGGAGCGTCTGTTTGTTTTTGTTTTTGTTTTGTTTGAATAAGTTCATCCTTGTGTGGGAGAGAGACACGCTCCGCTGGTTCATATGAACACATGTGTTCTTAGTTCTATCTTTAATGTTCATGGCGAAGGTTGAAACTGCTTCGTTCATTGCTATATGGTTGGAAACAGGAAATGCTTCATGTGGTAATTGGTATTATGTCTTGAATAATTTGATACTTGGTAATTGTTGTGCTCATATAGATCATGTTTAAGCTCTTGCATCATATACCTTGCACCTATTAATGAAGAACTACATAGAGCTTGTTAAAATTTGGTTTGCATGATTGGTCTCTCTAAGTCTAGATATTTTCTGGTTGAGGTGTTTGAACAACAAGGAGACGATGTAAAGTCTTATAATACTTACAATATGTTCATATGTGAGTCTTGCTGCACCGTTTTATACTTGAGTTTGCTTCAAACAACCTTGCTAGCCTAGCCTTGTATTGAGAGGGATTCTTCTCGTGCATCCAAATGCTTGAGCCAAAAACTATGCCATTTGTGTCCACCATACCTACCTACTACATGGTATTTCTCTGCCATTCCAAAGTACATTGCTTGAGTGCTATCTTTAAACAATTCAAAAGTTATTACCTCTTATTTGTGTCAATGTTTTATAGCTCATGAGGAAGTATGTGGTGTTTATCTTTCAATCTTGTTGGGCAACTTTCACCAATGGACTAGTGGCTTCATCCGCTTATCCAATAATTTTGCAAAAAGAGCTGGCAATGGGGTTCCCAGCCCCGAATTAATTAACTTTCATAAAGTTACAAATAGACACTCTTCCATGGTATGTGATTGTTGGTCGGCACCCGAGGATTCGGTTAGCCATGGCTTGAGAAAGCAAAGGTGGGGAGGAGTGTCATCTAAATAAAACTAAAATAAAAAGGCACTCCTTCATGGTATGAGATTGTTGGCAGGCACCGAGGATTCGGTTAGCCATGGTTTGTGAAAGCAAGGTTGGAAGGAGTGCCACCCAAAAATAAAATTTCATGGGAGCCGCTCTTTGAAAGTCTGTCTGGCAAGGGGGTTAGAGTGCCCACTACCATTCGTTGACAACAACAAACACCGCTCAAAACTTTACTTTTTATGCTCTCTTTATGTTTTCAAAATAGAAGCTCTAGCACAAATATAGCAATCAATGCTTCCCTCTGCGAAGGGCCATTCTTTTACTTTATTGTTGAGTCAGTTTACCTATTCTCTCTATCTTAGAAGCAAACACTTGTGTCAACTGTGTTCATTGATTCTTACATGTTTACTTATTGCACTTGTTATATTGCTTTATGTTGACAACTATCCATGAGATATACATGTTACAAGTTGAAAGCAATTGCTGAAACTTAATCATCCTTTGTGTTGCTTCAATGCTTTTACTTTGAATCTATTGCTTATGAGTTAACTCTTATGCAAGTCTTATTGATGTTTGTCTTGAAATTACTATTCATGAAAAGTCTTTGATATATGATTCAGTTGTTTAATCATCATCTTTATCATTGCTTTGAATCGCTGCATTCATCTCATATGCTTTACAATAATGTTGATCAAGATTATGTTGGTAGCATGTCACTTAAGAAATTATCATTGTTATCGTTTACCTACTCGAGGGCGATTGGAACTAAGCTTGGGGATGCTTGATACGTCTCCAACGTATCTATAATTTCTTATGTTCCATGCTAGTTTTATGACAATACCTACATGTTTTGTTCACACTTTATATCGTTTTGATGCGTTTTCCGGAACTAACCTATTGACGAGATGCCGAAGTGCCGGTTCTGTTTTCTCGCTGTTTTTGGTTTCGAAATCCTAGTAAGGAAATATTCTCGGAATCGGACGAAATCAATGCCCAACATCCTATTTTTCCACGAAGCTTCCGGAACACCCGAGATCCAGCGAGAGGGGGCCACGGGGCCACCACACACCGAGGTGGCGCGGCCGGGGCCCGGGCCGCGCCCCTATTGTGTCACCGCCTCGTCGGCCTTCCGACTCCGCCTCTTCGCCTATTTAAAGGTCCCCGACCTAAATCTTCGATACGGAAAAGCCACGGTACGAGAAACCTTCCAGAGCCGCCGCCATCGCGAAGCCAAGATCTGGGGGACAGGAGTCTCTGTTCCGGCACGCCGCCGGGACGGGGAAGTGTCCCCGGAAGGCTCCTCCATCGACACCACCGCCATCTTCATCACCGCTGCTGTCTCCCATGAGGAGGGAGTAGTTCTCCATCGAGGCTAAGGGCTCTACCGGTATCTATGTGGTTAATCTCTCTCTCTGTACCCCAATACAATGATCTCATGAATTGCTTTGCATGATTGAGATCCATATGATGAGCTTTGTATCGCTATTAGTCTATGTGCTACTCATGTGATGTTATTAAAGTAGTCTATTCCTCCTTCACGGTGCAATGGTGACAGTGTGTGCATCGTATAGTTCTTGGCGTAGGTTATGATCATAATTTCTTGTAGGTTATGGAGTTAATTATTACTATAATAGTATTGATGTGATTTATTCCCCCTTCATAGTGTAAAGGTGACAGTGTGTATGCTATGTTAGTACTCGGTTTAAGTTGCAAAGATCTATTATGCTCTAAAGGTTACTTAAATATGAATGCCGAATGTTGTGGAGCTTGTTAACTCCGGCATTGAGGTGCTCTAGTAGCCCTACGCAACGAATGGTGTTCATTATCAAACACGAGTATTGATAGGGCAAAGGTGGCAGGTCTTTCGATGAGAGTATGATAGCGTCGATTTGTTGGTGGAGTTCGTGCTTGACGATCCGACTACACGTGCAAAGCTCGTGCGCCAATGCAATCGCTAGGACAATCTCCGGGAGTTACCGATCTTGCGGATGCACGATCAGCCTGACCAGCGAGGGTCTTAATTCCTACCTGAAATCGAGAACAAGTAAGAACTAATATTGCAATCAGAATATTGCGGATGAAAGATGAAAGCTTTATTGAATAAGGTGGGATTCCGAATAGTCGGTCTTGTTATGGGCGTTGGCCTCAAAAGAAGTACACGAGAGTTGCGGCGATGGCTAACTTTTAATCTAATCAAAATCCGAGTCTAAACGTGACGGCTATGGGGGTATTTAAAGGAGGAAAAGGTGGAGTTTCGGCCAGCCATACATGTGGTGGCCGAACCAAACCCTAGAAGGCCTTTCCCCCTTCAATACGGACTCTAAAAAGTGGCCGACTTAATTCCTCGCGAAAATGACATGGGCCTGGCCCAAAACTAAAGGTGACGCAGCACCATATTATGCTATGGACGAAATTATGAAGTGGAGAACTCTATATTTCGTCCATGTCTTCATCTCTTCTTATGGTGGCTTCAAAGTCCTGAAATCTCCACTTGTGGCATCATCTTCAATCCTCAAGTGCTTGCTGCCATCTCCTCCATGTGTGATCATGCTCCAATGCTTGTCCTCCTCATCCATGCTTGGTCCATCATTCCTAAGAGTAACAAACATATCTGATTTAGGCAGCATCATATTCTCGTGTATGTGAGGAATAGTTCCAAGAAACGAAAGTACCCGATAGTTCGGTTGTTTGGCACGAGCTCGAGTGATTGGTCCTTGTATTTGTGTCGGCTGTAGGTACAGCGGTTGTATCAAGAGATGGGATGTCCTCATCATGCCCCCCTTCTTGAATTGAAGTCGTCCTCGACGAGAACTCCTCTTCTTCACCAAAGTAAGGCTTCAAATCTGCAATGTTAAATGTAGGACTAACCGAACCCAATTCTGCAGGAGCTCAAGTTTATATGCATTATCATTTATTTTCTCTAACACCTTAAAAGGACCAGCAGACGCGTGGCATTAGTTTTGACTTGCGCAATTCAGGAAAACGATCTTTGCGCAAATGCAACCAAACAAGATCACCAACATCAAACACAACATGTTTTCTTCCTCTATCCCCAGCAATTTTATACTTAGTATTCATGCGTGCTATGTTGTCTTTAGTAGTCTCATGCAATTTCAGTATCAATTCAGCACGGTTTGTAGCATCCAAATTATTTTGCACAGAAGATGGTAAAGGCAACAAATCAATAGGTGCACGTGGTACAAAACCATAAACAATCTCAAATGGGCACATCTTAGTGGTAGAATGCAGCGAGCGATTGTAAGCAAATTCAACATGAGGTAAACATTCTTCCCACAATTTTAAGTTCTTCTTCAAAACAGCCCGCAGAGATAGTAGACAAAGTTCTATTTACTACTTCAGTTTGTCCATCGACTTGGGGATGACATGTAGTACTAAACAGCAATTTAGTCCCCAACTTAGCCCATAAACATCTCCAAAAGTGGCTAAGAAACTTAGTATCACGATCGAAACAATAGTATTTGGCACACCATGTAAACGCACAATTTCTCGAAAGAACAAATCAGCAACATGTGTAGCATCATCAGCTTTGTGACATGGAATAAAATGTGCCATCTTAGAAAACCTATCCACAACAACAAAGATACTATCCCTCCCCTTCGTGTACGAGGCAAACCCAAAACGAAATCCATAGAAATATCCTCCCAAGGTACACTAGGAACAGGAAGAGGCATATATAAACCATGTGGATTAAGTCGAGACTTAGCTTTTGACATGTAGTGCAGCGTGCCACAAATCTCTCAACATCTCGACGCATACGTGGCCAAAAGAAGTGTGCAGCAAGTACATCCTCCGTCTTCTTCACACCGAAGTGACCCATCAATCCTCCTCCATGCGCCTCCTGTAACAACAAAAGACGAACGGAACCATCTGGGATGCATAGCTTGTTAGCACGGAACACAAATCCATCATTGAGGACGAATTTGTTCCATGTTCTACCATCTTTACAATTCAGACAACACATCTTTAAAATCAGCATCAAGCAAGTATTGTTCCTTTATGGTTTCTAATCCAAAAATCTTGAAGTCAAGTTGAGATAGCATAGTATAACGGCGCGACAAAGCATCAGCAATAACATTATCTTTACCCTTTTTGTGTTTGATAACATAAGGAAAAGACTCTATAAATTCAACCCACTTTGCATGGCGACGATTCAACTTAGCTTGACTACGAATATGCTTCAAAGATTCATGATCGAATGTATAACAAATTCTTTAGGCCATAAATAATGTTGCCAAGTTTCTAATGTCCGAACCCAGTGCATATAATTCTTTATCATAAGTAGAATAGTTCAGACTAGGCCCACTCAATTTTTCACTAAAATATGCAACAGGTTTGCCCTCTTGTAATAACACACCTCCCAAACCAATTCCACTAGCATCACATTCAAGCTCAAAAGTCTTATTGAAATCAGGAAGTTGGAGTAATGGAGCATGTGTTAACTTATCTTTCAGAATCATGAAGGCGTCTTGTTGTGCATCGCCCCACACAAAGGGCACATCCTTCTTTGTAAGCTCATTCAGCCGGCGCAAGCAATGGATCCAAAATCTTTCACAAAGCGCCTATAGAAGCCAGCGAGGCCAAGAAAACTCCTCACTTGTGTGACCGTCTTTGGCTGCGGCCAACTCTCAATTGCCTCAATCTTGGCTGGATCAACTTCAATTCCCTGCGCAGTAACAACATAGCCAAGAAACGCAACTCGATTGGTGCAAAAGGTGCACTTCTCAAGATTACCATACAAACGTGCATCACGTAACGCATTGAAAATAGCACGTAAATGATCCAAATGTTCCTCCAAAGATTTGCTATAAATCAGAATATCATCAAAGTATACCACCACAAAACGTCCAATAAAAGCACGTAAAACTTCGTTCATCAGCCTCATGAAAGTACTAGGTGCATTAGTTAAACCAAAAGGCATTACTAACCACTCATATAAACCGAACTTAGTTTTAAACGCTGTTTTCCATTCATCTCCTAATTGCATACGAATCTGGTGGTAGCCACTACGCAAATCAACTTTAGAAAACATAATAGAACCACTCAATTCATCAAGCATATCATCTAAACGAGGTATTGGATGACGGTATCGAATGGTAATATTATTAATAGCCCTACAATCAGTACACATGCGTGAAGAACCATCTTTCTTAGGTACCAAGATAATAGGGACAAGCACATGGGCTAAGAGACTCACGAATGTAACCTTTATCTTGGAGAACCTGAATTTGTCGCTGAATCTCTTTGGTCTCTTCAGGATTAGTACGATATGGCGCACGGTTGGGCAGCGAAGCACCTGGAATCAAGTCAATCTGGTGTTCTATCCCACGAATAGGTGGTAGTCCAGGTGGTACGTCTTGTGGGAACACATCAATGAATTCCTGCAAAAGGTTAGCAACCGCAGGTGGCAAAGAAGGAGGCATATCCTCAAATGAAAACAGAACTTCTTTGCAAATAATAGCATAGCATTGAGTAGTGTTCACATCAATTTCAGCAATATCAGATTTGCTAGCAAGCAAACAAGGATTTTTCAAACGAATTTCAGTAGCATGGTTTGAATCAGATTTAGTATTAGTCTTATGTGGCACAAAATCTGCAGCAACAATCTGATTCTCACTCTTAAGTTTCTCCTCGTTTTTTACTCTACTAGCTCTAGCAAGATCATCTTTTAGTATTTGTTCAGAGTCATAGGTTTGAGACCAATTTTCTTTCCATCATGCATAAGAGAATACTCGATTAGTTTTACCATTATGAACAGATTCTCTATCAAATTGCCAAGGTCTACCAAGTAACAAAGAACAAGCTTGCATAGGTACAACATCACAATCCACAAAATCAGAATATGTACCAATAGTAAAATGCACACGTGTAGTTCTTGTTACCTTGAGCTTCCGAGAGCTCTCAAACCATTGAATGTAATATGGATGTGTGCGCTGTCTTGTAGGAAGAGAAAGCTTCTCCACCATGTCAACACTAGCCAGATTATTGCAGCTCCCTCCATCAATGATGATCCGTATAGCTCTCTCTTTTACAACGCCTCGTGTTTGGAACAGATTATGGCGTTGATCATGCTCAGCTTTGCTCAATTGCACGCTCAACACACGCTGTGCAACTAAGCTCCTGTACTGATCAGCAGTGTCAGCTTCCATTACCTCCACCTCTCTCTCAGAATCAGAATTGGCACCATCACGTGCAGCAATAAGGGCCAATGTATCTTCATCAAAGTCACTTGCTGAATCATATTCTCCATCTTCACGCACCAACATCACACGCTTGGTTCTGCATTCTCTCTCTATGTGACCAAATCCCAAGCATTTGCGACATTGAATGTCGCGCGTCTTCCCCGTGGAGGCCATGGAAGAGGAACTCCGAGGAGGACCAGCCGATGGTGTTGGTGTAGAGGCGGGAGGTGCTCGTGATGCAGGCGCGGTGTACTTGGAGGTAGTAGGTGCTGGTGCAGTACCACGAGATTGTGGCGCTGATTGTCGCGGAGACCACGACGATGTACGACCCGCGTAAACGTTAGTTCTTCTCCATGGTGGTTGACGATCCCGCACTTCACGTTCAGCTTTGCAAGCAAGATGAAACAAGCGAGTAATAGTGTTGTAATCCTTATAATCTAAAATATGCTGAATCTCTTTATTCAAACCACCAAAGAAACGAGCAAGCATAGCCTCATTATCCTCTACAATACCACAACGAATCATGCCAGTTTGCAATTCTTGATAATAGTCTTCTACAGAATTTTTTCCTTGTTCTAAGCGAGACAATTTTTTCAGCAAATCACGTTGATAATGTGGAGGAACAAAACGAGTACGCATAGCAAGTTTTAACCCAATCCAAGTAGCAGGAATATTTGCTGCATGTGTTCTACAATATTCAGACCACCAAATAGATGCAAAATCGTGAACTCACAAGTAGCAAGCACTAACACGCAAGTGATCAGGGTATTTTAAACATGCAAAGCGTTGTTCTACTTCCAATTCCCATGTAAGATATGCATCAGGATTATATCTACCCTCAAATGGCGGAATATTCAGCTTCAGTTTAGCAACATGATCATCATCATTACGTACCGGGCGTGGAGGTGGTCGAGCGTGACGGTTCAGCTGCCGTGGACGACCAGGTGCAGGTTGTTGGACTTCCTCGTCCTCCAGTACGTTCTCATCTACCTGCTCGTCCGCGTCCCCTTCATAATCTTCGTAGCCTTCATCAGAAGGCGCGTCATGTGCGGCTGCTGCAGCAGGAGCGGTACCTGCAGGAACGTCCGCACGAGGAACGCGGCGCGCGCGGCGTTGCACGTTGGCGCGAGGCGGCGGCAACCGAGTCAAAAGCTCCTGGAACTTGGCGTCGAGCTTGGAGTTGAAAGCTGCCTCGAGGCCATCCAGTCTTGTCCAGCCGCGTCGGTGAGTTTGGCATCCACGTCATCAATGCGCGCATCGGTGTCGCGAGCATGCCCGCCCAAAAGGTGGGTGAAGTGAGCATGCAACTGCTCGAGCGTCATCTTGGCCGGGTCAACAGCGGTCGGATCAACCGGTCCCGACATGGTTAGTACACAAAAAGCACAAATGTATATGCCTACAAACTACGGAATATGGTGGTTCACGCGCAATTCGTCAAGCAAAATACAAAGCTCTTACAAGTTCTTACCAAACAGGAGGAAGGTGATGTAACAACCAGCAAGGATCAGCGTCTCCAAAGATTGCCAAAGCGATTACCAGGTGTCGACACAGTGTGCACGTGGAGGCAATATGTATAGCTGTAGGAAGGCTAATATGGTAGCAAAACAGCAATTGTCAAAACAACAATGCAATATTGAAATTATGCTCAACAACGGTACTGTGCTGGTCCTAGGCTAGACCGTACTAGAGACGCGAGCCTAGAACACGAGCGAGGTCACGGCGCGGCACACAAGCAACTAGCAGCGATGAGGTGGCGATGAGGTGGCGATGAGGTGGCGACGCGAGGTGTGAAAAATCACTATGATGGCAAGTGTCTCAAACTGATCCCCAAGGTCTAAAAACAGTATAGCCTCAGAAAATTTTTTGTCGAAATTTCGGAGGTGCTCCAGAAAGCGCGCAGGCGCCAAAAAAATGTCGCTATAACGGCCAGTGGCGAAAAGTGATCGCCAAAGTGAAAAACCAATGTAGCCAGAAATTTTTTTTTTTTTTTTTTTTTTTGCTCTCCTTCCAATTCTTTACTGGCGGCCGAGACTTATCTCACGGAAATTTTTCTGCAGCGCAAGATGATATTAGAAGGTAACAGCTAAGTAGGAAAAACAAGAAAACCTAATTCTACACGGGCTCTGTCGCGGCAGAGAAACAGCACGAATCCGTGTCGCGGTAGGACACAGGGTATATGGTGGATACGGATATATGTGGCAGAGTGTATATGGCAATGGCGGAAGTATATGGTGGGTGTATCTGGCGGTGGCGGAAGTATATGGTGGGTGTATATGGCGGTGATCTGCGTATGGTGCGAGTGGGCGGCGGCGGCGTGACTAATATGACCAGAACTCGAAACTCTAAGGAACTAGACGCTAAGACCGAGCAACTCGACACGAAGATGCAGACACAAATTCAACTATGCAAAACTGAAAAGACAATGCAAGGCGTGGCAGGGGTTTATGGGACGATATGATCTAAAAACCCTAACAGTATTTTTGGCTTTTTCGTGGTTTATGGGTATGATGGCAGATGCAATCTACACTAGGAAAACAGTAAATCTCACCGAGCAACCTGAAATCTGATACCACTTGATAGGGCAAAGGTGGCCGGTCTTTCGACGAGAGTATGATAGCGTCGATTTGTTGGTGGAGTTCGTGCTTGACGATCCGACTACACGTGCAAAGCTCGTGCGCCAATGCAATCGCTAGGACAATCTCCGGGAGTTACTGATCTTGCGGATGCACGATCGACTGACCAACGAGGGTCTTAATTCCTACCTGAAATCGAGAACAAGTAAGAACTAATATTGCAATCAGAATATTGCGGATGAAAGATGAAAGCTTTATTGAATAAGGTGGGATTCCGAATAGTCGGTCTTGTTCTGGGCGTTGGCCTCAAAAGAAGTACACGAGAGTTGCAGCGATGGCTAACTTTTAATCTAATCAAAATCCGAGTCTAAACGTGACGGCTATGGGGGTATTTAAAGGAGGAAAAGGTGGAGTTTCGGCCAGCCATACATGTGGTGGCCGAACCAAACCCTAGAAGGCCTTTCCCCCTTCAATACGGACTCTAAAAAGTGGCTGACTTAATTCTCGCGAAAATGACATGGGCCTGGCCCAAAACTAAAGGTGACGCAGCACCATATTATGCTATGGACGAAATTATGAAGTGGAGAACTCTATATTTCGTCCATGTCTTCATCTCTTCTTATGGTGGCTTCAAAGTCCTGAAATCTCCACTTGTGGCATCATCTTCAATCCTCAAGTGCTTGCTGCCATCTCCTCCATGTGTGATCATGCTCCAATGCTTGTCCTCCTCATCCATGCTTGGTCCATCATTCCTAAGAGTAACAAACATATCTGATTTAGGCAAGCATCATATTCTCGTGTATGTGAGGAATAGTTCCAAGAAACGAAAGTACCTGATAGTTCAGTTGTTTGGCACGAGCTCGAGTGATTGGTCCTTGTATTTGTGTCGCTGTAGGTACAGCGGTTGTATCAAGAGATGGGATGTCCTCATCAAGTATATGTAGCACAAAGGAAGATAACTTATTTATTATGTGATCAATGTTGAGAGTGTCCACTAGTGAAAGTATGATCCCTAGGCCTTGTTTCCAAATACTGCAATCATCGCTTGTTTACTGTTTTACTCGCATGTTTACTTCTCGCAATATTACTACCATCAACTGCACGCCAGCAAGCACTTTTTTTTCGCCGTTACTACTGCTCATATTCATTCATACCACTTGTATTTCACTATCTCTTCGCCGAACTAGTGCACCTATACATCTAACAAGTGTATTAGGTGTGTTGGGGACACAAGAGACTTCTTGTATTGTGATCGCAGGGTTGCTTGAGAGGGATATCTTTGACCTCTTCCTCCCTGAGTTCGATAAACCTTGGGTGATCCACTTAAGGGAAACTTGCTGCTGTTCTACAAACCTCTACTCTTGGAGGCCCAACACTGTCTACAAGAATAGAAGCACACGTATACATCAACGTGTGCCTCGAATCACCTCTTTGGGACGATGTACTACTTCATACTCCGTCATACTTTGATGATAGGAACTCGACGACAAGTACGGAGGGAAGAGAGGATGCCATGGAGACCCGAGGACGCAAGGCCGATGTCACGGAAGCATGGAAGAGAAGGAGAAAGAGGAGCTAGACGCTCCAGGCCGGAACTTCCGCCCAGATTCCATCCAAGACTGAAGATGCTCATGCTGAAGAGCTGCGGCCGGAACTTCCGCCCCTGATGGCCGGAACTTCCGCCCGGGACCGGAACTTCCGCCCAGGACGGCCGGAACTTCCGCCCCAGCGAACCTCAGCCAGATCTCAGCCCACTTTGGCTTGTAACTTACCCCTTCATCCCCTTGCCTATAAATAGACACCTACCCCCACCTTCATGAGGGAGAGATGATGTTTAGATGAATTGGCTTATGCCTCTATTATCCCTTTGTGGATTTGGGAAACCCCCACCTTAGATTACCCATCTATTGTATCCCTCCTTATCCGGATCTTTTTCCATTCTAGTAATTCTATCAATTGAGAATCTCTTGCTTTGCAACTCTATTCTTAGTTGGTCTTTTGCTCTTTGGGAATTCTATTTGGATTTGTCGATCTTTTGCAAGAGATTCTACCTTTGGTCTTTATCTCGCAATTCTATCGGTTGGTGGTTCGGGCCAACGAGGATAACCGATTGTGTGTGTGCGTGTGTTTGTATCGTGTTCTTCGCGTTCATCCACTTCCCCGCGAATCCCCCTCCGCAATCACACTCACCCGGGTCAAATCGTGAAGATTGGGCACACCCTCGGGCTTAGCCCGCATCATATGGTATCTGAGCAAAGGTTGCCACGGATTTGACCCACCGATTCCACCAATTTCGCCCAAAAATTTCCCCAAAAAAATTTCCCCAAAAAATAGCTCGAATTTGGATCTCAGGATTTGTTGCGTTGTTTGTGGTTTTGGTCCACAGATCTGTTGTCTTTGGTGTTGATCTATCATCCCTCCAAATTTCACCGGCTAATTCCACCGTTTACCCCTCTAATCCGACGATTTTCTGCCCATTTTTCCGCCCGCGTTCGTGCTGTTCGTCGCGCAGATTCAGATCTGAAATTTTCTGGTATTTCCGGAACTTCCGCCCCTCAGGACCGGAACTTCCGCCCCGAGAGACCGGAACTTCCTCCAACCGGAACTTCCGCCCAAGTTCCGGCCTAGTTCCGAAATTGCGCCAAAACGCCCCGGGATGGTTCTGTAACGAAATCGACCATTTTCGGAACTAGACTGGAAGTTGGCCGGAACTTCCGGCCGACCGGAACTTCCGCCCCGAGCGACCGGAACTTCCGCCAGCACGATTTTCAGCACAAAAACTGGCAGATTCAGCATTTAACTTAACCAACTTTCCGGAGCCCGTTTGACCTCAAATTTCGACCAGTTTGACCATCCATCTTGACTCCAACTTTGACAACTTCGATCGCTCGTTTTGACCCAACTTTTCGGGCATTGACTTTTGTGTTCGGATTTCCTTGTGGAGTGCATTGGTTGTCTAATCCGCTTCCGCGCCTACATCAACACCGCGACGACACCTTTGGCACCCCGGATTCCGGCGCAACTTCGACATCATCATCGACACCACCTCGATCATCGCAAGTTTGTGTGCTTGACACCGCCTAACATCAATAGGTATAACTTGCCCCACCCCTTGTAGCCTCGTTTCTTTCTTTGTGTACCTATCCCATTGAGAGTGGCTTTCCGAGTGTTGCGAAGCATTGCACAAGTGTCACGACCGTGAGAGGGTGTGTGTGTGCGTTGTGTTGAGCAAAGCTCCGAAGCAAGCTCGGTGAGAAAGATACACAAAAGAAGAAAAAGTGTGACATAGATAAAAATAAAGCTTCTAAGCATAGAAAAAAAAGTGGAAAAAGAAATAGTAAAAGAGTGGGTGTCCACCGATACAAAGGAGTGCAAAGCTTGTACGCACTAAGAGAGAAAAGAAAAGAGTGGCATTTGTGCAAATCTAGTTGCTTCTCTCATATGCAACCAAGCTACGGTCTCTCTTGTGTTGGCGTGACACCGAGCTAATAGTCTTCGTTAGGACCATCTTTGTTACTTGCTCACTTCCTTGGTCGCGCTAACCCCATTGTTCTTCCTTGTGTGTGTTTCCGTGTTTCCTTGACATAGATCACCGCTTTTGACATTTGACTTTGGATCTTACCCACATTTGACAATAGACATTTTCTTTGGTTCTTTTCGTTTGCTATCCACTTCCTCACCTACCAACATATAGAGTTCTTAGCCTTTTGCGTGTGCTTTGAGTGTGTGTGTGAGTACATATCGGTTATTCTCTAACTTGAACCATTTTCTCGATTTTTGTTTGCGATTTTTGACCTTTTTGGTAGTTCTCCTTCCACCATATACACACCAATCCTAGAGACTAACATGTATAGTGAGGATGAGCCTACGGAGGACGACATGGAGTACTATGAGGGTGATAGCTCCGCAAGCACCGAAGATATGGAGGACCATGTGGAGCTCGACACCGACAATGGCTCCGCATGCATTGGCGACGTGACCGACATCGAGCATCTCTACACCGAGCACTACCTCGAGCACGACATCGACACCATGGTGGAGCCTAGCTTCGACCCCACCTTGAACAAGACCGGTGCCTACAAGTTCCCCATCTTGGCCAATGGAACTACATATGAAGATATAGGACCTTCAAGACGGCGCAACCATGAGAGTGCTTATGCACATGATCATCTTCGTCGAGCTCATCCTATGAAACACCAAGAGCGCCACCACCATGATCGCCATCGACACTCTCCTCCGAGCTCAATAAGGCGCCACAAGCAAAGTGCCAAGCCACATGAACCATCATCTAGGCATGCCGAGGATCGTCATCAACACACGTCGCCTCATGATCGTCGTCGACCATCACCACCCCATGACCACCATCGACATGCATCACCACATGACCGTCGCCGACACAAGTCACCTCATGCTCGCCATCGACCAACACCTCCCAAGGATCTTCGACGACACCCCCCAAGACATGGCGATGATGCAAGAAGACGAGAGCCTCGACATGAAGCGGCCAAGGCTACAAAGAACAACAACACCAACCATATGGTGTCCACAAAGCCTAGCGCCACCACCAAAATGGCATCTCCAAGACCGCCTACACATGAGAAGATCTCCGATGGTGCGAGACAAGATACTACATCAACAAGGAAGATGGTGCCAAGTGCAAAGAAAGAAGAACCACATCTTATGGTGCTTCCCCCTCCGACCGCCACCACCATAATGGCGCCTACAAGAAGTTTAAGCCCCAAGATAAAGACCATGGAGTCTACACTTCAAGATGAAGGACGATCTACCCATCTTTATGCCAACATGACAATGGTTCGTCCTCCAAGACCACGTAGCTCCCGATGCTTTCGTTGCACACAAGACGGTCATCTTTGGGAATGCCCCAATCTCCATTGTGATGTGTGCACATCCAACAAGCACATGACATGGGAGTGCAACACACCACAAGCCCACAAGCTCTACTTCTCCCAATTGGATGCCAAATTCGCCAACATGACACTTCAAGATACCATCGTGTTCAAAGAATGGTGCAAGGAAATGGAAAAGATGACGACTATGAAGACCACACTTCAAGATGGAGCACGAGAAGGCCAAGACAAGAGTGACGTTGATTCGAGCCTAGCTCTCAACAACACCATAGCGCCATCAAATGGTGTCAACATGGGAGGCGATGGAGTTGAGAAGGTTGAGCATGGGATTTTCCCTTCAACCAAGGAGGCGAATGGAGTTGAGAATGGTGAGCATGGGATGATCCCTTCACCAATGGAGGTGCATGGAGATGAGAAAATCGAACCTACTCCTATATGCTTGAATGATGAGATGGTACCAATCCCATGTGAGCATGAGAGCCACTTAGCCCACTTGAGTGAGAGTGATAGTGAGTTGAGTGACTCCCACCCCATATGTGAGTTTGAGTGCTTCCATTTGGAGGACATGAGTGATACACCGAGTGAGTTGAGAGAGGTAGTTGATAGGTCCATGAAGGCCATTTCACATTCTAACAACTTAACCTCTACCTCTAGTGTGTTTCCTCATGTTGCAATAGGTTCCATGGAGGACGAGTTCCCGATCATGGAGAAGATGTACATGGTGCATGAAGATGATGATATCACACCATGCTTACAAGAAGCCAAAGATGTCGACCACATGGATCCTACTACTTCCACAACACCTACCTCAAATGAGTCGGACGTAACAATATAGGTGTTGATGATGACATGATCCCACTAGTGGACATGATGACTTATGAGTGCATGCATGATCTTGATGATACAATTGCTATGTCATATGCTTCGTTCATTCCTCCATGTGATGCTTTTCTTGATAACATTGTTGATCATGTGGGTATGCTTGCTTGTGACAATAGGATCATGCCATGCTATGAGTGTTTCAATATAAATCCCATTGCATGCAACTTGTTGAACAATTTCTCTTTCACATGTGTTTCTTGCAATGATGATGATGATGATGCTTGTGTTGTGACAACCTTGCCGAACAATTGCTCTTTCCCTAGGTTTGTCGACAACAATGCTAAAATCTTGAACATGTTTTGTGGAAAATGCTTGCAATACTCTCCCATTAATGCAACCAAAATGTTGAATACTTGCTCTTTCCAATGCTTGGTTTGCAATGATGTTAATATGCTTGTAAATGAGATTGCCCCCATAGCTCTCTCAAATTTTGGGGACTTCGCATATATCCATGTTGAGCATGTTCCCATGTTTACCCCGCATATTCACCATATCTATTATGATGCTTTGCTTAACGCTAATGGTGATGTGCAAAAGAGATGGACCATCATGATGGATGATGTGTTCATATACCATGCACACACATTATTTGCTTTGCCTATTGTGTGTGTAGGTACACGGAAGACAAGGTCAACCTCGATTGAGCACGAGTTGACCAAACGAGCTCTTGAGAGCATAATACAAGTGAGTTCAAGATCGAACCCGGCTCTAATACCTTTTCCATGCTTTGCATTGAACATGCCGAACAATTTCTCTTTCTTATGGTTCTTTTGCAAGCATGATGATGTGATTCTTACCGTTGGTGTTGCCTCAAACAAGTTGACCAATTTCTCTTTCATTTGGTTTGTTGGCAAGCACGGTTGTGCAAATGTTTTCTTAGTGAACTTTTTGGATGATATGTCTTGTGTGGCACCAAATATGAGGACCAATTTCTCCTTCCAATGGTTTGTGTGCACACATGTTGATGATATTTTGGACACTCTTCCGTATGTGTTTTTGCCAAACTCTCCACTTATTGCTTCAAGGATGTTGAACAAATTCTCTTTCCGATGCCTTGAGTGCAATAATGCACATGAGTTTCTACATGAGATGGACACCATGGTCGTCTCACAATTTGGAGTTTTTGTGTTCCCACATTTGGAAGATGTTCATATGGAGTTCTTACACATTGACCTTGCACATGCATTATTCTTGATAAATTTGTGTTGTGCTAACGGTGTTGTGAACATGAAAGTACATGTCATCGATGATGTGCTCCAATATCACACACAAACATACTTTGCTTGGTCTTTGTTGTGTGAAGGTAAAAGTGACATATGGATGAGCGTCAACGAATGGGTTCAACCCCATACATCTACTACACAAGATCTCTCAATGAGAGCACACCGACATTATGCTAAGGTGACCGCCTTCTACTTGCGCTCTCTTGCTAAACCCGTGGAACATTGGCTATGCTTTGAGTGTTGCTTGGCTTTTCTTGTGCTATTGATAGGGCTCTTGACAAGTGAAGCGACATTCGAGCGTGGTTTTCATCTACCTCCTATACACGTTCATGAAGAGCTATCGTCGAGGACGACTCTTTTTCAAGTGGGGGGAGATGATACGGGGCGACCTTCGGTCTTCACCGCATCATGTGCTTCATCGCCAAGACGGCACGCTAAGGTGAATCTTCTCCTTTACGCGTACCTAGAATCGCTTCTTTGGGACGATATACTACTTCATACTCCGTCATACTTTGATGATAGGAACTCGACGACAAGTACGGAGGGAAGAGAGGATGCCATGGAGACCCGAGGACGCAAGGCCGATGTCACGGAAGCATGGAAGAGAAGGAGAAAGAGGAGCTGGACGCTCCAGGCCGGAACTTCCGCCCGACACAGCCGGAACTTCCGCCCAGATTCCATCCAAGACTGAAGATGCTCATGCTGAAGAGCTGCGGCCGGAACTTCCGCCCCTGATGGCCGGAACTTCCGCCCAGGACGGCCGGAACTTCCGCCCCAACGAACCTCAGCCAGATCTCAGCCCACTTTGGCTTGTAACTTACCCCTTCATCCCCTTGCCTATAAATAGACACCTACCCCCACCTTCATGAGGGAGAGATGATGTTTAGATGAATTGGATTATGCCTCTATTATCCCTTTGTGGATTTGGGAAACCCCCACCTTAGATTACCCATCTATTGTATCCCTCCTTATCCGGATCTTTTTCCATTCTAGTAATTCTATCAATTGAGAATCTCTTGCTTTGAAACTCTATTCTTAGTTGGTCTTTTGCTCTTTGGGAATTCTATTTGGATTTGTCGATCTTTTGCAAGAGATTCTACCTTTGGTCTTTGTCTTGCAATTCTATCGGTTGGTGGTTCGGGCCAACGAGGATAACCGATTGTGTGTGTGCGTGTGTTTGTATCGTGTTCTTCGCGTTCATCCACTTCCCCGCGAATCCCCCTCCGCAATCACACTCACCCGGGTCAAACCGTGAAGATTGGGCACACCCTCGGGCTTAGCCTGCATCAGGGCAACACCTAGGAGGATCGGCTTGGATCCCCTTATCATCATGGGCTACCACCGCTTCGAGGCATCGAACACCGCATCGTCCTCATACCCGGCGCTCCACTTCCAAACCGCGCCGCCTACCGCACCAACCCCGAAAGCACAAAGGAGATACAATGCCAAATACAAGATCTCCTCACGAAAGGGTACGTCCGTGAAAGCCTTAGTCCTTGTGCGGTTCTGGTCATTCTAGTTCCAAAACCGGATGAGACGCAAAGAATGTGTATGGATTGCCGTCCCATCAATGCCATTACCGTTCGCTATCGCCATCCCATTCCGCGTTTAGATGACATGCTTGATGAGTTGAGTGGTGCCACTATATTTTCGAAATTAGATTTGCATAGTGGCTATCACCAAATCCGCATGGCTATTGGCGATGAATGGAAGACGGAATTCAAGACCAAACTTGGTCTCTATGAATGGCTTGTCATACCATTTAGTCTTTCCAATGCTCCATCAACTTTTATGCGTCTTATGAACCATATCTTGAGACCCCTCATTGGCAAGAGTGTGGTTGTCTACTTTGATGATATTCTCATTTATAGCAAAAATCTCGAGGACCATGTTCAACATGTGAGAGAATCTTATGCATCTTACGCCACGAGAAGCTCTTTGCAAGTCTTCCTAAATGCACGTTTGCACAAAACAAGTTGGTTTTCCTTGGGTTTGTTGTTTCCGCCAGTGGCATTGAAGTGGATTCTTCTAAAGTTCAGGCCATTCATAATTGGCCCACACCTACAACCGTTGGTCAATTTCGAAGTTCCCATGAACTTGCCGGTTTCTACTGCCGCTTTGTGAAAGACTTTAGCACCATTGCTTGCCCTTTGAATGAGCTTACCAAAAAGAATGTTCCATTTGTGTGGGGCAAGGCCCAACAAAATGCTTTTGATGAATTGAAAAATGCCTAACCGAGGCACCACTTCTTGTCCTTCCGAATTACGCAAAAACATTTGAGATTGAGTGTGATGCAAGTGGACTCGGTTTTGGTGGAGTTCTTATGCAAGATGGAAAACCCATGGAATACTATAGCGAAAAGTTGGACGGCGCACGCCTCAACTATCCTATATATGACAAGGAACTCTATGCTTTGGTTCGTGTTCTTGAAATTTGGCAACACTACCTTTGGCCAAAAGAATTTTCCATTCATTCCGATCACGAGTCTTTGAAGTATTTGAAAAGCCAAACCAATTTGAACAAAAGACATGCTAAGTGGGTTGAGTTTATTGAGTCCTTCCCTTATGTTATCAAATACAAAAAGGGAAAGGAAAATGTGGTCACGAATTCTCTTTCCCGCAAGAACAATCTTTTGCTCACTCGCTTGGACTTTCATGTTTTGGGTCTTGAGGAGATCAAAGAACTTTACACTTCCGACACTTTCTTTGGAACCATCTTTGCAAAGTGTTCTGTTGAAAGAGGATTTGATGATTTCTATTTGCATGATGGCTACTTGTTTAAAGCTAACAAAATTTGCATACCCGAGTCTTCTCTTCGAAAGTTGCTTTTGCAAGAGTCACATGGAGGTGGTCTCATGAGACACTTTGGACGCGACAAGACACTCTCAATGCTATCAACCCATTACTATTGGCCGAAGATGAAGCGAGTTGTGGAGCGCCTATGCAACCGTTGCACCACATGCTTACAAGCTAAGTCTACCTCCAACTCTTACGGTCTTTACACACCTTTACCGATTCCATAGGCTCCTTGGTCCGATATAAGCATGGACTTTGTACTAGGATTTCCACGAACAAAACATGGCCATGACTCAATCTTTCTGGTAGTAGATAGATTCTCTAAAATGGCTCATTTCATACCATGCCATAAGACCGATGATGCTTCACACATTGCCTTGTTGTTTTTCAGGGAAGTTGTTCGCCTACACGAAATACCGGCAAGCATTGTGCCGGATCGAGAGGTAAAGTTTATGAGCTATCTATGGAAGTCGCTCATGGCCAAGTTTGGAGTCAAGCTCTTGTTTTCGTCATCCTTGCACCCGCAAACGGACGGACAAATGAAAGTGGTGAATCGAAGCATCTCAACTCTACTACAAACACTAGTGAATAAAAACTTGAAGTCATGGGAAGAGTGCCTCCCCCACGCGGAGTTAGCCTACAATCGAGCCAAGCACTCCACAACATCAAGGAGTCCATTCATGATCGTCTACGGTTTCTAACCTTCCACGGCACTCGACATCCTTCCACTACCTCTTCGTGGGAGAACTAACATGGACTTCGACAAGCGCGCCATCACCATGAAGAAACTACATGAAGACACACGAGCCACCATACAAGAGCATGTACTTCGCCAAGCTACCCGCCTCAACGCCAAGAAGAAGGAAAGAATATTTGAAGAAGGAGACCTCGTTTCGATACACGTACGGAAGGAAAGGTTCCCTCATGAACGCAACTCCAAGCTAAAGCCAAGAGGAGATGGTCCCTTCAAGGTCCTCAAGAGCATCAACAACAACGCCTACTCCATCGACATACCAACATCAAAGTACTTGGTGAGTAACACATTCAACATCTCGGAACTCTCACCCTGTCATGGAAATGAGGAGGAACTAGAGTCGAGGACGACTCTTTCCCAAGGGGGGGAGATGATGTAGCCCCGCCCAAGGACGACACTACACCAAGGCCAACTAGTCCCCCAAGTGGAACGATGACTCGAGCCCGAGTGAAAGCTCTACATGATAAGGTGAACTCAATCCTATCTACACTTGACCTTGACACACCCTTGGATGGAATGCTACCTCATGCCAAAGTCCTATGTGTCATTAGGTACAAGTCTCGTCAAGGAACCGAAGATAAGGAAGCCCCATTGAACAAGGAAGAAGAAGAGAAGAAAGAAGAATAAGAGGAGAAAAGATAAGGAGAAGAAAATCAAGAGGAAGAAGCCCAGCCTGTCATACCGGCCGCCACGGTCCGTCAGATCGGCCCCTACCAAAAAACTGATGGGATTCGTAGCATAGAAAACAAAAAAATTCCTACCGCAAGAACGAATAACAAGCCAAGATCTAATCTAGCAACGAGGTGAAGATCAACATACCCTTGAAGATCGCTAAGTGTTAACGAGATTAGATCTCGTGGTGGATGTAGACGATCACTTGCCGCTTGCAAAAGCGCGTAGAAGATCTTGACGGTGCCACAATCGGGCAGCACCTCCGTACTCGATCACACGTTCGGTGTTGATGATGACGTCCTTCTCCCCGTTCCAGCGGGAAGCAGAAGTAGTAGATCCTCCTCGGAATCCCGGTAGCACGACGGCGTGGTGGCGGCGGTGGTGGAGTTCTCTGGCAGGGCTTCGCCTATGCGCTGCGGGAGAGATATGTGGAGGAGGGGCGGCTAGGGTTTGGGGAGAGGGGTGCTTGGGCGCCGACCTCTATGGGTGCGGCCAAGGTGGTGGCTTGAAGTGGACGGCCCCCTCCCCTTGCCCCTCATTATATAGGTGGAACCCCCAAGAGTTTGCCTCAAAGTCTTCGAATAAGACCCCAACTCAAAACTGCCATATGGACGAATCCTACTTGGGGTGGGACTCCTCCACTTCCTTGGTGGGTGCCCGGCCCCCTATGGTGGAGTCCACCTGGGACTCCTCCTCCCTTAGGTTGGCCGGCCAAGCTAGGTGGAGTCCCTCCGGGACTCCACTTTCCATGGTGATTTCTTCCGGATTTTTCTAGAATCTTCCATAAATGCACCGGATCATTTTCAAACTTAGAATGACTTCCTATATATGAATCTTATTCTCCGGATCATTCCGGACCTCCTCGTGATGTCCTGGATCCCATCCGAGACTCCGAACAAAACTTCGAACTCCATTCCAAATTCCATATCTACTTAAACGACATCAAACCTTAAGTGTGTCACCCTACGGTTCGTGAACTATGCAGACATGGTTGAGACTTCTCTCTGACCAATAACCAATAGCGGGATCTGGAGATCCATAATGGCTCCCACATACTCAACGATGACTTTAGTGATCGATTGAACCATTTACATACGATACCGATTCCCTTTGTCACACGATATTTTACTTGTCCGAGGTTTGATCATCGGTATCTCTATACCTCGTTCAACCTCGTCTCCGACAAGTACTCTTTACTCGTACCGTGGTATGTCATCTCTTATGAACCATTCATATGCTTGCAAGCTAATTAGACGACATTCCACCGAGAGGGTCCAGAGTATATCTATCCGTCATCGGGATGGACAATATCCCACTCTTGATCCATATGCCTCAACTCATACTTTCCAAATACTTAATCCCACCTTTATAACCACCCATTTACGCAGTGGCGTTTGATGTAATCAATGTACCCTTCCGGTATAAGTGATTTACATGATCTCATGGTCGAAGGACTAGGTAACTATGTATCGAAAGCTTATAGCAAATGAACTTAATGACGTGATCTTATGCTACGCTTAATTGGGTGTGTCCATTACATCATTCATCAATGACATAACCTTGTTATTAATAACATCCAATGTTCATGATCACGAAACTATGATCATTTATTAATCAACAAGCTAGTTATACAAGAGGCTTACTAGGGACTCCTTGTTGTTTACATAACACACATGTATCAATGTTTCGGTTAATACAATTATAGCATGGTATATAAACATTTATCATAAACATAAAGATATATAATAACCACTTTATTATTGACTCTTGGGCATATCTCCATTCCTGGATCACTTTGATATCTGCTGGTCAAACTAACAACATGTGCGATATCCGGTCTAGTACACAACATGGCATACATGATAGAGCCTACTGCCGAGGCATAGGGGATCTTGTTCATCCTCTCTCTTTCTTCTGCTGTAGCCGGACCTTGAGTCTTACTCAAGACCTTACCTGGCAACATCGGTAAGAACCCTTTCTTACTTTCACCCATTCTAAACTTCTTTAGAATCTTGTCCAGGTATGTACTCTGTGAAAGCCCTATTAGGCGTCTTGATCTATCTCTATAAATCTTGATGCCTAAAATGTACGCTGCTTCACCAAGGTCTTTCATTGAAAAACACTTATTCAAATAACCTTTTACACTTGCTTAATAGTTCTATATCATTCCCAATCAATAATATGTCATCCACATATAATATCGGGAATGCTACGAGCTCCCACTCACTTTCTTGTAAATACGAGCCTCTCCATGACACTCGTATAAACCCGAAGTCTTTGATCACCTTATCAAAGTGTCGGTTCCAACTCCGGGATGCTTGCTTCGGTCCATAAATGGAACGCTGAAGTTTGCATACCTTGTCGAATTTTTAGGATCGACAAAACCTTTGGGTTGTACCATATACAACTCTTCCTCAATGTCACCATTAAGGAACGCCGTTTTGACATCCATCCGCCAAATCTCATAATCAAAAAACGCAGCTATTGCTAACAAAATCCTCACAGACTTTAGCTTCGCTACAGGTGAGAAGGTCTCATCGTAGTCAACTCCTTGAATTTGTCGGAAACCCTTTGCGACAAGTCGAGCTTTATAGACAGTAACATTACCGTCAGCATCTGTTTTTCTCTTGAAGATCCATTTATTCTCGACAGCCTTGCGGCTATCAGGTAATTCTACCAAAGTGTACACTTTGTTATCATACATGGATCCCATTTCGGATTTCATGGCTTCTTGCCATTTGTTGGAATCTGGGCTCATCATCGCTTCTTCATACGTCGCAGGGTCTTCATCATTGTTGTCCACAATCATGACATTTAGACAAGGATCATACCAATCAGGAGTGGTACGCTCCCTTGTCGATCTGCGAGGTTCAGTAGCTACCTTGTTCGAAGTTTCATGATCATTATCATTAGCTTCCTCTGTTATCGGTGTAGGCTGTACAGGAACATCTTCCGGCATTGCGCTACTCTGATCTACGAGAGAAGGTTCAATAACCTCGTCGAGTTCTACTTTTCTTCCAGTCACTTCTTTAGTGAGAAACTCCTTCTCAAGAAAGGTTCCGTTCTTGGCAACAAAGATTTTGCCTTCGGATCTGTGATAGAAAGTATACCCAATAGTTTCTTTAGGGTATCCTATGAAGATGCATTTCTCCGCTTTGGGTTCTAGCTTGTCAAGTTGTAACTTTTTTACATAAGCTTCGCAACCCCAAACTTTAAGGAACGACGGCTTAGGTTTCTTCTGAAACCACAATTCATACGGTGTCGTTTCAACGGATTTAGATGGTGCCCTATTTAAAGTGAATGCAGCTGTCTCTAATGCATAACCCCAAAAAGATAACGGCAAATCAGTAAGAGACATCATAGAACGAACCATATCTAAGAGAGTTCGATTACGACGTTCAGACACACCATTGCGCTGTGGTGTTCCCGGCGGTGTCAACTATGAAAGTATTCCGCATTTCTTTAAGTGCATGCCAAACTCATAACTCAGATATTCGCCTCCGCGATCAGAATGCAGAAACTTGATCTTCTTGTTACGTTGATTTTCTACTTCACTTTGGAATTCCATAAACTTCTGGAAAGTTTCGGACTTATGTTTCATAAAATAGATATACCCATATCTACTCAGATCATCTGTGAAGGTTAGAACATAACGATAACCACCGCACGAGGCTACACTCATTGGTCCGCACATATCGGTATGTATGATTTCCAATAAGTCTGTAGCTCGCTCCATTGTACCAGACAATGGAGTCTTAGTCATTTTTTCCATTAGACATGCTTCGCATCTATCAAAGTGACTCAAAGTCAAGTGACTCAAGAAGTCCATCGGAATGGAGTTTCTTCATACGCTTCACTCCAATATGACCAAGACGACAGTGCCACATATAAGTAGAATTATTGATAGGGCAAAGGTGGCCGATCTTTCGATGAGAGTATGATAGCGTCGATTTGTTGGTGGAGTTCGTGCTTGACGATCCGACTACACGTGCAAAGCTCGTGCGCCAATGCAATCGCTAGGACAATCTCCGGGAGTTACCGATCTTGCGGATGCACGATCAGCCGACCGACGAGGGTCTTAATTCCTACCCGAAATCGAGAACAAGTAAGAACTAATGATGCAATCAGAATATTGCGAATATAGATGAAAGCTTTATTGAAAAGGTGGGATTCCGAATAGTCGGTCTTGTTACGGGCGTTGGCCTCAAAAGAAGTACACGAGAGTTGCAGCGATGGCTAACTTTTAATCTAATCAAAATCCGAGTCTAAACGTGACGGCTATGGGGGTATTTAAAGGAGGAAAAGGTGGGGTTTCGGCCAACCATACGTATGGTGGTCGAACCAAACCCTAGAAGGCCTTTCCCCCTTCAATACGGACTCTAAAAAGTGGCTGACTTAAATCCTGCGAAAATGACATGGGCCTGGCCCAAAACTAAAGGTGACGCAGCACCATAACATGCTATGGACGAAATTATGAAGTGGGAAACTCTATATTTCGTCCATGTCTTCATCTCTTCTTATGGTGGCTTCAAAGTTCTGAAATCTCCACTTGCGGCGTCATCTTCAATCCTCAAACGCTTGCTGCCATCTCCTCCATGCGTGATCATGCTCCAATGCTTGTCCTCCTCATCCATGCTTGGTCCATCATTCCTAAGAGTAACAAACATATCTGATTTAGGCAGCATCATATTCTCATGTATGTGAGGAATAGTTCCAAGAAACGAAAGTACCAGATAGTTAAGTTGTTTGGCACGAGCTCGAGTGATTGGTCCTTGTAATTGTGTGGCTGTAGGTACAGCGGTTGTATCAAGAGATGGGATGTCCTCATCATGCCCCCTTCTTGAATTGAAGTCGTCCTCGACGAAAGCTCCTCTTCTTCACCAAAGTAAGGCTTCAAATCTGCAATGTTAAATGTAGGACTAACCGGACCCAATTCTGCAGGAAGCTCAAGTTTATATGCATTATCATTTATTTTCTCTAACACCTTAAAAGGACCAGCAGCGCGTGGCATTAGTTTAGACTTGCGCAATTCAGGAAAACGATCTTTGCGCAAATGCAACCAAACAAGATCACCAACATCAAACACAACATGCTTTCTTCCTCTATCCCCAGCAATTTTATACTTAGCATTCATGCGTGCTATGTTGTCTTTAGTAGTCTCATGCAATTTTAGTATCAATTCAGCACGGTCTGTAGCATCCAAATTATTTTGCACAGAAGATGGTAAAGGCAACAAATCAATAGGCGCACGTGGTACAAAACCATAAACAATCTTAAATGGGCACATCTTAGTGGTAGAATGCAGCGAACGATTGTAAGCAAATTCAACATGAGGTAAACATTCTTCCCACAATTTTAAATTCTTTTTCAAAACAGCCCGCAGCATAGTAGACAAAGTTCTATTTACTACTTCGGTTTGTCCATCGGTTTGGGGATGACATGTAGTACTAAACAGCAATTTAGTCCCCAACTTAGCCCATAAACATCTCCAAAAGTGGCTAAGAAACTTAGTATCACGATCGAAACAATAGTATTTGGCACACCATGTAAACGCACAATTTCGCGAAAGAACAAATCAGCAACATGTGTAGCATCATCGGTTTTGTGACATGGAATAAAGTGTGCCATCTTAGAAAACCTATCCACAACAACAAAGATACTATCCCTCCCCTTCTGTGTACGAGGCAAACCCAAAACGAAATCCATAGAAATATCCTCCCACGGTACACTAGGAACAGGAAGAGGCATATATAAACCATGTGGATTAAGTCGAGACTTAGCTTTTTGACATGTAGTGCAGCGTGCCACAAATCGCTCAACATCTCGACGCATACGTGGCCAAAAGAAGTGTGCAACAAGTACATCCTCCGTCTTCTTCACACCAAAGTGACCCATCAATCCTCCTCCATGCGCCTCCTGTAACAACAAAAGACAAACGGAACCATCTGGGATGCATAGCTTGTTAGCACGGAACACAAATCCATCATTGAGGACGAATTTGTTCCAAGTTCTACCATCTTTACAATTCAGCAACACATCTTTAAAATCAGCATCAAGCAAGTATTGTTCCTTTATGGTTTCTAATCCAAAAATCTTGAAGTCAAGTTGAGATAGCATAGTATAACGGCGCGACAAAGCATCAGCAATAACATTATCTTTACCCTTTTTGTGTTTGATAACATAAGGAAAAGACTCTATAAATTCAACCCACTTTGCATGGTGACGATTCAACTTAGCTTGACTACGAATATGCTTCAAAGATTCATGATCAGAATGTATAACAAATTCTTTAGGCCATAAATAATGTTGCCAAGTTTCTAATGTCCGAACCAGCGCATATAATTCTTTATCATAAGTAGAATAGTTCAGACTAGGCCCACTCAATTTTTCACTAAAATATGCAACAGGTTTGCCCTCTTGTAATAACACACCTCCCAAACCAATTCCACTAGCATCACATTCAAGCTCAAAAGTCTTATTGAAATCAGGAAGTTGGAGTAATGGAGCATGTGTTAACTTATCTTTCGGAATCATGAAGGCGTCTTGTTGTGCATCGCCCCACACAAAGGGCACATCCTTCTTTGTAAGCTCATTCAGCGGCGCAGCAATGGATCCAAAATCTTTCACAAAGCGCCTATAGAAGCCAGCGAGGCCAAGAAAACTCCTCACTTGTGTGACCGTCTTTGGCTGCGGCCAACTCTCAATTGCCTCAATCTTGGCTGGATCAACTTCAATTCCCTGCGCAAGTAACAACATAGCCAAGAAACGCAACTCGATTGGTGCAAAAGGTGCACTTCTCAAGATTACCATACAAACGTGCATCACGTAACGCATTGAAAACAGCACGTAAATGATCCAAATGTTCCTCCAAAGATTTGCTATAAATCAGAATATCATCAAAGTATACCACCACAAAACGTCCAATAAAAGCACGTAAAACTTCGTTCATTAGTCTCATGAAAGTACTAGGTGCATTAGTTAAACCAAAGGGCATTACTAACCACTCATATAAGCCGAACTTAGTTTTAAACGCTGTTTTCCATTCATCTCCTAATTTCATACGAATCTGGTGGTAACCACTACGCAAATCAACTTTAGAGAACATAACCGAACCACTCAATTCATCAAGCATATCATCTAAACGAGGTATTGGATGACGGTATCGAATGGTAATATTATTAATAGTTCTACAATCAGTACACATGCGTGAAGAACCATCCTTCTTAGGTACCAAGATAATAGGAACAAGCACATGGGCTAAGAGACTCACGAATGTAACCTTTATCTTGGAGAACCTGAATTTGTCGCTGAATCTCTTTCGTCTCTTCGGGATTGGTACGGTATGGTGCACGGTTGGGCAGCGACGCTCCTGGAATCAAGTCAATCTGGTGTTCTATGCCACGGATAGGTGGTAGTCCAGGGGGAACATCTTGTGGGAACACATCAATGAATTCCCGCAAAAGGTTAGCAACCGCAGTGGAAAAGAAGGAGGCATATCCTCAAATGAAAACAGAACTTCTTTGCAAATGATAGCATAGCATTGAGTAGTGTCCACATCAAGTTCAGCAATATCAGATTTGCTAGCAAGCAAACAAGGATTTTTCAAACGAATTTCAGTAGCATGGTTCGAATCAGATTTAGTATTAGTCTTATGTGGAACAAAATCTGCAGCAACAATCTGATTCTCACTCTTAAGTTTCTCCTCGTTTTTTACTCTACTAGCTCTAGCAAGATCATCTTTTAGTATTTGTTCAGGAGTCATAGGTTTGAGACCAATTTTCTTTCCATCATGCATAAGAGAATACGGATTAGTTTTACCATTATGAACAGATTCTCTATCAAATTGCCAAGGTCTACCAAGTAACAAAGAACAAGCTTGCATAGGTACAACATCACAATCCACAAAATCAGAATATGTACCAATAGTAAAATGCACACGTGTAGTTCTTGTTACCTTGAGCTTCCGAGAGCTCTCAAACCATTGAATGTAGTATGGATGTGTGCGCTGTCTTGTAGGAAGAGAAAGCTTCTCCACCATATCAACGCTAGCCAGATTATTGCAGCTCCCTCCATCAATGATGATCCTTATAGCTCGCTCTTTTACAACGCCTCTTGTTTGGAACAGATTGTGGCGTTGATCATGCTCAGCTTTGCTCAATTGCACGCTCAACACACGCCGTGCAACTAAGCTCCTGTACCGATCAGCGAGTGTCGGCTTCCATTACCTCCATCTCTCTCTCAGAATCAGAGTTGGCACCATCACGTGCAGCAATAAGGGCCAATGTATCTTCATCAAAGTCACTTGCAGAATCATATTCTCCATCTTCACGCACCAACATCACACGCTTGGTTCTGCATTCTTTCTCTATGTGACCAAATCCCAAGCATTTGCGACATTGAATGTCGCGCGTCTTTCCCGTGGAGGCCATGGAAGATGAACTCCGAGGAGGACCAGCCGATGGTGTTGGTGTAGAGGCAGGAGGTGCTCGTGATGCAGGCGCGGTGTACTTGGAGGTAGTAGGTGCTGGTGCAGTACCACGAGATTGTGGCGCTGATTGTCGCGGAGACCACGACGATGTACGACCTGCAGAAACATTAGCTCTTCTCCATGGTGGTTGACGATCCTGCACTTCACGTTCAGCTTTGCAAGCAAGATGAAACAAGCGAGTAATAGTGTTGTACTCCTTATAATCTAAAATATGCTGAATCTCTTTATTCAAACCACCAAAGAAACGAGCAAGCATAGCCTCATTATCCTCTACAATACCACAGACGAATCATGCCGGTTTGCAATTCTTGATAATAGTCTTCTACGAATTTTTTCCTTGTTCTAAGCGAGACAATTTTTTCAGCAAATCACGTTGATAATGTGGAGGAACAAAGCGAGTACGCATAGCAAGTTTTAACCCAACCCATGTAGCAGGAATATTGGCTGCATGTGTTCTACAATATTCAGACCACCAAATAGATGCAAAATCTGTGAACTCACAAGTAGCAGCACTAACACGCAAGTGATCAGGGTATTTTAAACATGCAAAGCGTTGTTCTACTTCCAATTCCCATGTAAGATATGCATCGGGATTATATCTACCCTCAAATGGCGGAATATTCAGTTTCAGTTTAGCAACATGATCATCATCATTACGTACCGGGCGTGGAGGTGGTCGAGCGTGGCGGTTCAGCTGCCGTGGACGACCAGGTGCAGGTTGTTGGACTTCCTCGCCCTCCAGTACGTTCTCATCGTGTGGCCCGATCTTGCGGATTGACGTCGAAACCAAAGGGGAGATGGGAAAACGCGAGGAACACGAAGAACACGGTGATGAACACGAGGAACCCCGAGACTCACGCACGCACACCAACCCGATACACCCGATACTTACCCCCGTGGCTCGATGGACCACGCCAATAGAATCACCCGGAAGAGGCACGCGGCAGAATTCCCGGTGAGAGATTGGTGTTGGAGAAAAGGGGATTGGTGAGGGAGAGAGAGTAGCTTGTACTAGAATCTCACTCAAGCAATTACCAAATCAACAACAAGGATGGCCTTGATTACAGAGGGATGATACCCAAGGGAGACTAAGCTCAAAGTTAGGGTTTGAGTTCAAAACAAGTCTAACCCTAATCTGGAGGAAGGGGTGAGGTACTTATAGGCCCAGATCCGTCCAGGGGTAAAAGGGGCATTACATAAATTATCCTGGTCCATAGATGCAAAATCAACGGCTGAGATTAAGTCAACAGGGGCGGGGCCGGCAGTGCCGGTGATGGTTGGCCGGCAGTGCCGGTGTGGCCGGCAGTGCCGCTCATCCTGGGCCGGCAGTGCCGGTCGGAGCCTTCTTCGGGTGCTGGAGGCCGGCAGTGCCGGGGTGTACTGGCCGGCAGTGCCGGGGTGTACAGGCCGGCAGTGCCGGCGCCTGGAGGCCGGCAGTGCCGGCCCTGGGGGCGTCCTTCGGCGGCCACTCCTCTCTTCCTTCTTCCTTGTCCATCTTCGGGTCTGCTGCGACGTCCTTCTCTCGAGGTTCATATCTGATAACACAAAGCGTATCGGCCTGAGGTAGCAGTCCATCCAATGGGGTATCGAGATCGAGGGTAGTGAGGAGTGAGTTCACCTTATCATGTAGCGCTTTGACTCGGGCTCGTGTCATTGGTCCACTTGGGGGACTAGTTGGTCTTGATGTAGTGTCGTCGGTGAGCGGGGCTACATCATCTCCCCCCCCTTGGGAAAGAGTCGTCCTCGACTCGTGGCCTTCCTCATCTCCATGATAGGGTGACAAGTCGGAGACATTGAACGTGTTGCTCACCAAGTACTTGGAGGTGGGGATGTCGATGACGTAAGCGTTGTTGTTGATGCGTTTGAGGACCTTGAAGGGACCATCTCCTCTTGGCTTGAGCTTCGAATTGCGGTCATGAGGGAATCTTTCCTTCCGGAGGTGGATCCAAACGAGGTCGCCTTCCTCAAAGATGCGTTCCTTCTTCTTGGCGTTGAGTCTTGTAGCTTGACGAAGCACATGTTCTTGGATTGTTGCTCTTGTCTCTTCATGAAGTTTCTTGACGGCGGCGGTGCGCTTGTCGAAGTCCATGTTGATCCGCTCATGAAGGGGAAGCGGAAGCATGTCGAGTGCCGTGAGCGGCTCAAACCCGTAGACGACCATGAAAGGACTCCTTGATGTAGTCGAATGCTTGGCGCGGTTGTAGGCGAACTCCGCGTGTGGTATGCATTCCTCCCATGACTTCAAGTTTTTCTTCACGAGGATGCGTAGAAGGGTGGAGAGGCTTCGATTGACCACTTCCGTTTGGCCGTCCGTTTGCGGGTGCGAGGATGATGAGAATAAGAGCTTCACTCCAAACTTGGCCATGAGCGACTTCCAAAGATAACTCATGAACTTGACGTCTCGATCCGACACAATGCTTCGCGGTACTCCATGTAGGCGAACAATTTCCCCGAAAAACAACGAAGCAATGTGTGAAGCATCATCGCTCTTATGGCAAGGTATGAAATGAGCCATCTTAGAGAATCTATCCACTACCACAAAGATAGAATCATGTCCATGCTTAGTGCGAGGCAATCCTAGAACAAAATCCATGCTAATGTCCGTCCATGGTGCATGAGGTATAGGCAAAGGCATGTAAAGACCATAGGGATTGGAAGTAGACTTAGCTTGAAGGCATGTCGTGCAACGGTTGCAAAGGCGCTCGACGTCCCTCTTCATCTTCGGCCAATAATAGTGAGTGGCTAACATCGCAAGTGTCTTATCTCGACCAAAATGTCCCATAAGGCCACCACCATGTGACTCTTGCAAGAGTAACTTTCGAAGAGAAGAATCGGGAATGCAAATTTTGTTGGCTTTGAACAAGTAGCCTTTGTGCAAATAGAAGTCATCAAATCCTCGGTCAACGGAACATTTCTCAAATATCGGAGCAAAGAAAGAATCGGAAGTATAGAGTTCTTTGATCTCTTCGAGTCCCAAAACGTGAAAATCCAAGCGAGTCAACAAAAGGGTGTTTTTGCGGGAAAGAGCATCCGCCACTACATTGTCCTTGCCCTTCTTGTATTTGATGACATACGGGAAGGACTCAATGAACTCAACCCATTTTGCATGACGTTTGTTCAAATTGTGTTGGCTTTTCAAGTACTTCAAAGACTCATGGTCGGAGTGAATGATGAACTCTTTTGGCCAAAGATAGTGTTGCCAAACTTCAAGAACACGAACCAAAGCGTAGAGCTCCTTGTCATATATAGGATAGTTGAGGCGTGCGCCATCTAACTTCTCACTATAGTATGCCACGGGTTTGCCCTCTTGCATAAGAACACCACCAATACCAAGCCCACTTGCATCACACTCAATCTCAAAAGTTTTGGAAAAATTTGGAAGAACAAGAAGGGGAGCTTCGGTAAGGCGTTTCTTCAACTCATCAAAAGCATTTTGTTGGGCCTTGCCCCAAACAAACGGAACATTCTTCTTGGTAAGCTCATTCAAAGGGCAAGCAATGGTGCTAAAATCTTTCACAAAGCGGCGATAAAACCCGGCAAGGCCATGAAAACTTCGGACTTGGCCAACATTTGTAGGAGTAGGCCAATTATGGATGGCCTCTACCTTGGAAGAATCAACTTCAATTCCATTAGCGGAAACCACAAAGCCAAGGAAAACCAATTTGTTTTGAGCAAAGGTGCATTTGGGAAGGTTAGCATAAAGCTTTTCATGACGCAAGATGCACAAGACTTCTCTCACATGTTGCACATGGTCCTTGAGACATTTGCTATAAATAAGAATATCATCGAAATAGACAACCACACTCTTGCCAATGAGAGGACGCAAGATGTGATTCATGAGGCGCATGAAAGTTGATGGAGCATTGGATAGCCCAAATGGCATAACAAGCCACTCATATAGACCAAGTTTGGTCTTGAATGCCGTTTTCCATTCATCACCAATAGCCATGCGGATTTGGTGGTAGCCACTACGCAAATCAATTTTAGAGAAAATCGTGGCACCACTAAGTTCATCAAGCATGTCATCTAAACGCGGAATGGGATGGCGGTAACGGACGGTAATGGCATTGATGGGGCGACAATCCATACACATCCGTTGCGTCTCATCCGGTTTAGGCACAAGAATCACGGGAACCGCACAAGGGGAAAGGCTTTCTCGAACGTACCCTTTAGCGAGGAGGTCTTGTATTTGGCGTTGGATCTCCTTTGTCTCTTCGGGGTTGGTGCGGTAGGCGGCACGGTTTGGAAGCGGAGCGCCGGGTATGAGGTCGATGCGGTGCTCGATGCCTCTAAGCGGTGGTAGTCCATGCGGGAGCTCGTCGGGGAAGACGTCTTGAAACTCCTTCAAAAGAGACAACAAAGACGAAGGAATGTTGGTTAAGTCGTTAGTCTCCGATGATGGTCCCTTGCATATGAGGACGTAGTGCAATATGGTGGATGGGTTTGCTTGCACTTCTTTCCACTCGCTTTTGGTGGCTAGGAGGACGCTCTTTCGCTCACTCACATATGGCTTGTGGCGCTCACTCTCCATTTGGTGGGTCGCTCCCTCACCTCTCAACTCACTATGGTGGGTGTGGTGTTGTGCCCTCGCTAGAGTCTTCGCATTGTCGGCGATGATTTGACTAGGAGTCATGGGGCGCAACTCGAACTTCTTGTCGTTGACCTTGAAGGTGTATGTGTTGGAGAGTCCATCATGTATAGCCTTCTTGTCATATTGCCAAGGGCGGCCAAGCAACATGTGGCACACCGTCATGGGTACGACGTCACACTCAATAGTATCCTCATAAGGTCCGATCTTGAAGTTGACGGTGACGGTATGTTGTATCTTGACGTTGCCCTTGTCACTCAACCATTGGATATGGTAGGGATGAGGATGCTTGCGGAGAGTGAGGTGGAGCTTCTCACACAACTCGGTGCTTGCAAGGTTATGGCAACTTCCACCGTCTATGATGACCTTGATCGACTTGCCACCAATTCCGGCACGGGTTTGGAAGATGTTGCACCGTTGCTCTTCTCTTGCTTGAGGTTGAGTTGTTAGCACCCTTGTGACCACAAGTGAGGGACTTGGGTCATGCTCACATAAGAGAGGATCTTCTCCACATTCTTGCTCATAAGCTTCTTCACTTTCCACGGCGGCTTGCACAAGGGCTTCATATTCATCCTCATCAAGCGTCTCGATATCACCATTCTCCATAGTGATCATGACCTTGGTGTTCTTGCACTCAAACGACTTGTGACCTTGGGTGCCACACTTGAAGCAAGTGACACTAGAGGGTCCCGTGGATGCCTTAGAGGAGGCGGTGGAGGAGACCGTTTGCTTCATGCGACTTTGGATCGTCGGTCTCTTGGATGGTGTAGAGGAGGCGTCGGCCTTGGCACTTGTAGCTTGAGGCGGTGGTGTAGTAGGAGGAGTCGATGTAGCGAACTTGGAGGTGAAGTAGGTCTTGGCCTTGGAGTACTTGATATCCTCAATCACTTGGCGCTCGGCCTTCGATGCTTGGTGCACTAACTCAACCATGTTGGAGTAGGGTTGGAACTCGACGATCCTCTTGATGGGGTAAGAGAGGCCATTGAAGAAACGAGCAATGGTTTGCTCTTCGGACTCTTGGATGTTGGCTCGCATCATAGTGAGCTCCATCTCCTTGTAGAACTCCTCAACGGTCTTGGTGCCTTGCTTCAACTTTTGGAGCTTGTTGAAGAGGTCGGTCATGTAGTGCGTGGGGACAAAGCGAGCATGCATCTCTTTCTTCATTTCTTCCCAAGTTGCAATTGGAGGTTCACCCTTCTCTTCTCGAAGAGTGAGGACTTGCTCCCACCAAGTGTTTGCGTAGTCCTCGAACTCAAGAGACGCCATAGCCACCTTCTTGGCACCGGAGTAGTTGTGGATGCGGAATATCTTGTCAACCTTGAGTGCCCATGAGAGGTAGGCCTCGGCATCTTCTTCTCCCTTGAACTTGGGCATGTTGAACTTGAGCTTGCCATACATGTTCTCTTCATCCTCCAAGTTTCTTCTACGAGGAGGTGCGCCGTCATCTCTTGCGGCTAGAGGTGGAATAGGAGGTCTTCTTCGGCCAACCATAGCATTGGGTTGGCGGTGAAGTTGAACACTTGCTTCACTTGGTGCGCGGTGAGGATGTGGTTGAAGATCTTGTCGTGGTTGAGGACGATGCTCAATGTTGGGTCTCTCATCTTGATCATGGTGAGGCTCTCCTCGTCCACGTTGGTCATGGTGAGGGTGGCGACGAAGATCTCGACGAGGTGGATCTTGAGGATCTTGGTCTTGGGGATGGCCATCACGCCCATGGTGGGCATGGCGATCCGCTTGATGACGATCTTGGTGAAGGACTTGGTCTTGTTGAGGACGCTCATGTGGACGAGCATGGCGATGTATTTCTCCACGCCTAGAGTTGGAGCGGGAGTCTTCATGACGAGCATGTGAGCGATGATGTCGATGATGGTCTTCATGCCTTGAAGAAGAGCTTGGGGACGAAATGCCACCATGAGATTGATAGTCTTGAGACGAGCTTGATGAAGAGGAAGTAGAGCGGTGTCGACGATGACGACCCAAGTTGGTGATGGCGCGCTCGAGGCTATCCATGCGCCGCTCCATGTTGGCATCATTGGCCGCCATTTGGCCATTCAAGTTGTCCGTAGCTTCACGAAGAAGTGCCAAGTCTTGGTTGACGGTGGCGAAGTTGTGAGCCACTTCATCGTATTGCTCATCAATGCGGGTCTCGAAGAGGGAGAGTTGCTCCTTGAACTCTTGGCGTTGCGTCCATAGGTTGTGTTGAGTAGCCAACCTCTCGGTGTTACGGAGGATCTCTTCATCCCTATTGGTATCTCCGTTCCTATCCATGATGCAAAGACAAGAACTATGTTGTGTATGTTAGTGGAAGGAGACTACCTCGCACTCTTACCAAGGTAAGATAGTATTGAGGCAATCCACCAAACCAAAAGCAAGATCAAGTGTATCGGGAACACACGCAAAACCACACGCAAAAGCTAGCAAATATGGTGTTAGGCGAGTGTTGTGGAAAGCCAAAAGACAAATCCAAGATCGAGTATGTTGTTAAAAGTGGGTAAGGTCCAAAAATTAAATGTCCAAATGGTGATCACGAAAACACGGAAAAGTTGTGGAACACACACACGAGATAAGCGGGGTTAGTGCGACCAAAAAGTGAGCGGAAAAGTGTATGTATAAGTGCTCGGTGTCGCACTAACACAAGGAGAGCCAAAGCTTTGGTTGCAAAGGAAGAGACAACTAGATTCACACGCGGCCTCTCTTCTCGTATCTCTCTTTGCTTAAAAGCTTGTTCTCTTTTGTGTATGGTGGCACGTGGACACTTTTGTATGTATGGGCGTATGGATGTATGGATGTATGGATGTATGGTGCTACTCGCACTCTTTTTGTGTTTTTGGGGCTCTTGCACGCACTATGTTAGCGTTAGCCTCGCTTTTGCTATCTTGCCACACGAGTGTTTGCTTGGGTGCTTTACTCAACACGACACACACACCTCACAATGCGGGGCCACGTGCAATGTCTCGCAACACTAAACAAGCAATGCTCGGGAGGTTTGGATCGCAAAAGGAAAGAGGAGTTGCAAGTTATACCTAGATGTGTTGTAGGCGGTGATGATCACGCAACTTGCAATATGGTGGAAGGATCAAGAGTACGTTTGCAAGTCGGGGTGCCGAGAGTGTCGTCGCTTGCGTCGTAGCTGCGGGTTAGATTTACACACAAGGCACTCAAACCAGAACAAGCAAACACAAAAGGTGAAAATGTGGTCGAAATCTGGCTGGGCGAGTTTGCCTGTCTCTGGCGGCAGTGCCGGCCTGGATCGGGCGGCAGTGCCGGCCTGGACGGCAGTGCCGGCCTGATGGGGGCGGCAGTGCCGGTCCCTGATGAACAGCTCGAGCTGTTCTTCGCGAAAAGCGGGCCAAATCCGACCAAAACGTCAAAAATCGATGGAATTGAGGTCTAGAAAGTGGGGAAAACGTAGATCAACCAGAGGGGCACGAAATCCATGGATCAAAACCACTCAAAACGCAACCAAATCACGAGATCGGTCAAAAGGCAATTTAGGGCTATTTTTTGGGAAATTTTCTAGGAACGAAATCGGGTGGGTGGGAGGTCAAATCCGCGGAAACCAAAGGCTGCTGATACCATATGATGTGGCTCTGATGCCATTTGATGAGGCCTAAGGGCAAGGATGTGCCCAGATCCCACGAATTTGACCAAGTGAGTGGGTGATTGAGGGGGAAGAGGATGAAGAACACAAGATCCAAATAAGAACACACACACACAACCCAACACAAACCAAATTTACTCCCTTGGTAGGTTAGACCAAGCCAATAGAACCACTTCTTAGAGAGACCCTTGGGTAGAATCTAACAAGTGGGAGATTGGTGAGGAGATCTCAACTAGAACTTGGATGAGAGAGGGGTAGCCTTGAATCATCCATGAAGAGTAGAAATCACTCAAGAGTGCCTTGATACAAAGGGGAACTTTCGAGACGAGCCTTGAATCCTCGTCGGTCTCTTGGATGGTGTAGAGGAGGCGTCGGCCTTGGCACTTGTAGCTTGAGGCGGTGGTGTAGTAGGAGGAGTCGATGTAGCGAACTTGGAGGTGAAGTAGGTCTTGGCCTTGGAGTACTTGATATCCTCAATCACTTGGCGCTCGGCCTTCGATGCTTGGTGCACTAACTCAACCATGTTGGAGTAGGGTTGGAACTCGACGATCCTCTTGATGGGGTAAGAGAGGCCATTGAAGAAACGAGCAATGGTTTGCTCTTCGGACTCTTGGATGTTGGCTCGCATCATAGTGAGCTCCATCTCCTTGTAGAACTCCTCAACGGTCTTGGTGCCTTGCTTCAACTTTTGGAGCTTGTTGAAGAGGTCGGTCATGTAGTGCGTGGGGACAAAGCGAGCATGCATCTCTTTCTTCATTTCTTCCCAAGTTGCAATTGGAGGTTCACCCTTCTCTTCTCGAAGAGTGAGGACTTGCTCCCACCAAGTGTTTGCGTAGTCCTCGAACTCAAGAGACGCCATAGCCACCTTCTTGGCACCGGAGTAGTTGTGGATGCGGAATATCTTGTCAACCTTGAGTGCCCATGAGAGGTAGGCCTCGGCATCTTCTTCTCCCTTGAACTTGGGCATGTTGAACTTGAGCTTGCCATACATGTTCTCTTCATCCTCCAAGTTTCTTCTACGAGGAGGTGCGCCGTCATCTCTTGCGGCTAGAGGTGGAATAGGAGGTCTTCTTCGGCCAACCATAGCATTGGGTTGGCGGTGAAGTTGAACACTTGCTTCACTTGGTGCGCGGTGAGGATGTGGTTGAAGATCTTGTCGTGGTTGAGGACGATGCTCAATGTTGGGTCTCTCATCTTGATCATGGTGAGGCTCTCCTCGTCCACGTTGGTCATGGTGAGGGTGGCGACGAAGATCTCGACGAGGTGGATCTTGAGGATCTTGGTCTTGGGGATGGCCATCACGCCCATGGTGGGCATGGCGATCCGCTTGATGACGATCTTGGTGAAGGACTTGGTCTTGTTGAGGACGCTCATGTGGACGAGCATGGCGATGTATTTCTCCACGCCTAGAGTTGGAGCGGGAGTCTTCATGACGAGCATGTGAGCGATGATGTCGATGATGGTCTTCATGCCTTGAAGAAGAGCTTGGGGACGAAATGCCACCATGAGATTGATAGTCTTGAGACGAGCTTGATGAAGAGGAAGTAGAGCGGTGTCGACGATGACGACCCAAGTTGGTGATGGCGCGCTCGAGGCTATCCATGCGCCGCTCCATGTTGGCATCATTGGCCGCCATTTGGCCATTCAAGTTGTCCGTAGCTTCACGAAGAAGTGCCAAGTCTTGGTTGACGGTGGCGAAGTTGTGAGCCACTTCATCGTATTGCTCATCAATGCGGGTCTCGAAGAGGGAGAGTGATGTAGCCCCGCCTATCGTCGAAACCACATCATGGCCAACGTTTCCCCCAAGAGAACCAATGACCCGAGACCGAGTGAAGTCCATACATGATAAGGTGAATTCACTCCTCTATACACTTGAACTCGACATAACCTTGGACGGATTGCTACCTCATATCTATGTCTATGTGTCATTAGGTACCAATCTCGCCAAGGACCCCAAAGGAAGCGTCAAGGAGCCGAGGAGAGGGAAGCCACATGATTCTCCGGAAGAAGAAGGGAAGACCGAAGAGAAGAAGGAGAAGCGCTCCAGCCGCCGGCCACGACAAGGCCGGCATCGCCGCCCCCACTGGCCGGCACGATCGCCGCCATGGCCGACGACTCGCCGCCCAAGCGAGACCGGCACTCGCCGGCCCCACCGGCTACCTGCCGCCCCAAGCACGCCGAAGACTGCCGGCCCCATCGAAGTCAACTTCATCTCAGCCGTCTATTTATCATCTATGCTCATAACTACTTTATTGTAATGCCCCTTTTACCCCCGGACGGATCCGGGCCTATATATAGCTCATCCCTCTCCCCCAATTAGGGTTAGACAAGATGATAGCTTAAACATGAAGATGAGCTTTGTCTCCCTAGGGTTTCATCCCCTTTGTATCAAGGCACTCTTGAGTGATTTCTACTCTTCATGGATGATTCAAGGCTACCCCTCTCTCATCCAAGTTCTAGTTGAGATCTCCTCACCAATCTCCCACTTGTTAGATTCTACCCAAGGGTCTCTCTAAGAAGTGGTTCTATTGGCTTGGTCTAACCTACCAAGGGAGTAAATTTGGTTTGTGTTGGGTTGTGTGTGTTTGTATTTGGATCTTGTGTGTGTTCTTCCCCTTTCCCATCTCATTCATCCACTCACTTGGTCAAATTCGTGGGATCTGGGCACATCCTAGCCCTTAGGCCTCATCAAATGGCATCAGAGCCTCATCAAATGGTATCAGAAGCTCTTGGTTAGCCCGGATTTGACCCCCATCCACCCAAATTCGCCCCAAAAATTTTCTCCAAAAAATCCCCAAAAAATAGCCCTAAATTGCCTTTGGTCAGATCTGGATTTTGTTGAGTTTTTTGTGGTTTTGGTCCACAGATCTGTGTTCTTAGTGGTTGATCTACCATCCCTCAAATTTTCGCAGGCCAATTCTTCTTATTCAACTCGCAATCGACGATTTTCGGTCCGCCCGTGGTCAAAATCGACGAACAGCTCGAGCTGTTCTTGGCGGCCGGCACTGCCGGGCAGTGCACAACGGCACTGCCGCTCGACCGGCACTGCCGGTGGGACGTGGCCGGCACTGCCGCCAGCCGTCGTCTTCTCCCTGCTCACCACGCCGCCGCCTCGCCGATTCGCTCCATCACCACGCGCACAGCGCCGCTCGCCCCGCCCGTTGACTCCTCCGCTTGGCCCACCCCGCCGCCGCCTGCTGCCAGCCCCGCGCGCATCCGCCCCACTTCCGCCCGCACAGCAGCCAAGCTCCACGCCGCGCCTCTGCTCGCCCATCGCCAAGCATCGCTGGCCGCCTCCACTCGACCAGCAGCAGGCCACCCACGCGCCCAGGCTCCACGCCAAGCAGCCGCTCGCCCGCAGAGCTCCCGCACGCGCGCAACAGCAGGGCCTGGCCAGATCGCCCCAACCCGCCCGCCCGCTCTTCCCATCCATCGCGCGCGCAGGTCAACGCCCAGGCCTCAGCCCGGCAGTGCCGCCAAGACGACACCGGCAGTGCCGTGCTGCTCACCCCGGCAGTGCCGCTGGATGCACCCCGGCAGTGCCGGCCCTGCCTGTACATACGCTGTTCAAGTTTCGGCCAATTCTGACTCCACTTTTTGCTCCAAATTTTGACAACTTTCCGGCGCCCGTTTGACCCCAAACTTTCACAGTTATCCCTTTTCATATTGACTCTAATTTTGACACCGTTTCCGAAATTTTCCGACTCCAAAATTTTGACACCTTCGGTCGCTCGTTGTGACCCAAATTTTCGGGCATTGACTTATTTTGCTCGGTTTCCGTTTTGGAGTGCAAGGATTGTCTTTAGAGCTTCCGCGTCTACATCAACACCGCGGCGACACCTTCGGCACCCCGGACTCCGGCGCAACTACGACACCATCGTCGCCATCTTCGCAAGTTGTGTGTTCCGACACCGCCTAACATATTCATCTAGGTATAACTTGCTCCCCACCTTGTAGCCCCTCTTCCTTTTGCGATCTATCCTATCGAGCATTGCTTATCAAGTGTTGCGAGACATTGCACGTGGCCCCGATTGTGAGGTGTGTGTGTCGTGTGGAGTCAAGCTTATAAGCAAGGACTCGTGTGGCAAAATAGCAAAAGCGAACTAACGCTAACATAGTGCGAGAAAAAAGCCGCCAAAACACAAAAAGAGCAAAAGAGTGCAAGTGCCCCCATACATACAAATACAAAAGAGTGTCAAGTGCCACCAAATACAAAAGAGTAAAAAGCTTTTAAGCAAAAGAGAGAAAAGAGAAGAGAGGCCGCGTGTGAATCTTGTTGTCTCTCAAGTTGCAACCAAAGCTTTGATCTCTTCTTGTGTTAGTGTGACACCGAGCACCCTTACTTTTGGGTTCTTACACTTTTCCGCTCATTCCTTGGTCGCACTAACCCCATTTATCTCGTGTGTGAGTTCCACATCATTCGTGTTTCCGTGATCACCATTTGGACATTTGATTTTTGGAGCTTACCCACTCTTAACAACAAACTTGATTTCGGATTTTGACTTTTGGTTTTCCACCATCCTCACCTACCACCATATTTGCTAGCTTTTGCGTGTGTTTTTGTGTGTGTACCCAACACAAATTGAATTATTCTCTTGGTTTAGTTAGTTGACCCAATTCTATCACTTCAAGGTGAGACTTGACGGTAGTTTCTTCCACTAACATCCACCATATAGCTTTTGTCGTGCTAACATGGATAGTAAAGAAGAGGATACGGAGGAGTACACGGAGCACTTCGAGGAGGATTCCTCTTCAAGCACCGCAGATGTGGAGGAACATGTGGAGCTCTACACCGACTATGGCTCCGCGAGCATCGCCAACATGACCGACATCGAGGAGCTCTACACCGACTATGGCTCCGCAAGCATCGCCAACATGGACGACATGGTGGAGCACCACCTTGAGGACGACCTCGACGAGCTCTACATCGACAATGGCTCATCAAGCATGGACGTCATGGGGGAGCACCGCCACGACTACGACATCGACACCATGGCGGAACCTCACCTCGACTCCACCTTGAACAACGCCGAGGCGCCCACATACCCCTACTTGGCCAATGGAGCTACATATGAAGATAGAGGACCTCCACGATGGCATCATCATGTGGATCATCAAGAGCGTCCCCAACATGTTCGGCCTCGACACACTTCTCCGAGCTCCACAAGGCGCCATCATGAGAGTGCTTATGCACACGATCATCGACATCAAGTACATCATATGGAGCATCAAGAGCGTATCCAACATGATCGACATCGACACGCTTCTCCGAGCTCCTCAAGGCACCGCAAGCAACATGCCAAGTCGCATGAGCCATCATCTAGGCATGGCAAGGACCGTCATCGACTCACACCATCTCATGATCGTCGTCGACCACCACCACCTCATGGTCTACATCGACATCCGTCCACACATGATCTTCGACGACACCACTCAAGACATGGTGATGAGGCGAGAAGACGAGAGCCTCGACATGAAGGCGACGAACACCATCATAGGGTGTCTACCACTCCAAGGATGGAGAGGGCACATCAAGAAGACCTTCCTCATAAGGCGACTTCTATCTCTTGTGCCACCACCACAATGGCCCCTACCTCGTCACATGCCTATGGACTCCGATGCTACAAGTGCAAGCAACAAGGCCACCCTCCACGGGAATGTCCCAATCTCCTATGTGAGGTGTGCAAGGCCAAGGGTCATGTGGCATGGCAATGCACAACGCCAAGCGCCAAGAAGCTCTACTTCGACAAGCTACAAGCACAAGCCACCAAGAAGCCTTTAGCGCCCACACTTCAAGATGAAGATCGCCAAGGTGAACTCAAGGGCGAAGTTGAGCCGAGCCTAGCTCTCATCAACACCATGGCGCCACCGCTTGAGGATGACTTGGGAGGCGATGGAGTTGAGCATGGTGAGCATGGGATTCTCCCTTCACCAAAGGAGGCGCATGGAGTTGAGATGGTTGAGCATGGGAAGTTCCCTTCAACCACGGAGGCGCATGGAGATGAGCAAGTCGAACCTACTCCTACATGCTTGATTGATGAGTTGGTACCAACCCCATGTGAGAATGAGAGCCACTTAGCCCACTTGAGTGAGAGTGATAGTGAGTTGAGTGACTTCCACCCCATATGTGAGTTTGAGTGCTTCCGTTTGGAGGACATGAGTGATACACAAAGAGAGTTGAGAGAGGTAGATGATAGATCCATGGAGGACATCGCTTTTGCTAACACATTAACCTCTCCCTCGTTTGTGTCTTCTTATGTTGCACTAGGTTCCACGGAGGACGAGTTCCCGCTCATGGAGACGATGTACATGGTGCATGAAGATGATGATATCTCACCATGCTTGCTCCAAGATGGACATGTCGACCACATGGATCCTCCTACTTCCACAACACCTACCTCAAATGAGTCGGCCTTCAAAGGTAACAACATAGGTGTTGATGATGCCATGATCCCACTAGTGGACATGATGACTTATGAGTGCATGCATGATCTTGATGATACATTTGCTACGTCACATGCTACTTTCATTTTCCCATGCGATACTTTGCTTGACAATATTGTTGATCATGTGGAAGTGAATGTTTGTGATAACATGACCATGCCATGCTATGAGAGCTTCAATTTTTCCACCATTGCTTGCAATATGTCGACCACTTGCTCTTTACCATGTATTGCTTGCAATGATAATGACAAGGATGACATTAGCTTCCGCATGCTTTGCCCCACATGTTTACACTATTCCATGATCCTTGCATCCAAGATTGCGAACAATTGCTCTTTCTTATGCTTGGTATGCAAGAATGCTTATTTCATTGTCCACGAGATGGCCCCCATAGCCTTCTCACTTTTTGATGATCATGAGTTACCACATGCCATGAATGCACATTCTTGCCATATGCACCATCGCCATGCATTTCATACTATCTTGATTGACACTAATGGTGATGTGCACAAGTCATGGAACATCATGATGGATGATGTGTTCCTCTACCATGCACACACGCTTTTTGTTCTCTCTATTGTGTGTATAGGTACCCGCACGACAACTTCCACCGCTACGGAGCATGAGCTCACAAAACGTGCAATTGAGAGCTACCCCATCAAGGACCTAACCCGCGGGAATCACACCAAAGAGTATGTTCCCAAACGCCTTCGCCCTCATGTATTTCCGGCTTGTCTTGTCGAGCTTCCGGTTTGGACCAATGCCTCGTCACCTCTTTTGCTTCTTATGCAACATATCTTGACATATCTTGTTGGCACAATGGTTGTTGTATGTCTTGATGATATCATCATACACTCCGAGATTCTCAAGGACCATGTCATACATGTGAGAGACACCTTATGCATCTTGTGCCACATGTCACACAAAAAGTTGCTCTTCTTCGGATTTCTCATTTCACCTATGGCATTTGCAATGGATTCTTCGACACTTGAGGATACCCATACTTGGCTCACGCCAACCATACTTTCCCAAGCTAAAAGTCTCCATCGCTTTGCCATTGCACATAACAATTTTGCCCAAAATTTTGCCGCCGATACTTGCCTTTTGATTGTTCCATTTGTTTGGGACAATACCACAATCCCCATTTTTGACACCGTCCTCTTCAATGCACAAATTTTTGCCATACCACATTTTGGATACATCGACACTCTTTTGGTTCCCATTTTTGCAAAATGCCTCTTGGAGAAACGACTTGATGCTTCGTATTTGATTGAGAGCCTCTTGTTCGCCGATCACAAAATTGGCAAACACAAGCTTTCCATTTGCAAGTTGTTTTTCCCCAAGCTCTTCTTCGACCGCGACTTTATCCCTCTACCACAACATGGGACACCCGTCATGGACTACACCGTCGGTGCGGAGGAACAAGAGTCGAGGACGACTCTTCCCCAAGGGGGGGGAGATGATGTAGCCCCGCCTATCGTCGAAACCACATCATGGCCAACGTTTCCCCCAAGAGAACCAATGACCCGAGACCGAGTGAAGTCCATACATGATAAGGTGAATTCACTCCTCTATACACTTGAACTCGACATAACCTTGGACGGATTGCTACCTCATATCTATGTCTATGTGTCATTAGGTACCAATCTCGCCAAGGACCCCAAAGGAAGCGTCAAGGAGCCGAGGAGAGGGAAGCCACATGATTCCTGGAAGAAGAAGGGAAGACCGAAGAGAAGAAGGAGAAGCGCTCCAGCCGCCAGCCACGACAAGGCCGGCACTGCCGCCCCCACCTGGCCGGCACTGCCGCCATGGCCGGCACTGCCGCCCAAGCGAGACCGGCACTGCCGGCCCCACCGGCACTGCCGCCCCAAGCACGCCGGCACTGCCGGCCCCATCGAAGTCAACTTCATCTCAGCCGTCTATTTATCATCTATGCTCATAACTACTTTATTGTAATGCCCCTTTTACCCCCGGACGGATCCGGGCCTATATATAGCTCATCCCTCTCCCCCAATTAGGGTTAGACAAGATGATAGCTTAAACATGAAGATGAGCTTTGTCTCCCTAGGGTTTCATCCCCTTTGTATCAAGGCACTCTTGAGTGATTTCTACTCTTCATGGATGATTCAAGGCTACCCTCTCTCATCCAAGTTCTAGTTGAGATCTCCTCACCAATCTCCCACTTGTTAGATTCTACCCAAGGGTCTCTCTAAGAAGTGGTTCTATTGGCTTGGTCTAACCTACCAAGGGAGTAAATTTGGTTTGTGTTGGGTTGTGTGTGTTTGTATTTGGATCTTGTGTGTGTTCTTCCCCTTTCCCATCTCATTCATCCACTCACTTGGTCAAATTCGTGGGATCTGGGCACATCCTAGCCCTTAGGCCTCATCAGAGAGTTGCTCCTTGAACTCTTGGCGTTGCGTCCATAGGTTGTGTTGAGTAGCCAACCTCTCGGTGTTACGGAGGATCTCTTCATCCCTATTGGTATCTCCGTTCCTATCCATGATGCAAAGACAAGAACTATGTTGTGTATGTTAGTGGAAGGAGACTACCTCGCACTCTTACCAAGGTAAGATAGTATTGAGGCAATCCACCAAACCAAAAGCAAGATCAAGTGTATCGGGAACACACGCAAAACCACACGCAAAAGCTAGCAAATATGGTGTTAGGCGAGTGTTGTGGAAAGCCAAAAGACAAATCCAAGATCGAGTATGTTGTTAAAAGTGGGTAAGGTCCAAAAATTAAATGTCCAAATGGTGATCACGAAAACACGGAAAAGTTGTGGAACACACACACGAGATAAGCGGGGTTAGTGCGACCAAAAAGTGAGCGGAAAAGTGTATGTATAAGTGCTCGGTGTCCCACTAACACAAGGAGAGCCAAAGCTTTGGTTGCAAAGGAAGAGACAACTAGATTCACACGCGGCCTCTCTTCTCGTATCTCTCTTTGCTTAAAAGCTTGTTCTCTTTTGTGTATGGTGGCACGTGGACACTTTTGTATGTATGGGCGTATGGATGTATGGATGTATGGATGTATGGTGCTACTCGCACTCTTTTTGTGTTTTTGGGGCTCTTGCACGCACTATGTTAGCGTTAGCCTCGCTTTTGCTATCTTGCCACACGAGTGTTTGCTTGGGTGCTTTACTCAACACGACACACACACCTCACAATGCGGGGCCACGTGCAATGTCTCGCAACACTAAACAAGCAATGCTCGGGAGGTTTGGATCGCAAAAGGAAAGAGGAGTTGCAAGTTATACCTAGATGTGTTGTAGGCGGTGATGATCACGCAACTTGCAATATGGTGGAAGGATCAAGAGTACGTTTGCAAGTCGGGGTGCCGAGAGTGTCGTCGCTTGCGTCGTAGGCTGCGGGTTAGATTTACACACAAGGCACTCAAACCGGAACAAGCAAACACAAAAGGTGAAAATGTGGTCGAAATCCGGTCGGGCGAGTTTGCCTGTCTCTGGCGGCAGTGCCGGCCTGGATCGGGCGGCAGTGCCGGCCTGGACGGCAGTGCCGGCCTGATGGGGGCGGCAGTGCCGGTCCCTGATGAACAGCTCGAGCTGTTCTTCGCGAAAAGCGGGCCAAATCCGACCAAAACGTCAAAAATCGATGGAATTGAGGTCTAGAAAGTGGGGAAAACGTAGATCAACCAGAGGGGCACGAAATCCATGGATCAAAACCACTCAAAACGCAACCAAATCACAGATCGGTCAAAAGGCAATTTAGGGCTATTTTTTGGGAAATTTTCTAGGAACGAAATCGGGTGGGTGGGAGGTCAAATCCGCGGAAACCAAAGGCTGCTGATACCATATGATGAGGTCTAAGACCCCGTGTGTGGCCCGATCTTGCGGATTGACGTCGAAACCAAAGGGGAGATGGGAAAACGCGAGGAACACGAAGAACACGGTGATGAACACGAGGAACCCCGAGACTCACGCACGCACACCAACCCGATACACCCGATACTTACCCCCGTGGCTCGATGGACCACGCCAATAGAATCACCTGGAAGAGGCACGCGGCAGAATTCCCGGTGAGAGATTGGTGTTGGAGAAAAGGGGATTGGTGAGGGAGAGAGAGTAGCTTGTACTAGAATCTCACTCAGCAATTACCAAATCAACAACAAGGATGGCCTTGATTACAGAGGGATGATACCCAAGCGAGACTAAGCTCAAAGTTAGGGTTTGAGTTCAAAACAAGTCTAACCCTAATGTGGAGGAAGGGGTGAGGTACTTATAGGCCCAGATCCGTCCAGGGGTAAAAGGGGCATTACATAAATTATCCTGGTCCATAGATGCAAAATCAACGGCTGAGATTAAGTCAACAGGGGCGGGGCCGGCAGTGCCGGTGATGGTTGGCCGGCAGTGCCGGTGTGGCCGGCAGTGCCGCTCATCCTGGGCCGGCAGTGCCGGTCGGAGCCTTCTTCGGGTGCTGGAGGCCGGCAGTGCCGGGGTGTACTGGCCGGCAGTGCCGGGGTGTACAGGCCGGCAGTGCCGGCGCCTGGAGGCCGGCAGTGCCGGCCCTGGGGCGTCCTTCGGCGGCCACTCCTCTCTTCCTTCTTCCTTGTCCATCTTCGGGTCTGCTGCGACGTCCTTCTCTCGAGGTTCATATCTGATAACACAAAGCGTATCGGCCTGAGGTAGCGAGTCCATCCAATGGGGTATCGAGATCGAGGGTAGTGAGGAGTGAGTTCACCTTATCATGTAGCGCTTTGACTCGGGCTCGTGTCATCGGTCCACTTGGGGGACTTGTTGGTCTTGATGTAGTGTCGTCGGTGAGCGGGGCTACATCACGCGTCCCCTTCATAATCTTCGTAGCCTTCATCAGAAGGCGCGTCATGTGCGGCTGCTGCAGCAGGAGCGGTACCTGCAGGAACGTCCGCACGAGGAACGCGGCGCGCGCGGCGTTGCACGTTGGCGCGAGGCGGCGGTAACCGAGTCAAAAGCTCCTGGAACTTGGCGTCGAGCTTGGAGTTGAAAGCTGCCTCGAGGCCATCCGGTTTGTCCAGGCGCGTCGGTGAGTTTGGCATCCACGTCATCAATGCGCGCGTCGGTGTCGCGAGCATGCCCGCCCAAAAGGTGGGTGAAGTGAGCATGCAACTGCTCGAGGCGTCATCTTGGCCGGGTCAACAGCGGTCGGATCAACTGGTCCTGACATGGTTAGTACACAAAAAGCACAAATGTATATGCCTACAAACTACGGAATATGGTGGTTCACGCGCAATTCTTCAAGCAAAATACAAAGCTCTTACAAGTTCTTACCAAACAGGAGGAAGGTGATGTAACAACCAGCAAGGATCAGCGTCTCCAAAGATTGCCAAAGCGATTACCAGGTGTCGACACAGTGCACGTGGAGACAATATGTAGAGCTGTAGGAAGGCTAATATGGTAGCAAAACAACAATTGTCAAAACAGCAATGCAATATTGAAAGTATGCTCAACAACGATATCGTGCTGGTCCTAGGCTAGACCGTACTAGAGACGCGAGCCTAGAACACGAGCGAGGTCACGACGCGGCACACAAGCAACTAGCGACGATGAGGTGGCGATGAGGTGGCGACGCGAGGTGTGAAAAATCACTATGATGGCAAGTGTCTCAAACTGATCCCCAAGGTCTAAAAACAGTATAGCCTCAGAAAATTTTTTTGTCGAAATTTTGGAGGTGCTCCGGAAAGCGCGCAGGCGGCAAAAAAATGTCGCTAGAACGGCCAGTGGCGAAAAGTGATCGCCAAAGTGAAAAACCAATGTAGCCAGAAAATTTTTTTTTTTTTGCTCTCCTTCCAATTACTTACTGGCGGCCGAAACTTATCTCACGGAATTTTTTCTGCAGCGCAAGATGATATTAGAAGGTAACAGCTGAGAAGGAAAAACAATAAAACCTAATTCTACACGAGCTCTGTCGCGGCAGAGAAACAACACGAATCCGTGTCGCGGTAGGACACAGGGTATATGGTGGATACGGATGTATGTGGCGGGGTGTATATGGCGGTGGCGGAAGTAGATGGCGGGGTGTATATGGCGGTGGCGGAAGTATATGGCAGGGTGTATATGGCAGTGGCGGAAGTATATGGTGGGGGTGGTGGCGGTGATCTGCGTATGGTGCGAGTGGCGGCGGCGGCGTGACTAATATGACCAGAACTCGAAACTCTAAAGGAACTAGACGCTAAGACCAGCAACTCGACACGAAGATGCAGACACAAATTCAACTATGCAAAACTGAAAAGACAATGCAAGACGTGGCAGGGGTTTATGGGAACTATGATCTAAAAACCCTAACAGTATTTCTGGCTACATTGGTTTTTCACTTTGGCCATCACTTTTCGCCACTGGCCGTTATAGCGACATTTTTTTAGCGCCTGCGCGCTTTCCGGAGCACCTCCGAAATTTCGACAAAAAAATTTTCTGAGGCTATACTGTTTTTAGACCTTGGGGATCAGTTTGAGACACTTGCCATCATAGTGATTTTTCACACCTCGCGTCGCCACCTCATCGCCACCTCATCGCTGCTAGTTGCTTGTGTGCCGCGCCGTGACCTCGCTCGTGTTCTAGGCTCGCGTCTCTAGTACGGTCTAGCCTAGGACCAGCACAGTACCGTTGTTGAGCATACTTTCAATATTGCATTGCTGTTTTGACAATTGCTGTTTTGCTACCATATTAGCCTTCCTACAGCTCTACATATTGTCTCCACGTGCACTGTGTCGACACCTGGTAATCGCTTTGGCAATCCTTGGAGACGCTGATCCTTGCTGGTTGTTACATCACCTTCCTCCTGTTTGGTAAGAACTTGTAAGAGCTTTGTATTTTGCTTGACGAATTGCGCGTGAACCACCATATTCCGTAGTTTGTAGGCATATACATTTGTGCTTTTTGTGTACTAACCATGTCGGGACCAGCTTGATCCGACCGCCGTTGACCCGGCCAAGATGACGCCTCGAGCAGCTTGCATGCTCACTTCACCCACCTTTGGGCGGGCATGCTCGCGACACCGATGCGCGCATTGATGACGTGGATGCCAAACTCACCGACGCGCCGGACAAACCGGATGGCCTCGAGGCAGCTTTCAACTCCAAGCTCGACGCCAAGTTCCGGGAGCTTTTGACTCGGTTACCGCCGCCTCGCGCCAACGTGCAACGCCGCGCGCGCCGTGTTCCTCGTGCGGACGTTCCCGCAGGTACCGCTCCTCGCCGCAGCGAGCCGCACATGACGCCCCTTCCGATGAAGGCTACGAAGATTATGAAGGGGACGCGGACGAGCGAGTAGATGAGAACGTATCGGAGGACGAGGAAGTCCAACAACTCGCGCTCGGTCGTCCACGGCAGCTGAACCGCCACGCTCGACCACCTCCACGGCCGGTACGTAATGATGATGATCATGTTGCTAAACCGAAGCTGAATATTCCGCCATTTGAGGGTAGATATAATCCCGATGCATATCTTACATGGGAATTGGAAGTAGAACAACGCTTTGCATGTTTAAAATACCCCGATCACTTGCGTGTTAGTGTTGCTACTTGTGAGTTCACTGATTTTGCATCTATTTGGTGGTCTGAATATTGTAGAACACATGCGAGCAAATATTCCTGCTACTTGGGTTGGGTTAAAACTTGCTATGCGTACTCGTTTTGTTCCTCCACATTATCAACGTGATTTGTTGAAAAAATTGTCTCGCTTAGAACAAGGGAAAAATTCTGTAGAAGACTATTATCAAGAATTGCAAACTGGCATGATTCGTTGTGGTATTGTAGAGGATAATGAGGCTATGCTTGCTCGTTTCTTTGGTGGTTTGAATAAAGAGATTCAGCATATTTTAGATTATAAGGAGTACAACACTATTACTCGCTTGTTTCATCTTGCTTGCAAAGCTGAACGTGAAGTGCAGGATCGTCAACCACCATGGAGAAGAACTAACGTTTCGCAGGTCGTACATCGTCGTGGTCTCCGCGACAATCGGCGCCACAATCTCGTGGTACCGCACCAGCACCTCCTACCTCCAAGTACACCGCGCCCGCATCACGAGCACCTCCCTGCCTCTACACCAACACCATCGGCTGGTCCTCCTCGGAGTTCATCTTCCATGGCCTCCACGGGGAAGACGCGCGACATTCAATGTCGCAAATGCTTGGGATTTGGTCACATAGAGCGAGAATGCGGAACCAAGCGTGTGATGTTGGTGCGAGAAGATGGAGAATATGATTCCGCAAGTGACTTTGATGAAGATACATTGGCCCTTATTGCTGCACGTGATGGTGCCAACTCGATTCTGAGAGAGAGATGGAGGTAATGGAAGCCGACACTGCTGATCAGTACAGGAGCTTAGTTGCACAGCGTGTGTTGAGCGTGCAATTGAGCAAAGCTGAGCATGATCAACGCCACAATCTGTTCCAAACAAGAGGCGTTGTAAAAGAGCGAGCTATACGGATCATCATTGATGGAGGGAGTTGCAATAATCTGGCCAGCGTTGACATGGTGGAGAAGCTTTCTCTTCCTACAAGACAGCGCACACATCCATACTACATACAATGGTTTGAGAGCTCTCGGAAGCTCAAGGTAACAAGAACTACACGTGTGCATTTTACTATTGGTACATATTCTGATTTTGTGGATTGTGATGTTGTACCTATGCAAGCTTGTTCTTTGTTACTTGGTAGACCTTGGCAATTTGATAGAGAATCTGTTCATAATGGTAAAACTAATCGAGTATTCTCTTATGCATGATGGAAAGAAAATTGGTCTCAAACCTATGACTCCCGAACAAATACTAAAAGATGATCTTGCTAGAGCTAGTAGAGTAAAAAACGAGGAGAAACTTAAGAGTGAGAATCAGATTGTTGCTGCAGATTTTGTTCCACATAAGACTAATACTAAATCTGATTCGAACCATGCTACTGAAATTCGTTTGAAAAATCCTTGTTTGCTTGCTAGCAAATCTGATATTGCTGAACTTGATGTGGACACTACTCAATGCTATGCTATCATTTGCAAAGAAGTTCTGTTTTCATTTGAGGATATGCCTCCTTCTTTTCCACTCGCGGTTGCTAACCTTTTGCAGGAATTCATTGATGTGTTCCCACAAGATGTTCCCCCTGCACTACCACCTATCCGTGGCATAGAACACCGGATTGACTTGATTCCAGGAGCGTCGCTGCCCAACCGTGCACCATACCGTACCAATCCTGAAGAGACGAAAGAGATTCAGCGACAAATTCAGGTTCTCCAAGATAAAGGTTACATTCGTGAGTCTCGTAGCCCATGTGCTGTTCCTATTATCTTGGTACCTAAGAAGGATGGTTCTTCACGCATGTGTACTGATTGTAGAACTATTAATAATATTACCATTCGTTACCGTCATCCAATACCTCGTTTAGATGATATGCTTGATGAATTGAGTGGTTCTGTTATGTTCTCTAAAGTTGATTTGCGTAGTGGTTACCACCGTATTCGTATGAAATTAGGAGATGAATGGAAAACAGCGTTTAAAACTAAGTTCGGCTTATATGAGTGGTTAGTAATGCCCTTTGGTTTAACTAATGCACCTAGTACTTTCATGAGATTGATGAACGAAGTTTTACGTGCTTTTATTGGACGTTTTGTGGTGGTATACTTTGATGATATTCTGATTTATAGCAAATCTTTGGAGGAACATTTGGATCATTTACGTGCTGTTTTCAATGCGTTACGTGATGCACGTTGGTATGGTAATCTTGAGAAGTGCACCTTTTGCACCAATCGAGTTGCGTTTCTTGGCTATGTTGTTACTGCGCAGGGAATTGAAGTTGATCCAGCCAAGATTGAGGCAATTGAGAGTTGGCCGCAGCCAAAGACGGTCACACAAGTGAGGAGTTTTCTTGGCCTCGCCGGCTTCTATAGGCGCTTTGTGAAAGATTTTGGATCCATTGCTGCGCCGCCGAATGAGCTTACAAAGAAGGATGTACCCTTTGTTTGGGGCGATGCACAACAAGAAGCCTTCATGATTCCGAAAGATAAGTTAACACATGCTCCATTACTCCAACTTCCCGATTTCAATAAGACTTTTGAGCTTGAATGTGATGCTAGTGGAATTGGTTTGGGAGGTGTGTTGTTACAAGAGGGCAAACATGTTGCATATTTTAGTGAAAAATTGAGTGGGCCTAGTCCGAACTATTCTACTTATGATAAAGAATTATATGCGCTGGTTCGGACATTAGAAACTTGGCAACATTATTTATGGCCTAAAGAATTTGTTATACATTCCGATCATGAATCTTTGAAGCATATTCGTAGTCAAGCTAAGTTGAATCGCCGCCATGCAAAGTGGGTTGAGTTTATTGAGTCTTTTCCTTATGTTATCAAACACAAAAAGGGTAAAGATAATGTTATTGCTGATGCTTTGTCGCGCCGTTATACTATGCTATCTCAACTTGACTTCAAGATTTTTGGATTAGAAACAATAAAGGAACAATATTTGAATGATGCTGATTTTAAAGATGTGTTGCTGAATTGTAAAGATGGTAGAACATGGAACAAATTCGTCCTCAATGATGGATTTGTGTTCCGTGCTAACAAGCTATGCATCCCAGATGGTTCCGTTCGTCTTTTGTTGTTGCAGGAGGCGCATGGAGGAGGAATGATGGGACACTTTGGTGTGAAGAAGACGGAGGATGTACTTGCTGCACACTTCTTTTGGCCACGTATGCGTCGAGATGTTGAGAGATTTGTGGCACGCTGCACTACATGTCAAAAAGCTAAGTCTCGACTTAATCCACATGGTTTATATATGCCTCTTCCTCGTTCCTAGTGTACCTTGGGAGGATATTTCTATGGATTTCGTTTTGGGTTTGCCTCGTACACGAAGGGGAGGGATAGTATCTTTGTTGTTGTGGATAGGTTTTCTAAGATGGCACATTTTATTCCATGTCACAAAACCGATGATGCTACACATGTTGCTGATTTGTTCTTTCGAGAAATTGTGCGTTTACATGGTGTGCCAAATACTATTGTTTCGATCGTGATACTAAGTTTCTTAGCCACTTTTGGAGATGTTTATGGGCTAAGTTGGGGACTAAATTGCTGTTTAGTACTACATGTCATCCCCAAACCGATGGACAAACCGAAGTAGTAAATAGAACTTTGTCTACTATGCTGCGGGCTGTTTTGAAGAAGAACTTAAAATTGTGGGAAGAATGTTTACCTCATGTTGAATTTGCTTACAATCGCTCGCTGCATTCTACCACTAAGATGTGCCCATTTGAGATTGTTTATGGTTTTGTACCACGTGCACCTATTGATTTGTTGCCTTTACCATCTTCTCGTGCAAAATAATTTGGATGCTACAAACCGTGCTGAATTGATACTGAAATTGCATGAGACTACTAAAGACAACATAGCACGCATGAATACTAAGTATAAAATTGCTGGGGATAGAGGAAGAAAACATGTTGTGTTTGATGTTGGTGATCTTGTTTGGTTGCATTTGCGCAAAGATCGTTTTCCTGAATTGCGCAAGTCTAAACTAATGCCCCGCGCTGCTGGTCCTTTTAAGGTGTTAGAGAAAGTAAATGATAATGCATATAAACTTGAGCTTCCTGCGAATTGGGTCCGGTTAGTCCTACATTTAACATTGCAGATTTGAAGCCTTACTTTGGTGAAGAAGAGGAGCTTTCGTCGAGGACGACTTCAATTCAAGAAGGGGGGCATGATGAGGACATCCCATCTCTTGATACAACCGCTGTACCTACAGCCACACAAATACAAGGACCAATCACTCGAGCTCGTGCCAAACAACTTAACTATCATGTACTTTCGTTTCTTGGAACTATTCCTCACATACATGAGAATATGATGCTGCCTAAATCAGATATGTTTGTTACTCTTAGGAATGATGGACCAAGCATGGATGAGGAGGACAAGCATTGGAGCATGATCACGCATGGAGGAGATGGCAGCAAGCGTTTGAGGATTGAAGATGACGCCGCAAGTGGAGATTTCAGAACTTTGAAGCCACCATAAGAAGAGATGAAGACATGGACGAAATATAGAGTTTTCCACTTCATAATTTCGTCCATAGCATGTTATGGTGCTGCGTCACCTTTAGTTTTGGGCCAGGCCCATGTCATTTTCGCAGGATTTAAGTCAGCCACTTTTTAGAGTCCGTATTGAAGGGGGAAAGGCCTTCTAGGGTTTGGTTCGACCACCATACGTATGGTTGGCCGAAACCCCACCTTTTCCTCCTTTAAATACCCCCATAGCCGTCACGTTTAGACTCGGATTTTGATTAGATTAAAAGTTAGCCATCGCTGCAACTCTCGTGTACTTCTTTTGAGGCCAACGCCCGTAACAAGACCGACTATTCGGAATCCCACCTTATTCAATAAAGCTTTCATCTTTCATCCGCAATATTCTGATTGCAATATTAGTTCTTACTTGTTCTCGATTTCGGGTAGGAATTAAGACCCTCGCTGGTCAGGCTGATCGTGCATCCGCAAGATCAGCAACTCCCGGAGATTGTCCTAGCGATTGCATTGGCGCACGAGCTTTGCACGTGTAGTCGGATCGTCAAGCACGAACTCCACCAACAAATCGACGCTATCATACTCTCATCGAAAGATCGGCCACCTTTGCCCTATCATCATCTCGTCCCATAAACCCCCCTGCCACGCCTTGCATTGTCTTTTCAGTTTTGCATAGTTGAATTTGTGTCTGCATCTTCGTGTCGAGTTGCTGGTCTTAGCGTCTAGTTCCTTTAGAGTTTCGAGTTCGGTCATAGTAGTTACGCCGCCGCCGCATACTCGCATCGCTCGCGATCATCACCCACCATATACTTCCGCCATCGCTGGATACACCCGCCGTATACATACCGCCATATACTTCCGCCATCGCCATATACACCTCGCCATATACACCTGCCATATACATCCTGCCATATACTTCCGCCATCGCCATATACACCTGCCATATACCTCGGTTCCTACCACGACACGGATTTGTGCTGTTCCTCTGCCGCGACAGAGTCCGTGTAGACTAAGGGTTTTCTGTTTTTCCTTAATAGCTGTTGCCTTCTAACTTCATCCTGTGCTGTAGAAAAATTTCCGTGAGATAAGTTTCGGCCGCCAGTAAGTAATTGGAAGGAGAGCAAAAAAAAAGACTGGAACCGCCTCCGAAAAAAATTTCTGGCTACTTTGGTTTTTCACCTTGGCGATCACTTTTCGCCACTGGCCGTTATAGCGACATTTTTTTGGCGCCTGCGCGCTTTCCGGAGCACTTCCGAAATTTCGACAAAAAATTTTCTGAGGCTATACTGTTTTTAGACCTTGGGGATCAGTTTGAGACACTTGCCATCATAGTGATTTTTCGCACCTCGCGTCGCCACATCATCACTGCTAGTTGCTTGTGTGCCGCGCCGTGACCTTGTTAGTGTTCTAGGCTCGCGTCTCTAGTACGGTCTAGCCTAGGACCAGCACAGTACCGTTGTTGAGCATACTTTCAATATTGCATTGCTGTTTTGACAATTGCCGTTTGCTACCATATTAGCCTTCCTACTTTGTCGACCCCAGGTAATCGCTTTGGCAATCTTTGGAGACGTTGATCCTTGTTGGTTGCCGTATCACCTTCCTCCTGTTTGGTAAGAACTTGTAAGAGCTTTGTATTTTGCTTGACGAATCGCGCGTGAACCACCATATTCCGTAGTTTCTAGGCATATACATTTGTGCTTTTTGAGTACTAACCATGTCAGGACCTACACCGGCCGCTGTTGACCCGGCCAAGATAACGAGTGAGGAGTTGCACGCTCACTTCACCCACCTTTTGGGCGGGCATGCACGCGACACCGAGGCGCGCATTGGTGACGAGGATGCCAAACTCACCGACGCGCTGGACAAGCTGGATGGCCTCGAGGCAGCTTTCAACTCCAAGCTCGACGCCAAGTTCCAGGAGTTGTTGACTCGGTTACCGCCGCCTCGCGCCAACGTGCAACGCCGCGCACGCCGCGTTCCTCGTGCGGACATTCCGGCGGGTACCGCTCCTGCTGCAGCAGCCGCACATGACGCGCCTTCTGATGAAGGCTACGAAGATTATGAAGGGGACGCGGACGAGCAGGTCGAGGAGAACGTGCTGGACGGCGAGGAAGTCGAACAACCTGCACCTGGTCACCCACGACAACTTAACCGCAACGCTCTCCCACCTCCTCGGCTGGTACGTAATGATGATGATCATGTTGCTAAACTAAAACTGAATATTCCGCCATTTGAGGGTAGATATAATCCTGATGCATATCTTACATGGGAATTGGAAGTAGAACAACGCTTTGCATGTTTAAAATACCCCGATCACTTGCGTGTTAGTGCTCGCTACTTGTGAGTTCACAGATTTTGCATCTATTTGGTGGTCTGAGCATTGTAGAGTACATCATGCTAATATTCCTACTACCTGGATTGGTTTAAAACTTGCTATGCGTACTCGTTTTGTTCCTCCACATTATCAACGTGATTTGCTGAAAAAATTGTCTCGCTTAGAACAAGGAAAAAATTTCGTAGAAGACTATTATCAAGAATTGCAAACCGGCATGATTCGCCGTGGTATTGTAGAGGATAATGAGGCTATGCTTGCACGTTTCTTTGGTGGTTTGAATAAAGAGATTCAGCATATTCTAGATTATAAGGAGTACAACACTATTACTCGCTTGTTTCATCTTGCTTGCAAAGCTGAACGTGAAGTGCAGGATCGTCAACCACCATGGAGAAAAGCTAATGTTTCTGCAGGTCGTACATCGTCGTGGACTCCGCGACAATCAGCGCCACCATCTCGTGGGGCTGCACCAGCGCCTACTACCTCCAAGTACACCACGCCTGCATCACGAGCACCACCGGCTGCTACTCCACCACCATCTGCTGGTCCTCCTCGGAGTTCATCTTCGATGGCCTCCACGGGGAAGACGCGCGACATACAATGTCGCAAATGTTTGGGATTTGGACACATAGAGAGAGAATGCAGAACCAAGCGTGTGATGTTGGTGCGTGAAGATGGCGAATATGATTCTGCAAGTGACTTTGATGAAGATACATTGGCCCTTATTGCTGCACGTGATGGTGCCAATTCTGATTCTGAGAAAGAGATGGAGGTAATGGAAGCTGACACTGCTGATCAGGACAGGAGCTTAGTTGCACAGCCGTGTGTTGAGCGTGCAATTGAGCAAAGCTGAGCATGATCAACGCCACAATCTGTTCCAAACACGAGGCGTTGTAAAAGAGCGAGCTATAAGGATCATCATTGATGGAGGGAGCTGCAATAATCCGGCTAGCGTTGACATGGTGGAGAAGCTTTCTCTCCCTACAAGACAAGCGTACTCATCCATACTACATTCAATGGTTTGAGAGCTCTCGGAAGCTCAAGGTAACAAGAACTACACGTGTGCATTTTACTATTGGTACATATTCTGATTTTGTGGATTGTGATGTTGTACCTATGCAAGCTTGTTCTTTGTTACTTGGTAGACCATGACAATTTGATAGAGAATCTGTTCATAATGGTAAAACTAATCAGTATTCTCTTATGCATGATGGAAAGAAAATTGGTCTCAAACCTATGACTCCTGAACAAATACTAAAAGATGATCTTGCTAGAGCTAGTAGAGTAAAAACGAGGAGAAACATAAGAGTGAGAATCGGATTGTTTGCTGCAGATTTTGTTCCACATAAGACTAATACTAAATCTGATTCGAACCATGCTACTGAAATTCGTTTGAAAAATCCTTGTTTGCTTGCTAGCAAATCTGATATTGCTGAACTTGATGTGAACACTACTCAATGCTATGTTATTATTTGCAAAGAAGTTCTGTTTTCATTTGAGGATATGCCTCCTTCTTTGCCGCCTGCGGTTGCTAACCTTTTGCAGGAATTCATTGATGTGTTCCCACAAGATGTACCACCTAGACTACCACCTATCCGTGGGATAAAACACCAGATTGACTTGATTCCAGGTGCTTCGCTGCCCAACCGTGCTCCATATCGTACTAATCCCGAAGAGACCAAAGAGATTCAGCGACAAATTCAGGTTCTCCAAGATAAAGGTTACATTCGTGAGTCTCTTAGCCCATGTGTTGTTCCTATTATCTTGGTACCTAAGAAGGATGGTTCTTCACGCATGTGTACTGATTGTAGAGCTATTAATAATATTACCATTCGTTACCGTCATCCTATACCTCGTTTAGATGATATGCTTGATGAGTTGAGTGGTTCTATTATGTTCTCTAAAGTTGATTTGCGTAGTGGTTACCACCAGATTCGTATGCAATTAGGAGATGAATGGAAAACAACGTTTAAAACTAAGTTTGGTTTATATGAGTGGTTAGTAATGCCTTTTGGTTTAACTAATGCACCTAGTACTTTCATGAGACTGATGAACGAAGTTTTACGTGCTTTTATTGGACGTTTTGTGGTGGTATACTTTGATGATATTCTGATTTATAGCAAATCTTGGGAGGAACATTTGGATCATTTACGTGCTGTTTTCAATGCTTTACGTGATGCACGTTTGTATGGTAATCTTGAGAAGTGCACCTTTTGCACCAATCGAGTTGCGTTTCTTGGCTATGTTGTTACTGCGCATGGAATTGAAGTTGATCCAGCCAAGATTGAGGCAATTGAGAGTTGGCCGCAGCCTAAGACGGTCACACAAGTGAGGAGTTTTCTTGGCCTCGCCGGTTTCTATAGGCGCTTTGTGAAAGATTTTGGATCCATTGCTGCACCGCTGGATGAGCTTACAAACAAGGATGTGCCCTTTGTGTGGGGCGATGCACAACAAGAAGCCTTCATGATACTGAAAGATAAGTTAACACATGCTCCATTACTCCAACTTCCCGATTTCAATAAGACTTTTGAGCTTGAATGTGATGCTAGTGGAATTGGTTTGGGAGGTGTGTTGTTACAAGAGGGCAAACCCGTTGCATATTTTAGTGAAAAATTGAGTGGGCCTAGTCTGAACTATTCTACTTATGATAAAGAATTATATGCGCTGGTTCGGACATTAGAAACTTGGCAACATTATTTATGGCCTAAAGAATTTGTTATACATTCCGATCATGAATCTTTGAAGCATATTCGTAGTCAAGCTAAGTTGAATCGCCGCCATGCAAAGTGGGTTGAGTTTATTGAGTCTTTTCCTTATGTTATCAAACACAAAAAGGGTAAAGATAATGTTATTGCTGATGCTTTGTCGCGTCGTTATACTATGCTATCTCAACTTGACTTCAAGATTTTTGGATTAGTAACCATAAACGAACAATACTTGCATGATGCTGATTTTAAAGATGTGTTGCTGAATTGTAAAGATGGTAGAACATGGAACAAATTCGTCCTCAATGATGGATTTGTGTTCCGTGCTAACAAGCTATGCATCCCAGATAGTTCCATTCGTCTTTTGTTGTTGCAGGAGGCGCATGGAGGAGGATTGATGGGTCACTTTGGTGTGAAGAAGACGGAGGATGTACTTGCTGCACACTTCTTTTGGCCACGTATGCGTCGAGATGTTGAGAGATTTGTGGCACGCTGCACTACATGTCAAAAAGCTGAGTCTCGACTTAATCCATATGGTTTATATATGCCTCTTCCTGTTCCTAGTGTACCTTGGGAGGATATTTCTATGGATTTCGTTTTGGGTTTGCCTCGTACACAGAAGGGGAGGGATAGTATCTTTGTTGTTGTGGATAGGTTTTCTAAGATGGCACACTTTATTCCATGTCACAAAACCGATGATGCTACACATGTTGCTGATTTGTTCTTTCGCGAAATTGTGCGTTTACATGGTGTGCCAAATACTATTGTTTCGATCGTGATACTAAGTTTCTTAGCCACTTTTGGAGATGTTTATGGGCTAAGTTGGGGACTAAATTGCTGTTTAGTACTACATGTCATCCCCAAACTGATGGACAAACCGAAGTAGTAAATCGAACTTTGTCTACTATGCTGCGGGCTGTTTTGAAGAAGAACTTAAAATTGTGGGAAGAGTGTTTGCCTCATATTGAATTTGCTTACAATCGTTCGCTGCATTCTACCACTAAGATGTGCCCTTTTGAAATTGTGTATGGTTTTGTTCCACGTGCACCTATTGATTTATTGCCTTTACCATCTTCGGTGCAAAATGATTTGGATGCTACACAACGTGCTGAATTGATATTAAAATTGCATGAGACTACTAAAGACAACATAGAACGCATGAATGCTAAGTATAAAATTGCTGGGGATAGAGGAAGAAAGCATGTTGTGTTTGATGTTGGTGATCTTGTTTGGTTGCATTTGCGCAAAGATCGTTTTCCTGCATTGCGCAAGTCTAAGTTAATGCCCCGTGCCGCTGGTCCTTTTAAGGTGTTAGAGAAAATAAATGATAATGCATATAAACTTGAGCTTCCTGCAGAATTGGGTCCGGTAAGTCCTACATTTAACATTGCAGATTTGAAGCCTTACTTCGGTGAAGAAGATGAGCTTGTGTCGAGGACGACTTCAATTCAAGAAGGGGGGCATGATGAGGACATCCCATCTGTTGATACAAGCGCTGTACCTACAGCCACACAAATACAAGGACCAATCACTCGAGCTCGTGCCAAACAACTTAACTATCAGGTACTTTCGTTTCTTGGCACTATTCGTCATATACATGAGAATATGATGCTGCCTAAATCAGATGTGTTTGTTACTCTTAGGAATGATGGACCTAGCATGGATGAGGAGGACAAGCATTGGAGCATGATCACACATGGAGGAGATGGCAGCAAGCACTTGAGGATAGAAGATGATGCCACAAGTGGAGATTTCAGAACTTTGAAGCCACCATAAGAAGAGATGAAGACATGGACGAAATATAGAGTTCTCCACTTCATAATTTCGTCCATAGCATAATATGGTGCTGCGTCACCTTTAGTTTTGGGCCAGGCCCATGTCATTTTCGGCTGGAATTAAGTCAGCCACTTTTTAGAGTCCGTATTGAAGGGGAAAAGGCCTTCTAGGGTTTGGTTCGGCCACCACATGTATGGATGGCCGAAACCCCACCTTTTCCTCCTTTAAATACCCCCATAGCCGTCACGTTTAGACTCGGATTTTGATTAGATTAAAAGTTAGCCATTGCTGCAACTCTCGTGTACTTCTTTTGAGGCCAACGCCCAGAACAAGACCGACTATTCGGAATCCCACCTTTGCAATAAAGCTTTCATCTATATCCGCAATATTCTGATTGCAATATTAGTTCTTACTTGTTCTCGATTTCAGGTAGGAATTAAGACCATCGTTGGTCAGGCTGATCGTGCATCCGCAAGATCAGTAACTCCCGGAGATTGTCCTAGCGATTGCATTGGCGCACGAGCTTTGCACGTGTAGTCGGATCGTCAAGCACGAACTCCACCAACAAATTGACGTTATCACACTCTCATCGAAAGATCGGCCTCCTTTGCCCTATCAAGGATTTGGATACTTGTGAGTGAGATTCTAGTGTGCTCCACTCTCTCTCCCTCACCGGTCTTCGTCTCCAAACCCGATCTCTCATTCGGAATTCTACCTCGTGTCTCTTCCGGTTGATTCTATTGGCGTGGTCTATCGAGCCACGAGAGTAAGAATTCGATTGTATCGGGTTGGCGTGCGTGTGTTCGTTCTTCGTGTTCTTCGCGTTCTTCCTCCTCCCCCTCTTTCCCCTTTTGGATTTGGGTCAATCGCGAGATCGGGCCACAAACTAGGTCTTAGACCTCATCATATGGTATCAGCAGCTCTTGGTTACCGCGATTTTGACCCCCCACCCACCCAATTTCGTCTCTAGAAAAATTTCCAAAAAATTTAAAAAATAGCCCTAATTTGCCTTTGGATGGATCTACGATTTTGTTGAGTTTTTAGTGGTTTTGATCCATGGATTTGGTGTTGTTAGTGTTGATCTACTATTTCCCCCACCTTTTAGCCTCCAATTCCTCCGTTTCCCTTCGATTTGATCTTTTGGCTTTGGTTTGGGGAAGAACAGGAGAGAGAAACACGAGCAGCCGGTTGAGCAACCGGTTGACCGGCCCCGCACCGGACCAGCCGGCCCAGCAACCGGCCGACCGGCCGCCAGACCGGAGCAGCCGGCCCCAGGCCCGGCCAGACCGGCCACTGGACCGGGTACCACTGATAACACCACCGCCGACCACCACCACCACCATCAGCGCAAGTTGCGTGTTCATCACCGCCTACACATCTTAGGTATAACTTGCATTACCCTTGTAACCCCTCTTCCTTTTGCGATCTATCCTATCGAGCATTGCTTATCAAGTGTTGCGAGACATTGCACGTGGCCCCGATTGTGAGGTGTGTGTGTAGTGTGGAGTCAAGCTTATAAGCAAGAACTCGTGTGGCAAAATAGTAAAAGCGAGGCTAACGCTAACATAGTGAGAGAAAAAGCAAGAAAAACACAAAAAGAGTGCAAGTAGCACCATACATACAAAAGAGTGCAAGTGCCACCATACATACAAAAGAGTGCAAGTGCCACCGTATACAAAAGAGTAAAAAGCTTTTAAGCAAAAGAGAGAAAAGAGAAGAGAGGCCGCGTGTGAATCTTGTTGTCTCTCAAGTTGCAACCAAGCTTTGATCTCTTCTTGTGTTAGTGTGACACCGAGCGCCACCTTGCATATAGGTTTTTGTTTTTCCGCTCATTCCTTGGTCGCACTAACCCCGCTTATCCCGTGTGTGCGTTCCACAACTTTTTCGTGTTTATAGTGATCTCCACTTTTAACACTTGATTTTTGGACCTTACCCACTTTTAACAACATACTTAATTTTGGATTTCATCTTTTGGCTTTCCACCATACTCACCTAACACCATATTTGCTAGCTTTTGCGTGTGTCTTTGTGTGAGTGCCCGATACAATTGTCTTTGCTCTCGGTTCGCTTGATCGCCTCAATACTATCATACCAAGGTAAGAGTGCGAGGTAGTTTTCTTCCACTAACATACACAACATAGTTCTTGTCTTGCTATCATGGATAGGCATGGAGACGAAGCTAGGGAGGATGAAGTCCTACGCAACACCGAGCGGTTGGCTACCCAACACAATCTATGGGCACAACGCCAAGAGTTCAAGGAGCAACTCACCTTGTTTGAGACACGCATTGACGAGCAATATGAAGAAGTGGCCCACAACTTCTCTGTTGTGAACCAAGATATATCTCTACTTCGTGAAGCTACGGACAACTTGAATGGCCAAGTGGCGGCAAATGATGCAAACATGGAGCGGCGCATGAATAGTCTCGAGCGCGCCATCAACAACTTGGGCCGCCGACACCGACATCGCTCTACTTCCTCTTCATCATCAAGCTCGGCACAAGAATACTATTCTCATGATCGCCATACGTCCTCAAGCTCCGACTCAAGGCATGGAGACCATCATCGACCTCGTCGCCCGCATGCTCGTCATGAAGACTCTCGCTCCAACTCAAGGCGAGGAGAATTCCATCGCCATGCTCGTCCTCATGAACGTCCTCCACAAGAACAAGTTCTTCACCAAGATCGTCATCAAGCGGATCGCCATGCCCACCATGGGCGTGACGACCAACCCCACGACAACGTCATCCACAACATGGAACCGGCACCTCATCGTGAACCACATGTTGATGCTCAAGACCAAGGTCATCAAGATCCACCGAGGCGTGATCTACGAAATCACCCTCGCCATGACCAACGGGGACGAGGAGAACCGCAACATGATCAAGATGAGAGGGCCATCCTTGGAAGTCGTCAACAACCTCCACAACATCATCGTGAACCAAGTGAAGCTAGTGTTCAACTTCAACACCAACCCAATGCTATGGTTGGCCGTGGAAGACGTCCTCTACCACCTCAAGCCGCAAGAGATGAAGGCATCCGTCCTCGCCGGCGAAACTTGGAAGATGAAGAGAAGATGTTCGGCAAACTCAAGTTCAACATGCCCAAGTTCAAGGGTGAAGACGACGCCGAGGCCTACCTCTCATGGCACTCAAGGTTGACAAGATCTTCCGCATCCACAACTATTCCGGTGCCAAGAAAGTGGCCATGGCATCGCTTGAGTTTGAAGATTACGCCAACACTTGGTGGGATCAAGTACTCACTTTAAGGGAAGAAAAGGGTGAACCTCCAATTGACACTTGGGAAGAGATGAAGGAAGAGATGCAAGCTCGCTTTGTCCCAACACACTACATGACCGACCTCTTCAACAAACTCCAAAAATTGAAGCAAGGCACCAAGACCGTTGAAGAGTTCTTCAAGGAGATGGAGTTAACTATGATGCGAGCCAATATCCAAGAGTCCGAGAACCAAACCATCGCTAGATTCTTCAATGGACTCAACTACCCCATCAAGAGAATTGTGGAGTTCCAACAATATTCCAACATGGTTGAGTTGGTTCACCAAGCCTCCAAGGCCGAGCACCAAGTGAATGAGGACATCAAGTACTCCAAGTCCAAGTCATACTTCACCTCCAAGCTCGCTACAACACCTCCTTCAACAAGTGTCAAGCCTGTCGTGTCCTCTACACCATCCAAGCAACCGACTATCCAAAGTCGCATGAAGCAAACGGTGTCCTCCACCGCCTCCTCAAAGGCCTCTACGGGACCCTCTAATGTCACTTGTTTCAAGTGTGGCACACAAGGCCACAAGTCTTTCGAGTGCAAGAACACCAAGGTCATGATCACTATGGAGAATGGCGACATAGAGACGCTAAGTGAAGGCGAATATGAAGCGCTTGTACAAGCCGCCGTCGCCAATGAAGAAGATTATGATGAAGAAAGTGGAGAAGACCCTCTCTTATGCATGCATGACCCAAGCCCTTCTCTTGTGGTCACAAGGGTGCTAACAACTCAACCTCAAGCTATGGAAGACCAACGTTGTAACATCTTCCAAACCCGTGCCGGCATTGGTGGCAAGTCAATCAAGGTCATCATTGACGGAGGAAGTTGCCACAACTTGGCAAGCACCGAGTTGTGTGAGAAGCTCAACCTCACACTTCGCAAGCACCCTCATCCTTACCATGTCCAATGGTTAAGTGACAAGGGCAACGTCAAGATACAACATACCGTCACCGTCAACTTCAAGATTGGGCCCTATGAAGATACTATTGAGTGTGATGTGGTGCCCATGACGGTGTGTCACATGTTGCTTGGCCGCCCATGGCAATTTGACAAGAAGGCTATACATGACGGATACTCCAATGCATACACCTTCACGGTCAAGGATAAGAAGTTTGAGCTTCGCCCAATGACTCCTAGCCAAATCATCGCCGACAATGCGAAGGCTTTAGCGAGGGCACAACAACACACCCACCATAGTGAGTTGAGAGGAGAGGGAGCGACCCACCAAAAGGAGAGTGAGCGCCACAAGCCATACATGAGTGAGCGAAAGAGCGTCCTCCTAGCCACCAAAAGCGAGTGGAGAGAAGTGCAAGAAAACCCATCCACCACTTTGCACTATGTGCTTATTTGCAAGGGACCATCATCTGAGACTAACGACTTAACCAACATTCCTTCGTCTTTGTTGTCTCTTTTGAAGGAGTTCCAAGACGTCTTCCCCGATGAGCTACCTCATGGACTTCCACCGCTTCGAGGCATCAAGCACCGCATCGACCTCATACCCGGCGCTCCCCTTCCAAACCGTGCCTGAACGATTGATACCTCTCAGGGCATCGATCGTGTGCTTTTATTGCGTGAGAAAAGCCCTCACGGTGGCTTTACAAAATCCTAGTTGTATTGGAGTAGTACTCCGTATACATAACGTATTACATACCAAAGGCTATTACAACTCTAACAGCCCCCCTTAATCTAAACCTTGAGAAAGGTTAAGATTACGCTTAAACTCATTCAAATTTCTTAACGGCAACGTTTTTGTAAAACCATCAGCTACTTGATATTTACTAGAGATAAACCTAATATCTAAGAGCTTATTTGCAACTCTTTCTCGAATAAAATAATAATCTATCTCAATGTGTTTTGTTCGTGCATGGAAGACTGGATTTGATGATAAATATGTAGCACCGAGATTATCACACCAAAGACATGGTCTTTCTTTGATGGAAACTCCAAGTTCGCGAGCCAAAGCTTCAACCCAAATCAACTCAGTTGTCGCATTGGCAATAGCCTTGTATTCTGCTTCAGTGCTAGACCGTGACACAGTATCCTGTTTTCTAGCACTCCATCAAATTAAATTAGGGCCAACAAATATGGCAAATCCTCCTGTAGAACGTCTGTCATCAAGACAACCCGCCCAATCTGCATCCGAGAAAGCACTGAGGAGAGTGGAAGAAGACTTCCTGAAAGTAAGCCCAATTTTTAGAGTACCTTGAACATATCGCAAAATTCTCTTTACTGCTGTCCAATGAACAGTGGTTGGTGCATGAAGATATTGACATACTTTGTTCACTGAGAAGGATAAATCAGGTCGTGTCAATGTCAAATACTGTAATGCACCAACAATACTTCTTTATTGAGTAATATCCTCAGGTCCAAGTGGAGACCCATCAGTCAAAGATAATTTGTCAGTGATGGATAAAGGAGTAGGGGCTGACGTGCAATTTCTCATACCAACTTTAGCAAGCAAATCTGAAGCATATTTTTCTTGAGTTAATACTAACCCATCTAAAACCTTTTTCACCTCAATTCCCAAAAAGAAGTGCAAGTCACCTAAATCCTTGATTGCGAAATTCTCATTCAAATCCTTAAGCAAAGTTGAAATTGCTTGATCCGAGGAACTTGTCACAATAATATCATCAACATAGATCAGGACAAAGATAGTAATACCTGACTTGTTGTAGAGAAACAGTGATGTGTCTGCTTTGGAGGGTATAAAACCAAGCTCACATAATTTAGAACTAAGACGAGAATACCATGCTCGAGGAGCTTGCTTTAAACCATAAAGAGCTTTATCAAGTTTGCAAATATGATGCGGAGCATTAGGATTTTCAAACCCAGGTGGTTGTTTCATATAAACCTCTTCTTCCAGAACGCCATGTAAAAATGCGTTCTTGACGTCGAGCTGCCGTAAACTCCATCCCCTAGAAACTGAAATAGCCAACACAAGCCTGATAGTAGCAGCTTTAACCACGGGACTAAAAGTATCTTCATAATCGATTCCATAACGTTGTTTGAATCCTTTTGCAACTAGTCTCGCCTTATACCTGTCAATTGTACCATCTGCGCACTTCTTTATACGATATACCCATTTGCAATCAATCAAGTTTTTATTTGAGCTATACGGAACAAGATGCCACGTATTGTTTTGTATAAGTGCGTCATACTCTTCCTCCATAGCTTGCCTCCAATTTTTATCGACAAGTGCTTCATCAAGATTGCTAGGTTCTCCTGTAGAGGTAAACATGCCATATCGAACAGTACCATCAGTATACTTTTTAGGGTGCCGTATACCTTTTTGCAGTCGAGTGCGAACTCCAGGCACAGATTGAGGTACAGAACTAGTAGGCTGCATGGAGGATGCTTGTGTGTCGATGTCCTGTGCATGCATGGCGATGTCCTGTGCGCTGTCATGCACGTCGTCGTTGCTGTCCTGCATAGTGTTGCTAGAGTCTGGCTCGTCCCGGTCTTGCGTGTCACCTGTAGTGCGCATATCCCGATCATGAGCATCTTCGCCTTCAGCGTGCATGCCCAGATTTCTAGCGTTGTCTTGCGCGCTGATGACACGCGCTGAAGAACAATCAACTGAGACATGACCTGTGGAGGAGACCGGCAACATCGTGGCGTGCTCCTGTTGGCAAGTGACAATTGTTTGGCCCGAGTGTGGTTTTCCCGCGTGGAACCCATCTGACAACGAATCAGAAGCTGCTGATCGCTCTGAATTTTCAGGAAAGCCATCCTGGGAACCAGTGCCATGCATGTTTTGCTGATTAGTGTTTGTTTCTTCACTTCCTCCCCAAATTTCTTGCTCACTTTCACTGTGGTCATTATTTTCGCTGCTATTTGCACTCCCTTCATATTCGGCGTCAGGAATCTGTAAATGGTCAGTGACAGGTATAACAGGCATATGATCATCAATAATATGCACACCCCCATGATTAGATGCCGTAGAAGACAAATGTGTAGGCAATAGAAGAATTTCCGCACGGAGGCGAGAACGGGCATTCGGATGAAGGGACTGAAAAGGAAAAATATTTTCATCGAAAACAACATCCCGAGAGATATAAACACGTCCAGTGGACACATCAAGACATTTAACCCCTTTATGTAAAGGGCTATACCCAAGAAAGACACACCGTTTAGAGCGAAAAGCAAGCTTACGCTTATTGATGAGGACATCCCATCTATTGATACAACCGCTGTACCTACAACCACACAAATACAAGGACCAATCACTCGAGCTCGTGCCAAACAACTTAACTATCAGGTACTTTTGTTTCTTGGAACTGTTCCTCATATACATGAGAATATGATGCTGCCTAAATCAGATATGTTTGTTACTCTTAGGAATGATGGACCTAGCATGGATGAGGAGGACAAGCATTGGAGCATGATCACACATGGAGGAGATGGCAGCAAGCACTTGAGGATTGAAGATGACGCCACAAGTGGAGATTTCGGGACTTTGAAGCCACCATAAGAAGAGATGAAGACATGGACGAAATATAGAGTTCTCCACTTCATAATTTCGTCCATAGCATAATATGGTGCTGCGTCACCTTTAGTTTTGGGCCAGGCCCATGTCATTTTCGCCGGAATTAAGTCAGCCACTTTTTAGAGTCCGTATTGAAGGGGGAAAGGCCTTCTAGGGTTTGGTTCGGCCACCATACGTATGGCTGGTCGAAACCCCACCTTTTCCTCCTTTAAATACCCCCATAGCCGTCACGTTTAGACTCGGATTTTGATTAGACTAAAAGTTAGCCATTGCTGCAACTCTCGTGTACTTCTTTTGAGGCCAACGCCCAGAACAAGACCGACTATTTGGAATCCCACCTTTTCAATAAAGCTTTCATCTATATCCGCAATAATTTTGATTGCAATATTAGTTCTTACTTGTTCTCGATTTCAGGTAGGAATTAAGACCTTCGCTGGTCAGGCTGATCATGCATCCGCAAGATCAGTAACTCCCGGAGATTGTCCTAGCGATTGCATTGGCGCACGAGCTTTGCACGTGTAGTCGGATCGTCAAGCACGAACTCCACCAACAAATCGATTTATCTTCGTCTCATCGAAAGATCGGCCACCTTATTATATGGGCGAAGGTTGGGCCAACAAGCACAACCAAAAACACGAAGGGAGTCATAGTTTGGTTTGACATTTAGAAGTTTTTCAGCGGGAGACACAAAATTGAGCACTTTGGTTGGAAGTAAATTTATGAGGAAAGTGGCGGTAAGGAAAGCTTCATCCCAAAACTTGAGAGGCATGGAAGCATTAGCTAGCAAAGCAAGGCCAACCTCAACGATATGACGGTGTTTACGCTCAGCCGAACCATTTTGTTGGTGAGCATGAGGACATGAGACATGATGTGTGATGCCAACTCTTTGAAAGAAAGCATGTAATTTTTCATATTCACCACCCCAATCTGTTTGCATGGTGATAATTTTACGACCAAATTTACGTTCAACAAATTGTAGAAAGTTGAGAAACACTTGATAATCATCAGAACGCTTCTTGAGCAAATAAATCCATGTAAATTTACTATAATCATCGATGAAGCTTACATAGTATAAATGTTTGCCAACGGAGGCCACCGCACAAACCCCGAAGACACAAAGGAGATTCAACGCCAAATACAAGATCTCCTCGCTAAAGGGTACGTTCGAGAAAGCCTTAGCCCTTGTGCCGTTCCGGTGATTCTTGTTCCTAAACCGGATGAGACGCAACGAATGTGTATGGATTGTCGACCCATCAATGCCATTACCGTTCATTACCGCCATCCCATACCGCGTTTAGATGACATGCTTGATGAGTTGAGTGCTGCCACTATTTTCTCTAAAGTCGATTTGCGTAGTGGCTACCAACAAATCCGCATGGCAATTGGTGATGAATGGAAGACGGCATTCAAGACAAAACTTGGTCTCTATGAATGGCTTGTCATGCCATTTGGTCTTTCAAATGCTCCATCAACTTTCATGCGTCTTATGAATCACATCTTGCGACCTCTCATTGGCAAGAGTGTGGTTGTCTATTTCGATGATATTCTAATTTATAGCAAAAATCTCGAGGACCATGTGCAACATGTGAGAGAAGTCTTATGCATCTTGCGTCATGAGAAGCTTTATGCAAACCTCCCTAAATGCACATTTGCCCAAAACAAATTGGTTTTCCTTGGATTTGTGATTTCTGCCAATGGCATTGAAGTGGACTCTTCGAAGGTTGACGCCATACATAATTGGCCTACGCCTACCGACGTTGGTCAAGTTCGAAGTTTCCATGGACTCGCCGGTTTCTACCGCTGCTTTGTGAAAGATTTTAGCACCATTGCTTGCCCTTTGAATGAGCTTACCAAAAAGAATGTTCCAATTGTGTGGGGCAAGGCCCAACAAAATGCTTTTAATGAGTTGAAGAAACTCCTTACCGAAGCTCCCCTTCTCGTCCTTCCAAATTTTGCAAAAACTTTTGAGATTGAGTGTGATGTGAGTGGACTTGGTATTGGTGGAGTTTTTATGCAAGATGGAAAACCCGTGGCATATTATAGTGAGAAGTTGGATGGCGCACGCTTCAACTATCCTATTTATGACAAGGAACTTTATGCTTTTGTTCGTGTTCTTGAAATTTGGCAACACTATCTTTGGCCGAAAGAGTTTATCATTCATTCCGACCATGAGTCTTTGAAGTATTTGAGAAGCCAACACAATTTGAACAAAAGACACGCAAAATGGGTTGAGTTCATTGAGTCCTTCCCATATGTAATCAAATACAAGAAGGGCAAGGACAATGTAGTGGCGGATGCTCTTTCCCGCAAGCTCACCCTTTTACTCACTCGTTTGGATTTCCATGTGTTGGGTCTTGATGAAATCAAAGAACTATATGCCTCCGATGCTTTCTTTGGCCCAATTTTTGCAAAGTGTTCTAGTGAAAAGGGCATCGATGATTTCTATTTGCACCAAGGATTCTTGTTCAAGGGCAACAAACTTTGCATCCCTACGTCGTCGCTTCGCCTTTTGCTCTTGCAAGAATCGCATGGTGGTGGTCTTATGGGACACTTCGGAAGAGAGAAGACATATGCCATGCTCTCAACCCACTACTATTGGCCAAGAATGTACCGCGACGTGGAACGCCTTTGCCGACGGTGTACAACATGCTTACAAGCTAAGTCCACTTCCAACCCTTATGGCCTTTATACACCGTTGCCTATTCCTTATGCTCCTTGGTCGGATATAAGCATGGACTTTGTACTAGGCTTACCACGAACAAAACATGGGCATGATTCGATCTTTGTGGTAGTGGATAGGTTCTCTAAAATGGCTCATTTCATACCATGCCATAAGACCGATGATGCTTCACACATTGCTTCATTGTTTTTCAGGGAAGTGGTTCGCCTACACGGAATACCGGCAAGCATTGTGTCGGATCGAGACGTCAAGTTTATGAGTTATCTATGGAAGTCGCTCATGGCAAAGTTTGGAGTGAAGCTCTTGTTCTCATCGTCCTCGCACCCTCAAACCGACGGACAAACGGAAGTGGTCAATCGAAGCCTCTCTACTCTCCTACGAACACTAGTGAAGAAAAATTTGAAGTCATGGGAAGAGTGCCTACCCCACGTGGAGTTCGCCTACAATCGAGCCAAGCACTCCACAACATCACGGAGTCCGTTCATGATCGTTTATGGCTTCGAACCGCACACGGCACTCGACCTCCTTCCACTACCTCTTCATGAAAGAACGAACATGGACTTCGACCAGCGCACCACCGCCATGAAGAAACTACATGAAGACACAAGAGCAACCATACAAGAGCATGTACTTCGCCAAGCTAACCGCCTCAACGCCAAGAAGAAGGAACGAGTGTTTGAAGAAGGAGACCTCGTTTGGATTCACCTTCGGAAAGAAAGGTTCCCTCATGAACGCAACTCCAAGCTAAAGCCAAGAGGAGATGGGCCTTTCAAGGTCCTCAAGTGCATCAACAACAACGCCTACGTCATCGACATACCAACCTCCAAGTACTTGGTGAGTGATACGTCTCAAACGTATCTATAATTTCTTATGTTCCATGCTACTTTATTGATGATACCTACATGTTTTATACACATTATATATCATTATTATGCGTTTTCCGGAACTAACCTATTGACGAGATGCCGAAAGGCCGCTTGTCGTTTTCTCGTGTTTTTGGTTTCAGAAATCCTAGAAAGGAAATATTCTCGGAATCGGACGAAATCAACGCCCAACATCCTATTTTTCCCGGAAGCTTCCAGAGCACCGAAGAAGGGCCAGAGGGGAGCCAGGAGGGCCCCACCTCACAGGGCGGCACGGCCAAGGGGGGGCGCCACCCTAGTGTGTGGGCCCCCTGTGGCCCCTCCGACTCCGCCTCTTCGCCTATTTAGTCATCCCTGACCTAAATCCTCGACACGGAAAAGCCACGGTACGAGAAACCTTCCAGAGCCGCCGCCATCGCGAAGCCAAGATCTGGGGGACAGGAGTCTCTGTTCCAGCACGCCGCTGGGACGGGGAAGTGCCCCCGGAAGGCTTCTCCATCAACACCACCGCCATCTTCATCAACGCTGCTGTCTCCCATGAGGAGGGAGTAGTTCTCCCTCGAGGCTCGGGGCTGTACCGGTAGCTATGTGGTTAATCTCTCTCCTATGTGCTTCAATACAATAATCTCATGAGCTGCCTTACATGATTGAGATTCATATGATGATGCTTGTAATCTAGATGTCATTATGCTAGTCAAGTGGGTTTTACTTATGTGATCTCCGGAGACTCCTTGTCCCACGTGTGTAAAGGTGACAAGTGTGTGCACCGTGTGGGTCTCTTAGGCTATATTTCACGAATACTTATTCACCGTTATGAATGGCATAGTGAAGTGCTTATTTATATCCCTTTATGATTGCAATGTGTTTTGTATCACAATTTATCTCGTGTGCTACTCTAGTGATGTTATTAAAGTAGTTTATTCCTCCCGCACGGTGTAATGGTGACAAGTGTGTGCATCGTGTAGTACTTGGCGTAGGCTATGATTGTGATCTCTTGTAGATTATGAAGTTAACTATTGCTATGATAGTATTGATGTGATCTATTCCTCCTTTCGTAGTGTGAAGGTGACAGTGTGCATGCTATGTTAGTACTTGGTTTGGTTATGTTGATTTATCATGCACTCTAAGGTTATTTAAATATGAACATTGAATATTGTGGAGCTTGTTAACTCCGGCATTGAGGGTTCGTGTAATCCTACACAGTTAGTGGTGTTCATCATCCAACAAGAGGGTGTAGAGTTTAGCATCTATCTATTTATTCTGTTATGTGATCAATGTTGAGAGTGTCCACTAGTGAAAGTATGATCCCTAGGCCTTGTTCCTAAATATCGCTATCGCTGCTTGTTTACTCGTTTTACCGCATTTATACTCGCCTGCAATATTACTACCATCAACCGCATGCCAGACAAGCACTTTTCTCGGCGCCGTACTACTCGCTCATATTCATTCATACCACTTGTATTTCACTATCTCTTCGCCGAACTAGTGCACCTATTAGGTGTGTTGGGGACACAAGAGACTTCCTCGCTTTGTGGTTGCAGGGTTGCATGAGAGGGATATCTTTGACCTCTTCCTCCCCGAGTTCGATAAACCTTGGGTGATCCACTTAAGGGAAACTTGCTGCTGTTCTACAAACCTCTGCTCTTGGAGGCCCAACACTGTCTACAAGAATAGAAGCACCCGTAGACATCAAGCTATTTTCTGGCGCCGTTGCCGGGGAGGTAAGGTAAAAGGTATTCACATCATCCGACTACTAAGCTATTTCCTAGCACTGTTGCCGGTGTGTGAGTGCTCGAAGCTATTTCCTTTAGATCCTGCAATTGCATCTTTTTGTTTCTTGTTTTTATTTTCACTAGTTAGGCATAATGGAAAACAACAAAAAAATTGGTGAGCTTTTTAATCTTTTTCCTGATTTAGAATTGTTTGATGCGAAAATTAAAAAACCTATGGAACCTTATTTGCATGCTAGTAGCGATGTTATTAGTATGAATGCAATTACTGCTAATGCTATGGATAAGTCTAAGCTTGGGGAAGCTAGTTTACATAAAAATAATCTTTTTTGCTCCTCGGCTTTGGAAGAAATATTTTGCTCTGATAATGCTTTATCTCCCATATGCGATAACTCTAATGATGCTTCGATATTTTAAATCCACCTGTCGAAAGTATTCCGTATAAAATACCTATGAAAATTATTGAACGTGTTATGGGTAACCGCTATGAAGGGGATGGAACTGTCCATCCCGGAGATCATTTATTGTTTTTGCATGAATTATGCGGGTTATTCAAGTGTGCAGGTATCTCTATGGATGAAGTGAGGAAGAAGCTATTCTCTATTTCGCTGTCTGGTAAAGCGGCGCATTGGTATAAATTGTTGAAGAATAGTCATTCTCTTGGTTGGGAAGAAATTGTATCTCTCTTTTACTCTAAATTTTATCCTCCTTATGAAGTGCATATTGATAGGAATTATATTTATAACTTTTATCCTCGTGATGGAGAGAGTATTTCTCAAGCATGGGGGAGATTGAAGTCACTAATGCTCAAATGTCCCATTCATGAGCTCCCCCGTAATGTTATTGTTAACAATTTTTATGCAAGGCTTTCAGGACAACACAAGGACTATCTGGATGCCTGTTCAGAGGGATCTTTCACAAGCAAGGAAGTTGAAGCTAGGTGGGATCTTCTTGATCGGATTGAGGAGAATGCTGAAAGATGGGAGAACAACAAAGGTGAAGAGTCAGGTATAAATTATGATTATGAATGCATTGAAGCTTTTATGGATACTGATAAATTTCGAGATATGAGTGCTACTTATGGTCTTGACTCTCAAGTTGCTGCAAATCTTTATAAAGCCTTTGCTTCTCATTTTGAATTGCCTAAAAAGAATTTTGATAAGTATCATGAACCTTTTAAAGAGGCTTGTATGAAGGATGAAATTGTTGTTAATGATTGCAATAAGCATGCTCAAACTCCTAAGAATGCTATTTCCTATAAGCATGTTAATTTTTGTGGAATGCATAGACCTTGTGGAATTAATCAAGTCAAAGATGAATATTGTATCCACCATATTAATGAAAAAACTAGAAAGTGGGTTAGGGCTCTAGATGATCTTGGTAAAAAAGTTTGTGCTCTCTACTCTTTTATTTGTGAAGTTTGCCATGAAGTGGGTCATTTTAATTTTCAATGCTCCACCAATGATAATTTGAACCCAATGAGTGCTGCAAATTTTTATTGTGATGATGAAATTACTCCTAATCAGCATGATGAACTCACTTTATTTTTGTGGCGTGAAGAGTTATCAAGAAAAATTTCTTTGTTAGATATTAATGATCTTGATATTGATGATGTCCTGCATGAGTGTTTTTCTTATTGCATTGATAATAGCCATACAAATACTTACATACGTAATATTTTAGAAGATGACACCTTGCCAAAATATGATAGGACCGCCGTGTGTTTTGAACTAATTAATGAAAAGGAGGAATCCTCCCAAGTTTCTTCTATTGTTTCTGAAAGTAAATCAGGTTATGCGGACAAGCCACCCTTCAAGCCTCTTCCTCCTAAAGAAGGGAACAAGGAGAACGAGGAGAAGGAAAAGAAGAAGAAGGGAAAGAAGAAGAAGAAGAAGAAGAAGAAGAGGGGGAATAAGAAGAAAGAGGTAACGGCACATCCCCGCGTGTATGAGGTAACAATAGGTAACCATAAGTATGTTGCTCCTAATGATTATTATGATAATGAATCTGAGTACGATGATCTTCCTATACCCTTTACCCATGTTAGTGATCACGATTTGGAAGAACACACTACCTTTGATGTTGGAAATCTTTTTGGTACCGATTATGAAAGTAATGATGATAGCATTATTCATGTCCCCTCAAACGATGATATTGAAAGCTCTAAGCTTGGGGACGTTGTGCTCGAAGATCCTATATTTGAGACCTCTACTTTTAGTGAAAATGATGATATTACATACTCTGGTTTAGATAATCGCTATAGAGATGGATATGACACATGTTACAATTATCCTTATGAAACTTGTCATAGTTATGATGGGCTTGCCAAAAACCATTCCCTTAGTATGCAACTCATTTACCATGTTCAAATTCTTAATAATGATCCTCGCTCCAATTACTATTAATGAGAAGAGTTTTTCCTATGTCAAAAATAATGATACCCTTATGCATATGAACCATGATAAGAATGTTTTAAGTGATGGTTATATTGTGGATTTCATCAATGATGCTACTGAAAGTTATTATGAGAGAGGGAAACATGGTTATATGCATCTTAATAATATTAAGTTTCCCTCTTTATGTTGAGAATTTTGAAGTTACTCGTGTTTTATCCTCTTATGCTTGTCACCTTGTTCTTCATGAATTCATTTGTGTACAAGATTCCTATGCATAGGAAGCATGCTAGGCTTAAATTTGTTTTGAATTTGCCTCTTGATGCTCCTTTTTGCTCCAAATACTATTTCTTGCGAGTACATCATTAAAACTGCTAAGCCCATCTTAATGGCTATAAAGAAAGAACTTCTTGGGAGATAACCCATGTGTTTATTTTGCTACAGTACCTTTGTTTTATATTTGTGTCTTGGAAGTTGTTACTACTGTAGCAACCTCTCCTTATCTTAGTTTTGTTTCATTGTTGTGCCAAGTAAAGTCTTTGATAGTAAGGTTCATACTAGATTTGGATTACTGCGCAGAAACAGATTTCTTGCTGTCACGAATCTGGGCCTAATTCTCTGTAGGTAACTCGGAAAATTATGCCAATTTACGTGAGTGATCCTCAGATATGTACGCAACTTTCATTGAATCTGAGCATTTTCATCTGAGCAAGTCTGGTGCCATTTTAAAATTCGTCTTTACGGACTGTTCTGTTTTGACAGATTCTGCCTTTTATTTCGCATTGCCTCTTTTTCTGTGTTGGATGGATTTCTTTGCTCCATTAACTTTCAGAAGCTTTGTGCAATGTCCATAAGTGTTAAGAATGATTGTGTCACCTCTGAACATGTGAAATTTTTGATTATGCATTAACCCTCTAATGAGTTTGTTTCGAGTTTGGTGTGGAGGAAGTTTTCAAGGGTCAAGAGAGGAGGATGATATACTATGATCAAGAAGAGTGAAAAGTCTAAGCTTGGGGATGCCCCGGTGGTTCATCCCTGCATATTTCAAGAAGACTCAAGCGTCTAAGCTTGGGGATGCCCAAGGCATCCCCTTCTTCATCGACAAAATTATCAGGTTCCTTCTCTTGAAACTATATTTTTATTCGGTCACATCTTATGTACTTTACTTGGAGCGTCTGTTTGTTTTTGTTTTTGTTTTTGTTTTTGTTTGAATAAATGCTTGTGTGGGAGAGAGACACGCTCCGCTGGTTCATATGAACACATGTGTTCTTAGCTTTTAATTTTCATGGCGAAGGTTGAAACTGCTTCGTTAATTGTTATATGGTTGGAAACTGAAAATACCGCATGTGGTAATTGGTATAATGTCTTGAATAATGTGATACTTGGCAATTGTTGTGCTCATATAGATCTTGTTTAAGCTCTTGCATCATGTACCTTGTACCCATTAATGAATAACTACATAGAGCATGTTAAAATTTGGTTTGCATGATTGTTCTCTCTAAGTCTAGATATTTTCTCGGTTGAGGTGTTTGAACAACGAGGAGACGATGTAAAGTCTTATAATGCTTACAATATGTTTATATGTGTGTCTTGCTGCACCGTTTTATACTTGAGTTTGCTTCAAATAACCTTGCTAGCCTAAACCTTGTATCGAGAGGGAATACTTCTCATGCATCCAAATACTTGAGCCAATATTCATGCCATTTGTGTCCACCATACCTACCTACTACATGGTATTTCTCCGCCATTCCAAAGTAAATTGCTTGAGTGCTACCTTTAAACCATTCAAAACTTATCACCTCCGATTTGTGTCAATGTTTTATAGCTCATGAGGAAGTATGTGGTGTTTATCTTTCAATCTTGTTGGGCAACTTTCACCAATGGACTAGTGGCTTCATCCGCTTATCCAATAATTTTGCAAAAAGAGCTGGCAATGGAATTCCCAGTCCCAAATTAATTAACAAAAATAGACACTCCTCCATGGTATGTGATTGTTGGACGGCACCCGAAGGATTCGGTTAGCCATGGCTTGAGAAAGCAAAGGTGGGGAGGAGTGTCAACATAATAAAACTAAAATAAAAAGGCACTCCTTCATGGTATGAGATTGTTGGCATGCACCCGAAGGATTCGGTTAGCCATGGTTTGTGAAAGCAAAGGTTGGAAGGAGTGCCACCCAAAAATAAAAATAAAATGGGAGCCGCTCTTTGAAGGTTTGTCCGGCAAGGGGTTAGAGTGCCCACTACCATTCGTTGACAACAACAAACACCTCTCAAAACTTTACTTTTATGCTCTCTATATGTTTTCAAAATCAAAGCTCTAGCACAAATATAGCAATCGATGCTTTCCTCTTTGAAGGACCATTCTTTTACTTTATTGTTGAGTCAGTTTACCTATTCTTTCTATCTTAGAAGCAAACACTTGTGTAAACTATGTGCATTGATTCTTACATGTTTACCTATTGCACTTGTTCTATTACTTTGTGTTGACAATTATCCATGAGATATACATGTTAAAGTTGAAAGCAACCGCTGAAACTTATATCTTCCTTTGAGTTGTTTCAAAGCTTTCTACTAAGAATTTATTGCTTATGAGTTAACTCTTATGCAAGACTTATTAATGCTTGTCTTGAAAGTATTATTCATGAAAAGTCTTTGTTATATGATTCATTTGTTTACTCATTATCTTCATCATTGCTTCGAATCTCTCGCATTCATCTCATGTGCTTTACAATAGTATGATCAAGGTTATGATGGCATGTCACTTAAGAAATTATCATTGTTATCGTTTACCTACTCAAGGGCGAGTAGGAACTAAGCTTGGGGATGCTTGATACGTCTCAAACGTATCTATAATTTCTTATGTTCCATGCTACTTTATTGATGATACCTACATGTTTTATACACATTATATGTCATTATTATGCGTTTTCCGGAACTAACCTATTGACGAGATGCCGAAGGGCCGCTGTCGTTTTCTCGCTGTTTTTGGTTTCGTAAATCCTAGAAAGGAAATATTCTCGGAATCGGACGAAATCAACGCCCAACATCCTATTTTTCCCGGAAGCTTCCAGAGCACCGAAGAAGGGCCAGAGGGGAGCCAGGAGGGCCCCACCTCACAGGGCGGCACGGCCAAGGGGGGGCGCGCCACCCTAGTGATGCGGGGTGGCCTTCGGACACCTCCACCTCAAGACCGTCAAGTGCAGCCCCGCCTATCGTCGACGCTACACCATGGCCAAGGAGTCCCACAAGTGGACCAACAACACAAACCCCCGCTATATATGTCAAGGTGAACCCTTTCCTCTCTATGGTCGACCTCAACACCAACGTGAATGGTATGCTACCTCATGCCTATCATCATTGTGTGTATAGGTGCCGACATCGACAAGGACCAAGAGAGAAGGAACTCCCATGGTGCAAGGAAGAGGAGAAGAAGAAGGAAAGAAGAGAAGAAGGAAGAGGAAGAAGAGGCGGGAGGAAGAGGCCCAGCCTGGCCGGTCCAGGACCCGGTCAGACCGGACCCACAACCGGGCCGTCCGGGTCCCAGGCCCGGTCAACCGGGCGCCCAACCGGGCGCAGCTCCCTCGTACCGGGCGAAGACCGGAAACCTCGCAGTTTCCCGGTTTCCGACCGGTCGACCGGACTCCGACCGGACAGCCCGGTCACAGGCCCGGTCGGGACCGGACCCTTGACCGGACAGCCCGGTCACAGAGCCCGGTCGGACCGGACCCCAAACCGGATCTGACGGGAATGACCCACCAAACTGCCTTAACTTATCCATTCGCGTACCTGTTCGCCCTTGCTGGCCTTGTATGCCTATATATAGACCCAAGGCACCCCCTTACCTCTTTAGACAAGATTTAGGCTTAGACATGGATGTGAGCTTTGTCTCCATAGGGTTTCATCCCCTTTGTATCAAGGCTACCCTTGTTGGATGATTGGATTTGTGAGTGTGAGATTCTAGTGCTACCCACTCTCTCTCCCACTCCTAGATTCATCTCCCTCACCGATCTCTCACTCCGGGATTCTACCGCGCGTCTCTCCCGGGTTGATTCTATTGGCGTGGTCCATCGAGCCACGGGGGTAAGTATCGATTGTATCGGGTTGGTGTGCGTGCGTGAGTTCTTCGTGTTCTTCGTGTTCATCGTGTTCCTCGCGTTCTCCCTCTCTCCCTCCTTGGATTTCGGGTCAACCGCAAGATCGGGCCACACACGGGGTCTTAGACCTCATCATATGGTATCAGCAGCCTTTGGTTTCCGCGGATTTGACCCCCCACCCATCCAATTTCGTCTCTAAAATTTTTCCCCAAAAATCCCCAAAAATAGCCCTAAATTGCCTCTTGACCGATCTGTGATTTGGTTGCGTTTTGAGTGGTTTTGGTCCGTGGATCTGATGTTTTTGTGCTTGATCTACTCTTTCCCCAACTTTGAGCCTCCAATTCCATCGTTTCCCTCGATTTGGTCGATTTGGTTTTGGTTTGGGGAAGAACAGAGAGAGAAAGCTCCAAATCGTGAAACCCGGTTTCGAACCCGGTCAACCGGGCCACGAGACCGGACGAGCCAGCACGAGAACCCGGTCAACCGGGCCACTGAACCGGACGAGCCAGCACGGAACCCGGTCGACCGGGCCACGGACCGGACGAGCCAGCACGATGAACCCGGTCAACCGGGCCACGGACCAGACGAGCCAGCACAGAACCCGGTCGACCGGGCGGAAACCGGACAGGCCGGTCCAGGCTCCGGTCCAACCGGGCCCCGCACCGGGCGCATCCTCGCGCCCTCCTTCGACCTCGACATCCGGCGATCTCCACCACCACCACCACCACCACCACCATCGCAGGTATAACTTGCAGCTGTCACCTTGTAACCCCTCTTCCTTTTGCGATCTATCCTATCGAGCATTGCTTATTGAGTGTTGCGAGACATTGCACGTGGCCCCGATTGTGAGGTGTGTGTGTAGTGTGGAGTCAAGCTTCTAAGCAAAACTCGTGTGGCAAGATAGCAAGAGCGAGCTAACGCTAACATAGGGCGAGAAAAGCCGCCAAAGCACCAAAAGAGTGCAAGTGCCATCATACATACAAAAGTGTACAAAGTGCCACCATAGATACAAAAGAGTGCAAGTGCCACCATATACAAAAGAGTGTCATAAGCTTTTAAGCAAAAGAGAGATAAGAGAAGAGAGGCCACGTGTGAATCTTGTTGTCTCTTCCTTGCAACCGAAGCTTTGATCTCTTCTTGTGTTAGTGTGACACCGAGCACCCTTGCTTAAGGGCTTCATACACTTTTCCGCTCATTCCTTGGTCGCACTAACCCCATTCATCTCGTGTGTGTGTTCCACATCTTTTCCGTGTTTATAGTGATCATCGCTTTAACATTTGATTTTTGGATTTCCACCACTCTTGACAATACACTTGATTTCGGATTTCGTCTTTTGGCTTTCCACCACACTCACCTACCACCATATTTGCTAGCTTTTGCGTGTGTCTTTGTGTGAGTGCCCGATACAATTGTTCTAACTCTCGGTTTGTTGGATCACCCCAATCTTGTCATACCACGGTAAGATTGCGAGGTAGTCTCCTTCCACTAACATACACCATATAGATACCATCGTGCTAACATGGATAGCGAAGATGAAGATACGGAGGAGTACATGGAGCACTTCGAGGAGGATACCTCTTCAAGCACCGCGGATGTGGAGGAACATGTGGAGCTCGACACCGACTATGGCTCCACGAGCATCACCGACATAACCGACATCGAGGAGCTCTACATCGACAATGGCTCCTCAAGCATGGACGACATGGTGGAGCGCCACCTTGAGGACGACTTCGACGAGCTCTACATCGACAATGGCTCACCACTCATGGACGACATGGTGGAGCAATGCCGCGACTACGACATCGACACCATGGCGGAGCCTCACCTCGACTCCACCTTGAGCAACGCCTACTTGGCCAATGGAGCTACATATGAAGATAGAGGACCTCCACGATGGCACCATCATATGGATCATCAAGAGCGTCCCCATCATGAGCGCCATCGACACACTTCTCCGAGCTCCACTAGGCGCCACCATGAGAGTGCTTATGCACAAGATCGTCGACTTCAAGTACATCATATGGAGCATCAAGAGCGTCCTCATCATGAGCGTCATCGACACTCTTCTCCAAGCTCCACAAGGCGCCGCAAGCAACATGCCAAGTCGCATGAGCCATCATCTCGGCATGGCAAGGACCGTCATCGACTCACACCATCTCATGATAGTCGTCGACCACTACCACCTCATGGTCTACATCGACATACGTCACCACATGAGCTTCGCCGCCACAAGCCACTTCATGATCGTCATCGACCAACATCTTCCATGAGTCTTCGACGACACCACTCAAGCCATGGTGATGATGCACGAAGACGAGAGCCTCGACATGAAGGCGACAAACACCATGATAGGGTGCCTACCACTCCAAGGATGGCAAGTGCACATCGAGCATACCTTCCTCATAAGGCGACTTCCACCTCTTGTGCCACCACCACAATGGCCCCTACCTCGTCACATGCCTATGGACTCCGATGCTACAAGTGCAAGCAACAAGGCCACCCTCCACGGGAATGTCCCAATCTCCTATGTGAGGTGTGCAAGGCCAAGGGTCATGCGGCATGGCAATGCACAACGCCAAGCGCCAAGAAGCTCTACTTCGACAAGCTACAAGCACAAGCCACCAAGAAGCCTTTAGCGCCCACACTTCAAGATGAAGATCGACAAGGTGAACTCAAGGGCGAAGTTGAGCCGAGCCTAGCTCTCATCAACACCATGGCGCCACCGCTTGAGGATGACTTGGGAGGCGATGGAGTTGAGCATGGTGAGCATGGGATTCTCCCTTCACCTACGGAGGCGCATGGAGTTGAGATGGTTGAGCATGGGAATTTCCCTTCAACCAAGGAGGCGCATGGAGATGAGATAGTCGAGCCTACTCCTATATGCTTGATTGATGAGTTGGTACCAATCCCATGTGAGAATGAGAGCCACTTAGCCCACTTGAGTGAGAGTGATGGTGAGTTGAGTGACTTCCACCCCATATGTGAGTTTGAGTGCTTCCATTTGGAGAACATGAGTGATACACAAAGTGAGTTGCGAGAGGTAGATGATAGGTCCATGGAGGACATCGCTTTTGCTAACACATTAACCTCTCCCTCGTTTGTGTCTTCTTATGTTGCACTAGGTTCCACGGAGGACGAGTTCCCGATCATGGAGAAGATGTACATGGTGCATGAAGATGATGATATCTCACCATGCTTGCTCCAAGACGGACATGTCGACCACATGGATCCTCCTACTTCCACAACACCTACCTCAAATGAGTCGGCCTACAAAGGTAACAACATAGGTGTTGATGATGCCATGATCCCACTAGAGGACATGATGACTTATGAGTGCATGCATGATCTTGATGATACATTTGCTACGTCACATGCTACTTTCATTTTCCCATGCGATACTTTGCTTGATAACATTGTTGATCATGTGGAAGTGAATGCTTGTGATACCATGACCATGCCATGCTATGAGAGCTTCCAATTTTCCACCATTGCTTGCAATATGTCGACCACTTGCTCTTTACCATGTATTGCTTGCAATGATAATGACAAGGATGACATTAGCTTCCGCATGCTTTGTCCAAAATGCTTACACCATTCCATGATCCTTGCATCCAAGATTGTGAACAATTGCTCTTTCTTATGCTTGGTATGCAAGAATGCTTATTTCATTGTTCACGAGATGGCCCCCATAGCCTTCTCACTTTTTGATGATCATGAGTTACCACATGCCATGAATGCACCTTCTTGCCATATGCACCATCGCCATGCATTTCATACTATCTTGATTGACACTAATGGTGATGTGCACAAGTCTTGGAACATCATGATGGATGATGTGTTCCTCTACCATGCACATACGCTCTTTGTTTTGCTCATTCCATGTGTAGGTACCCGACCATCAACTTCCACCGCTACGGAGCATGAGCTCACGAAACGCGCAATTGAGAGCTACCCCAACAAGGACCTAACCCGCGGGAATCACACCAAAGGGTATGTTCCCACAAGCCTTCGCCCTCATGTGTTTCCGACTTGCCTTGTCGAGTTTCCGGTTTGGTCCAACTCCTCGTCACCCCTTTTGCCTCTTATGCAACATATCTTGAAACATCTTGTGGGCACAATGATTGTTGTATGCCTTGATGTTATCATCATAAACTCCGAGAATCTCAAGGACCATGTCATACATGTGAGAGACACCTTATGCATCTTGTGCCACATGTCACACAAAAAGTTGCTCTTCTTTGGATTTCTCATTTCATCTTTGGCAATTGCAATGGATTCTTTCACACTTGAGGACACTCATACTCGGCTTAAGCCAACCATACTCTCCCAAGCTCGAAGTCTCCATCTCTTTGCCATTGCACATAACAATTTTGCCCCAAATTTTGCCGCCGACACTTGCCTTTTGTTTGTTCCACTTGTTTGGGACAATGCTACACCACACATTTTTGACACCTTACAACTCTTACATGCACAAATTTTTGCCCTACCACATTGTGGATACATCGACACTCTTTTGGTTCCCATTTTTGCCACATGCCTCTTGGAGAAACGACTTGATGCTTCGTATTTGATTGAGAGCCTCTTGTTCGCCGATCACCAATTTGGCATGCACAAGCTTTCCTTTCGCAAGTTGTTTTTCCCCAAGCTCTTCTTCGACCGCGACTTTATCCCTCTACCACAACATGGGACAAGCGTCATGGACTACACCGTCGGTGAGGAGGAACAAGAGTCGAGGACGACTCTTCCCCAAGGGGGGGGAGATGATGCGGGGTGGCCTTCGGACACCTCCACCTCAAGACCGTCAAGTGCAGCCCCGCCAATCGTCGACGCTACACCATGGCCAAGGAGTCCCACAAGTGGACCAACAACACAAACCCCCGCTATATATGTCAAGGTGAACCCTTTCCTCTCTATGGTCGACCTCAACACCAACGTGAATGGTATGCTACCTCATGCCTATCATCATTGTGTGTATAGGTGCCGACATCGACAAGGACCAAGAGAGAAGGAACTCCCATGGTGCAAGGAAGAGGAGAAGAAGAAGGAAAGAAGAGAAGAAGGAAGAGGAAGAAGAGGCGGGAGGAAGAGGCCCAGCCTCGGCCGGTCCGAGACCCGGTCGGACCGGACCCACAACCGGGCCGTCCGGTCCCAGTGCCCGGTCAACCGGGCGCCCAACCGGCGCAGCTCCCTCGTACGGGCGAAGACCGGAAACCTCGCAGCTTCCCGGTTTCCGACCGGTCGACCGGACCCTCGACCGGACAGCCCGGTCACGGGCCCGGTCAGACCGGACCCTTGACCGGACAGCCCGGTCACAGGCCCGGTCAGACCGGACCCCAAACCGGATCTGACGGGAATGACCCACCAAACTGCCTTAACTTATCCATTCGCGTACCTGTTCGCCCTTGCTGGCCTTGTATGCCTATATATAGACCCAAGGCACCCCCCTTACCTCTTTAGACAAGATTTAGGCTTAGACATGGATTTGAGCTTTGTCTCCCTAGGGTTTCATCCCCTTTGTATCAAGGCTACCCTTGTTGGATGATTGGATTTGTGAGTGTGAGATTCTAGTGCTACCCACTCTCTCTCCCACTCCTAGATTCATCTCCCTCACCGATCTCTCACTCCGGGATTCTACCGCGCGTCTCTCCCGGGTTGATTCTATTGGCGTGGTCCATCGAGCCACGGGGGTAATTATCGATTGTATCGGGTTGGTGTGCGTGCGTGAGTTCTTCGTGTTCTTCGTGTTCATTGTGTTCTTCGCGCTCTCCCTCTCTCCCTCCTTGGATTTCGGGTCAACCGCAAGATCGGGCCACAAACGGGGTCTTAGACCTCATCACCTAGTGTGTGGGCCCCCTGTGGCCCCTCCGACTCCGCCTCTTCGCCTATTTAGTCGTCCCTGACCTAAATCCTCGACACGGAAAAGCCACGGTACGAGAAACCTTCCAGAGCCGCCGCCATCGCGAAGCCAAGATCTGGGAGACAGGAGTCTCTGTTCCGGCACGCCGCTGGGACGGGGAAGTGCCCCCGGAAGGCTTCTCCATCAACACCACCGCCATCTTCATCAACGCTGTTGTCTCCCATGAGGAGGGAGTAGTTCTCCCTCGAGGCTCGGGGCTGTACAGGTAGCTATGTGGTTAATCTCTCTCCTATGTGCTTCAATACAATAATCTCATGAGCTGCCTTACATGATTCAGATTCATATGATGATGCTTGTAATCTAGATGTCATTATGCTAGTCAAGTGGGTTTTACTTATGTGATCTCCGGAGACTCCTTGTCCCACGTGTGTAAAGGTGACAGTGTGTGCACCGTGTGGGTCTCTTAGGCTATATTTCACAGAATACTTATTCACTGTTATGAATGGCATAGTGAAGTGCTTATTTATATCCCTTTATGATTGCAATGTGTTTTGTATCACAATTTATCTGTGTGCTACTCTAGTGATGTTATTAAAGTAGTTTATTCCTCCCGCACGGTGTAATGGTGACATTGTGTGCATCGTGTAGTACTTGGCGTAGGCTATGATTGTGATCTCTTGTAGATTATGAAGTTAACTATTGCTATGATAGTATTGATGTGATCTATTCCTCCTTTCGTAGTGTGAAGGTGACAGTGTGCATGCTATGTTAGTACTTGGTTTGGTTATGTTGATCTGTCATGCACTCTAAGGTTATTTAAATATGAACATTGAATATTGTGGAGCTTGTTAACTCCGGCATTGAGGGTTCGTGTAATCCTGACACGCTAGTGGTGTTCATCATCCAACAAGAGGGTGTAGAGTCTAGCATCTATCTATTTATTCTGTTATGTGATCAATGTTGAGAGTGTCCACTAGTGAAAGTATGATCCCTAGGCCTTGTTCCTAAATATCGCTATCGCTGCTTGTTTACTCGTTTTACCGCATTTATACTCGCCTGCAATATTACTACCATCAATCGCACGCCAGCAAGCACTTTTCACGGCGCCGTACTACTGCTCATATTCATTCATACCACTTGTATTTCACTATCTCTTCGCCGAACTAGTGCACCTATTAGGTGTGTTGGGGACACAAGAGACTTCCTGCTTTGTGGTTGCAGGGTTGCATGAGAGGGATATCTTTGACCTCTTCCTCCCTGAGTTCGATAAACCTTGGGTGATCCACTTAAGGGAAACTTGCTGCTGTTCTACAAACCTCTGCTCTTGGAGGCCCAACACTGTCTACAAGAATAGAAGCACCCGTAGACATCAGTGAGCAACACATTCAACATCTCGGAACTCTCACCCTATCATGGAGATGAGGAGGAACAAGAGTCGAGGACGACTCTCTCCCAAGGGGGGAGATGATGCGGGGTGGCCTTTGGACACCTCCTCACCAAGACCAACAAGTCCCCCAAGTGGACCAATGACACGGGCTCGAGTTAAAGCGCTACATGATAAGGTGAACTCGCTCCTCACTACCCTTGATCTCGGTACCCCATTGGATGGATTGCTACCTCATGCCGACACGCTTTGTGTTATTAGGTACGAGGTGCATCAAGACCCTGGAGAGGAGGACACACCATGGTCAAGAGGAGGAGAAGAGCAGCTGGACGAGAAGATGCACGTGGAGCTGGACCCGACGTCATCCGAAGCGCGCCAAGGAAGGGAAGGAGCCAGCCGGTCCAGGACCCGGTCTGACCGGATCCATGACCGGGCGCCTCGGTCCAAACCGGGTTCTCCGCTGACTACAACCGGGCACGTTACAGCGCCTCCGGGAACCCTCTCCGGTCGCCCTCCGGTCTAGGACCCGGTCCGGACCGGACGCCACGGTCCCAGGGCCGGTCTGACCGGGCTCCTGACCGGATTCGTCGATTTTCCTTTACCAAAAATGCCTTATCCGAATACTTTGTACCTTTTCGCCATGTGTCGTCCTGTAGGCCTATATAAGTACCCAGGACGCCCCCTTTCATTCTTTAGACATAATATGAGCTTAAAACTAATTTTGAGCTTTGTCTCCCTAGAGTTAGATCCCCTTTGTAATCAAGGCTACTCTTGTTGAGGATTTGGATACTTGTGAGTGAGATTCTAGTGTGCTCCACTCTCTCTCCCTCACCGGTCTTCGTCTCCAACCCCGATCTCTCATCCGGAATTCTACCTCGTGTCTCTTCCGGTTGATTCTATTGGCGTGGTCTATCGAGCCACGAGAGTAAGAATTCGATTGTATCGGGTTGGCGTGCGTGTGTTCGTTCTTCGTGTTCTTCGCGTTCTTCCTCCTCCCCCTCTTTTCCCCTTTTGGATTTGGGTCAATCGCGAAATCGGGCCACAAACTAGGTCTTAGACCTCTTCAACAACGGTGATACTAGTGTTTTCAATAGAAAGAGTAAATTGGATCACTATAGTGGGAGAGATAGACACCCGCAAAGCCACTTATGCAATACAAGTTGCATGTCGAGCGTGGAGCAAATCTCATGAACGCGGTCATGTAAACTTAGCCCGAGCCGCTTCATCCCACTATGCCGCAAGATGCAAAGTACACGAACTAAAGACAACAAAGCATCAACGCCCACAACAATTGTGTTCTACTCGTGCAACCAATCTATGCATAGACACGGCTCTGATACCACTGATGGGATTCATAGCATAGAAAACAAAAAATTTCCTACCGCAAGAACGAATAACAAGCCAAGATCTAATCTAGTAGACGGTAGCAACGAGGTGAAGATCAACATACCCTTGAAGATCTCTAAGCGTTAACGAGATTAGATCTCGTGGTGGATGTAGACCATCACTTGCCGCTTGCAAAAGCGCGTAGAAGATCTTGACGGTGACACAATCGGGAAGCACCTCCGTACTCGGTCACACGTTCGGTATTGATGATGACGTCCTTCTCCCTGTTCCAGCGGGCAGCGGAAGTAGTAGATCCTCCTCGGAATCTCGTCAGCACGACGGCGTGGTGGCGGTGGTGGTGGAGATCTCCGGCAGGGCTTCGCCTATGCGTTGCGGGAGAGATATGTGGAGGAGGGGTGGCTAGGGTTTGGGGAGAGGGGTGCTTGGGCGCCGGCCTCTATGGGTGCGGCCAAGGTGGTGGCTTGAAGTGCCCAGCCCCTCCCCTTGCCCCTAATTATATAGGTGGAACCCCCAAGAGTTTGCCTCAAAGTCTTCGAATAAGACCCCAACTCAAAACTGCCATATGGACGAATCCTACTTGGGGTGGGACTCCTCCACTTCCTTGGTGGGATGGCCGGCCCCCTATGGTGGAGTCCACCTGGGACTCCTCCTCCCTTAGGCTGGCCGGCCAAGCTAGGTGGAGTCCCTCCGGGACTCCACTTTCCATGGTGATTTCTTCTGGACTTTTCTAGAACCTTCTAGAACCTTCCATAAATGCACCGGATCATTTTCAAACTTAGAATGACTTCCTATATATGAATCTTATTCTCTGGACCATTCCGGACCTCCTCGTGATGTCCTGGATCCCATCCGAGACTCCGAACAAAACTTCAAACTCCATTCCAAATTCAATATCTACTTAAACGACATCAAACCTTAAGTGTGTCACCCTACGGTTCGTGAACTATGCAGACATGGTTGAGACTTCTCTCTGACCAATAACCAATAGCGGGATCTGGAGATCCATAATGGCTCCCACATATTCAACGATGACTTTAGTGATTGATTGAACCATCTACATACGATACTGATTCCCTTTGTCACGCGATATTTTACTTGTCCGAGGTTTGATCATCGGTATCTCTATACCTCGTTCAACCTCATCTCCGACAAGTACTCTTTACTCGTACCATGGTATGTCATCTCTTATGAACCATTCATATGCTTGCAAGCTAATTAGACGACATTCCACCGAGAGGGCCCAGAGTATATCTATCCGTCATCGGGATGGACAATATCCCACTCTTGATCCATATGCCTCAACTCATACTTTCCGAATACTTAATCCCACCTTTATAACCACCCATTTACGCAGTGGCGTTTGATGTAATCAAAGTACCCTTCCGGTATAAGTGATTTACATGATCTCATGGTCGAAGGACTAGGTAACTATGTATCGAAAGCTTATAGCAAATGAACTTAATGACGTGATCTTATGCTACGCTTAATTAGGTGTCTCCATTACATCATTCATCAATGACATAACCTTGTTATTAATAACATTCAATGTTCATGATCACGAAACTATGATCATCTATTAATCAACAAGCTAGTTATACAAGAGGCTTACTAGGGACTCCTTGTTGTTTACATAACACACATGTATCAATGTTTCGGTTAATACTGAAGGAGATATGCCCTAGAGGCAATAATAAAGTGGTTATTATTTATATCTCTATGTTTATGATAAATGTTTATATATCATGCTATAATTGTATTAACCGAAACATTAGTACATGTGTGATATGTAGACAAACAAGAAGTCCCTAGTATGCCTCTTAAACTAGCTTGTTGATTAATGGATGATTAGTTTCATAATCATGAACATTGGATGTTATTAATAACAAGGTTATGTCATTGTATGAATGATATAATGGACACACCCAATTAAGCGTAGCATAAGATCTCGTCATTAAAGTTATTTGCTATAAGCTTTCAATACATAGTTACCTAGTCCTTATGACCATGAGATCATGTAAATCACTTATACCGGAAAGGTACTTTGATTACACCAAACACCACTGCGTAAATGGGTGGCTATAAAGGTGGGATTAAGTATCCGTAAAGTATGAGTTGAGGCATATGGATCAACAAGTGGGATTTGTCCATCCCGATGACGGATAGATATACTCCGGGCCCTCTCGGTGGAATGTCGTCTAATGTCTTGCAAGCATATGAATGAGTTCATAAGAGACCACATACCACGGTACGAGTAAAGAGTACTTGTCGAGAAACGAGGTTGAACAAGGTATGGAGTGATACCGAAGATCAAACCTCGGACAAGTAAAATATCGCGTGACAAAAGGAATTGGTATCGTATGTGAATGGTTCATTCGATCACTAAAGTCATCGTTGAATATGTGGGAGCCATTATGGATCTCCGCATCCCGCTATTGGTTATTGGTCGGAGTGAGTACTCAACCATGTCCGCATAGTTCACGAACCGTAGGGTGACACACTTAAAGTTGGATGTTGAAATGGTAGTACTTGGATATGGAATGGAGTTGGAATATTTGTTCGGAGTCCCGGATGTGATCCCGGACATCACGAGGAGTTCCGGAATGGTCCGGAGAATAAGATTCATATATAGGATGTGAATAAAATGACGCGGAAGGTTCTATGGAAGGTTCTAGAAGGTTCTAGAAAAGTCCGGAAGAAACCACCAAGGAAGGTGGAGTCCACATGGGACTCCACCTCCATGGCCGGCCAACCCTAGTGGGGGAGGAGTCCCAAGTGGACTCCCCCTTAGGGGGCCGGCCACCCCCCCATATGGGAGGTGGAACTCCCACCTTGGTGGGAGTCCTAGCTTGGCTAGGTTTCCCCTCCCTATGGAAGGTTTTTGGTTCGGGTCTTATTCGAAGACTTGGAGACCAACTCTTGGGGTTCCACCTATATAATGAGGGCCAAGGGGAGGGGGCCGGCCACCTCAAACACCACCAAGGTGGCCGCACCCCATAGTGGCCGGCGCCCTCTCCCCAAACCCTAGCCGCCCCGCTCCTCCACTTCCCGCACGCTTAGCGAAGCTCCGCCGGACTTCTCCACCACCACCGACACCACGCCGTCGTGCTGTCGGATTCAAGAGGAGCTACTACTTCCGCTTCCCGCCGGAACGCGGCGGTGGACGTCGTCTTCATCAACAACCGAACGTGTGACCGAGTACGGAGGTGCCGCCCGTTCGTGGCGCCGGAACCGATCGTGATCAAGATCTTCTACGCGCTTTTGCAAGCGGCAAGTGAACGTCTACCGCAGCAACAAGAGCCTCATCTTGTAGGCTTTGGAATCTCTTCAAGGGTGAGACTCGATACCCCCTCGTTGCTACCGTCTTCTAGATTGCATCTTGGCTTGGATTGCGTGTTCGCGGTAGGAAAATTTTTGTTTTCTATGCAACGTTATCCTACAAATACAATTATAGCATGGTATATAAACATTTATCATAAACATAAAGATATGTAATAACCACTTTATTATTGCCTCTTGGGCATATCTCCAACAAAAACCTGGCAGAACCGCGCAAGCACACCAGTAACTCGAGCCGGTTGATACGTCTCCGACGTATCGATAATTTCTTATGTTCTATGCCATATTATTGATGATACCTACATGTTTTATGCACACTTTATGTCATATTCGTGCATTTTCTGGAACTAACCTATTAACAAGATGCCGAAGTGCCGATTCTCGTTTTACTGCTGTTTTTGGTTTCGAAATCCTAGTAACGAAATATTCTCGGAATTGGACGAAACGAAGACCCGAGGGCCTATTTTGCCACGAACCTTCCGGAAGACCGAAGAGCACAAGAAGTGGGGCCACGAGGTGGCCAAACCACAAGGCGGCGCGGCCAAGGGGGCCCGCGCCGCCCGTGGTGTGGGCCCCTCGTCGGCCCTCCGACTCGCCCTTCCGCCTACTTAAACCCTCCGTCGCGAAACCCCGATGCGAAAAACCACGATACGGAAAACCTTGCGAGACGCCGCCGCCGCCGATCCCATCTCGGGGGATTACGGAGATCTCCTCCGGCACCCTGCCGGAGAGGGGATTCATCTCCCGGAGGACTCTACACCGCCATGGTCGCCTCCGGAGTGATGAGTGAGTAGTTCACCCCTGGACTATGGGTCCATAGCAGTAGCTAGATGGTTGTCTTCTCCTCATTGTGCTTCATTGTTGGATCTTGTGAGCTGCCTAACATGATCAAGATCATCTATCCGTAATTCTATATGTTGTGTTTGTCGGGATCCGATGGATAGAGAATACCATGTTATGTTAATTATCAAGTTATTGCATATGTGTTGTTTATGATCTTGCATGCTCTCCGTTATTAGTAGAGGCTCGGCCAAGTTGATGCTAGTAACTCCAAGAGGGAGTATTTATGCTCGATAGTGGGTTCATGCCTGCATTGACACACGGGACAGTGACAGAAAGTTCTAAGGTTGTGTTGTGCTGTTGCCACTAGGGATAAAACATTAGCGCTATGTCCGAGGATGTAGTTGTTGATTACATTACGCGCCATACTTAATGCAATTGTCTGTTGCTTTGCAACTTAATACTGGAAGGGGTTCGGATGATAACCTGAAGGTGGACTTTTTAGGCATAGATGCAGTTGGATGGCGGTCTATGTACTTTGTCGTAATGCCCAATTAAATCTCACTATACTTATCATGCCATGTATGTGCATTGTTATGCCCTCTCTATTTGTCAATTGCCCGACTGTAATTTGTTCACCCAACATGCTTTTATCTTATGGGAGAGACACCTCTAGTGAACTGTGGACCCCGGTCCATTCTTTAATACTGAAATACAAATCTGCTTGCAATACTTGTTTTTACTATTTTCTCTGCAAACAATCATCTTCCACACAATACGGTTAATCCTTTGTTACAGCAAGCCGGTGAGATTGACAACCTCACTCGTTTCGTTGGGGCAAAGTACTTTGGTTGTGTTGTGCGGGTTCCACGTTGGCGCCGGAATCCCTGGTGTTGCGCCGCACTACATCCCGCCGCCATCAACCTTCAACGTGCTTCTTGGCTCCTCCTGGTTCGATAAACCTTGGTTTCTTTCTGATGGAAAACTTGCTGCTGTGCGCATCGTACCTTCCTCTTGGGGTTGCCCAACGAACGTGTGAAATACACGCCATCAAGCTCTTTTACGGCGCCGTTGCCGGGGAGATCAAGACACGCTGCAAGGGGAGTCTCCACTTCTCAATCTCTTTACTTTGTTTTTGTCTTGCTTTATTTTATTTACTACTTTGTTTGCTGCACTAAATCAAAATACAAAAAAAAAATTATTTGCTAGTTTTACTTTATTCGCTATCTTGTTTGCTATATCAAAAACACAAAAAAAATTAGTTACTTGTTTTACTTTACTTAATATCATGCATGTTTTTATTTCACTAGTTAAGCATAATGGAAAACAACAAAAATATGAGAGATCTTTATGAACTTTATCTTGAATTAGGACATGATGTGTTTGAAGAGAGAATTAAAAAACCCATGGAACTTTATATGCATGCTAATGGGAATGTTATTACTATGGATGCTTTGAACACCATTGTTGCTAATGCTATGGAAAATTCTAAGCTTGGGGAAGGCTGGCTCGATGAGCATGATCTTTTTAGTCCCCCAAGCATTGAGGAGAAAATTTTCTTTTATGATTACAATATGCCTCCTATATATGATGATAGCCACTTTGTTGAATTTGCTCCCACTACAACTAATAAAATTGATTATGCTTACGTGGAGAGTAATAATTTTATGCATGAGACTCATGATAAGAATGCTTTATGTGATAGTTACATTGTTGAGTTTGCTCATGATGCTACTGAAAATTATTATGAGAGAGGAAAATATGGTTGTAGAAATTTTCATGTTACTAAAACACCTCTCTATGTGCTTGAAATTTTTGAAGCTACACTTGTTTTATCTTCCTATGCTTGTTACTTTGCTCTTCATGAACTTGTTTATTTACAAGATTCCTATGCATAGGAAGCATTTTAGACTTAAATGTGTTTTGAATTTGCCTCTTGATGCTCTCTTTTGCTCCAAATACTATTTCTTGCGAGTGCATCATTAAAGCTGCTGAGCCCATCTTAATGGCTATAAAGAAAGAACTTCTTGGGAGATAACCCATGTGTTATTTTGCTACAGTACTTTGTTTTATATTTGAGTCTTGGAAGTTGTTTACTACTGTAGCAACCTCTCCTTATCTTAGTTTTGTGTTTTGTTGTGCCAAGTAAAGTCTTTGATAGTAAAGTAAGTACTAGATTTGGATTACTCGCGCAGTTCCAGATTTCTTTTTCTGTCACGAATCTGGGTCTATCTCCCTGTAGGTAGCTCAGAAAATTAAGCCAATTTACGTGCATGATCCTCAGATATGTACGCAACTTTCATTCAATTTGAGCATTTTCATTTGAGCAAGTCTGGTGGTCTAATAAAATCCATCTTTACGGACTGTTCTGTTTTGACAGATTCTGCCTTTTATTTCGCATTGCCTCTTTTGCTATGTTGGATGAATTTCTTTGATCCATTAATGTCCAGTAGCTTTATGCAATGTCCAGAAGTGTTAAGAATGATTGTGTCACCTCTGAACATGTGAATTTTTATTATGCACTAACCCTCTAATGAGTTGTTTCGAGTTTGGTGTGGAGGAAGTTTTCAAGGATCAAGAGAGGAGTATGATGCAATATGATTAAGGAGAGTGAAAGCTCTAAGCTTGGGGATGCCCCGGTGGTTCACCCCTGCATATTATAAGAAGACTCAAGCGTCTAAGCTTGGGGATGCCCAAGGCATCCCCTTCTTCATCGACAACATTATGAGGTTCCTCCCCTGAAACTATATTTTTATTCCGTCACATCTTATGCACTTTGCTTGGAGCGTCGGTTTGTTTTTGTTTTTGTTTTGTTTGAATAAAATGGATCCTAGCATTCACTTTATGGGAGAGAGACACGCTCCGCTGTAGCATATGGACAAATATGTCCTTAGGCTCTACTCATAGTATTCATGGCGAAGTTTCATCTTCGTTAAATTGTTATATGGTTGGAATTGGAAAATGCTACATGTAGTAACTCTAAAATGTCTTGGATAATTTGATACTTGGCAATTGTTGTGCTCATGTTTAAGCTCTTGCATCATATACTTTGCACCCATTAATGAAGAAATACTTAGAGCTTGCTAATTTGGTTTGCATATTTGGTTTCTCTAGAGTCTAGATAACATCTAGTATTGAGTTTTGAACAACAAGGAAGACGGTGTAGAGTCTTATAATGTTTACAATATGTCTTTTATGTGAGTTTTGCTGTACCGTTCATCCTTGTGTTTGTTTCAAATAACCTTGCTAGCCTAAACCTTGTATCGAGAGGGATTACTTCTCATGCATCCAAAATACTTGAGCCAACCACTATGCCATTTGTGTCCACCATACCTACCTACTACATGGTATTTATCCGCCATTCCAAAGTAAATTGCTTGAGTGCTACCTTTAAAATTCCATCATTCACCTTTGCAATATATAGCTCATGGGACAAATAGCTTAAAAACTATTGTGGTATTGAATATGTACTTATGCACTTTATCTCTTATTAAGTTGCTTGTTGTGCGATAACCATGCTTACGGGGACGCCATCAACTATTCTTTGTTGAATATCATGTGAGTTGCTATGCATGTCCGTCTTGTCTGAAGTAAGAGAGATCTACCACCTTTATGGTTGGAGCATGCATATTGTTAGAGAAGAACATTGGGCCGCTAACTAAAGCCATGAATCATGGTGGAAGTTTCAGTTTTGGACATACATCCTCAATCTCATATGAGAATAATAATTGTTGCCACATGCTTATGCATTAAAGAGGAGTCCATTATCTGTTGTCCATGTTGTCCCGGTATGGATGTCTAAGTTGAGAATAATCAAAAGCGAGAAATCCAAAATGCGAGCTTTCTCCTTAGACCTTTGTACGAGGCGGCATGGAGGTACCCCATTGTGACACTTGGTTAAAACATGTGCATTGCAAAGATCCGGTAGTCCAAGCTAATTAGGACAAGGTGCGGGCACTATTAGTATACTATGCATGAGGCTTGCAACTTGTAAGATATAATGTACATAACTCATATGCTTTATTACTACCGTTGACAAAATTGTTTCATGTTTTCAAAATAAAAGCTCTAGCACAAATATAGCAATCGATGCTTTCCTCTTTGAAGGACCATTCTTTTACTTTTATGTTGAGTCAGTTCACCTATCTCTCTCCACCTCAAGAAGCAAACACTTGTGTGAACTGTGCATTGATTCCTACATACTTGCATATTGTACTTGTTATATTACTCTATGTTGACAATTATCCATGAGATATACATGTTACAAGTTGAAAGCAACCGCTGAAACTTAATCTTCCTTTGTGTTGCTTCAATACCTTTACTTTGATTTATTGCTTTATGAGTTAACTCTTATGCAAGACTTATTAATACTTGTCTTGAAGTACTATTCATGAAAAGTCTTTGCTTTATGATTCACTTGTTTACTCATGTCATTACCATTGTTTTGATCGCTGCATCCACTACATATGTTTACAAATAGTATGATCAAGGTTATGATGGCATATCACTTCAGAAATTATCTTTGTTATCGTTTTACCTGCTCGGGACGAGCAGAACTAAGCTTGGGGATGCTTGATACGTCTCCGACGTATCGATAATTTCTTATGTTCTATGCCATATTATTGATGATACCTACATGTTTTATGCACACTTTATGTCATATTCGTGCATTTTACGGAACTAACCTATTAACAAGATGCCGAAGTGCCGGTTCTGTTTTCTGCTGTTTTTGGTTTCAGAAATCCTAGTAACGAAATATTCTCGGAATTGGACGAAACGAAGACCCGGGGGCCTATTTTGCCACGAACCTTCCGGAAGACCGAAGAGCATACGAAGTGGGGCCACGAGGTGGCCAAACCACAAGGCGGCGCGGCCAAGGGGGGCCCGCGCCACCCTGTGGTGTGGGCCCCTCGTCGGCCCTCCGACTCGCCCTTCCGCCTACTTAAAGCCTCCGTCGCGAAACCCACGATGCGAAAAACCACGATACGGAAAACCTTGCGAGACGCCGCCGCCGCCGATCCCATCTCGGGGGATTACGGAGATCTCCTCCGGCACCCTGCCGGAGAGGGGATTCATCTCCCGGAGGACTCTACACCGCCATGGTCGCCTCCGGAGTGATGAGTGAGTAGTTCACCCCTGGACTATGGGTCCATAGCAGTAGCTAGATGGTTGTCTTCTCCTCATTGTGCTTCATTGTTGGATCTTGTGAGCTGCCTAACATGATCAAGATCATCTATCAGTAATTCTATATGTTGTGTTTGTCGGGATCCGATGGATAGAGAATACCATGTTATGTTAATTATCAAGTTATTGCATATGTGTTGTTTATGATCTTGCATGCTCTCCGTTATTAGTAGAGGCTCGGCCAAGTTGATGCTAGTAACTCCAAGAGGGAGTATTTATGCTCGATAGTGGGTTCATGCCCGCATTGACACCGGGACGAGTGACGAAAAGTTCTAAGGTTGTGTTGTGCTTGTTGCCACTAGGGATAAAACATTAGCGCTATGTCCGAGGATGTAGTTGTTGATTACATTACGCACCATACTTAATGCAATTGTCTGTTGCTTTGCAACTTAATATTGGAAGGGGTTCGGATGATAACCTGGAGGTGGACTTTTTAGGCATAGATGCGGTTGGATGGCGGTCTATGTACTTTGTCGTAATGCCCAATTAAATCTCACTATACTTATCATGCCATGTATGTGCATTGTTATGCCCTCTCTATTTGTCAATTGCCCGATCGTAATTTGTTCACCCAACATGCTTTTATCTTATGGGAGAGACACCTCTAGTGAACTGTGGACCCCGGTCCATTCTTTAATACTTGAAATACAAATCTGTCTGCAATACTTGTTTTTACTATTTTCTCTGCAAACAATCATCTTCCACACAATACGGTTAATTCTTTGTTACAGCAAGCCGGTGAGATTGACAACCTCACTGTTTCGTTGGGGCAAAGTACTTTGGTTGTGTTGTGCGGGTTCCACGTTGGCGCCGGAATCCCCGGTGTTGCGCCGCACTACATCCCGCCGCCATCAACCTTCAACGTGCTTCTTGGCTCCTCCTGGTTCGATAAACCTTGGTTTCTTTCTGAGGGAAAACTTGCTGCTGTGCGCATCATACCTTCCTCTTGGGGTTGCCCAACGAACGTGTGAAATACACGCCATCACCGGTCGTACCGGCCAGGCCAGCCGGTATGACCGGGTGCCACCCGGTATGACCGGGTCCCAGGCCGGTATGACCGGGTCCCTCTACTCCAGCCGCGACGTGAAGCACCAGGAGATTGAGCCGGTCTAACCGGCCCACCAGGCCGATATGACCGGCCGGCCCCCGACCTGAAGCCCTTTCAAACAATCTCAACCGTCCATTTTCTATCTATGGTCAAGTTAACTTTATTTTAATGCCCCTTTTACCCGTGCCACGAATCTGGACTATATGTATCTCATTCCCCATCTAGATTAGGGTTAGACAAGATTTGAGATTAGAGTTGAGCTTTGTCTCCCTAGAACCCTAGTTCTTTGTATCAAGGCACTCTTGAGGATTTCATACTCTTCATGGATGATTCTAGGGCTACCCCTCTTTCATCCAAGTTCTAATGTGGATCTCCTTCACCAATGTCTCCCTTCTTGGATTGTACCTAAGAGTCTTTCCAAGAAGTGATTCTATTGGCTTGGTCTAACCTACCAAGAGAGTCTAATTGGTTTGTGTTGGGTGTGTGTGTGAGTTTGGTTTGGTTTTTTGTGTGTTCTTCCTCCTTTCCCATCCCTGTCCATCCACAAACTTGGTCAATTTCATGGGATTTGGGCCACCCTAGACCTAAGGTCTCATCACGGGGTGCCTTGGGTGGCACTGCCGGGGTGCCCCTAGCGGTATTGCCGGCCTGCCATGGGCGGACTGCCGGGGTGCCACCAGCGGCACTGTCGGCCTTTGTCCGACAACCACTTGACTGAAACCCATCTTGGGTCGGTTTGTATCAGTTATTTTGTACCCTGGTCGTCCTGGACCCCTATATAAGTGCCAAGGACGCCCCCAAATTAGGTTGAGACCACGTTTAAGATAAACCCTAGTTCATAGTTGATTGCTACGCAACTCTATTGAATTCTATACACCAATTCGCATCGATCTGGTGTTTTGCTATTGAAAGTTTGTGTGATCTGCTGTTCCATTGGGGATTAGAAGATTGCAATTTACCGCTTCGTGGTCGGCGGCTACGTGCGCAAGTGTGTGGAGTGGCGAATATCTTGCAGGGTTGAGAGCTGTTGCATTGGCGACAGGAATCAATCGAGAGACTCGTCAGTGTCATACAAGTTATCGTCCACTTATCATCGTATTCATCCAATGTGTTTATCGCGTGTTCATCACCATTCACCTCGCTTACTGAGAAGATTGAGCAACCCCATATCAAACACTCAAAGAGTAGCCAAAGTTCAACGGGTTTAGCAAGAGGGCCTTCTCTCGAGAGATTCTATCGGGACAGTGGTTCGGGCTGTCGGGAGTAAACCGAATTGTATCGGGTTGTGTTTTGTGTGCGTTCATCGTGTTCTTCGCCGTGTTCTTCGTGTTCATCCCTCATCCCCTCTTGTTCTTGGTCAATTCGTGAGATCGGGCCACACAATCGAGGCTTGGCCCGCATCAATCCAGCATATCATCGAGTTCATCGTCGTGTTCATCACCATCCACCTCGCTTACTGAGAAGATCGGGCCACCCCTTATCAGTTTTTAGGCGAAACGAAGCTTCTGGTATAGGGGGGTCGAGACGATGCCCGAGGCGCAAACGGGCCAGGGTGGCGTGCCCTACATGTTTGGGTACGCCACCTGGTGCCGTTAGGCTCTCGTGGCTCCCCTCGCGCGATTCTTTCGCCCACGGTCCTTCTACGGGTGAAAAACAGATTATGTATTTTTTTCTCAATTTTAGCGATCCAGAAAGTTCTGAAACGAAAAATATACGAAAAAGGAGGTTTTCTGCCTCCCAAATACCAATGAAGGGTACTTTGTAGGAAAGTCCGGAAATGGACTAAAAACGCATAGATAATGTTGTATGATGGCAAATAACAATGAAACCTAATCATACATGTAACAATAATGAAGATGCAAAATGCACGTATCACCAAGGCGCCGTCGGCATCGGTTGTCGCACACAAGGTGGATGACAAACGTTTCGCCGTTGATGTTGCGCCGGACTCGTACGTTGACATGCTCAACTACGGGTCCATCGATTCGCCGCCGCTCATGGATTACATAGACTACCACGACGACATGGAGGAGGGCCTCAAGGGCGATGAGTTTGGAGAAGATGAAGACGCCGACGACGATGAGGAAGGTGACTTGGAAGAGATAAAAGAGGGGCGTTCGATGGGGCTGTGGCCAAGGATAAGAGGAGGGCGATCCGGACCGACAACTATGATGAGTACATCCCATCTATTGATACAACCGCTGTACCTACAGCCAAACAAATACAAGGACCAATCACTCGAGCTCGTGCCAAACAACTTAACTATCAGGTACTTTCGTTTCTTGGAACTATTCCTCACATACAAGAGAATATGATGCTGCCTAAATCAGATGTGTTTGTAACTCTTAGGAATGATGGACCTAGCATGGATGAGGAGGACAAGCATTGGAGCATGATCACGCATGGAGGAGATGGCAGCAAGCATGTGAGGATTGAAGAGGACGCCCCGAGTGGAGATTTCAGAACTTTGAAGCCACCATAATTGGAGATGAAGACATGGATGAAATATAGAGTTTCCCACTTCATAATTTCGTCCATATGAGTACATGGTGCTGCGACATCATTAGTTTTGGGCCAGGCCCATGTAATTTTCGCAGGATTTAAGTCAGCCACTTTTTAGAGTCCGTATTGAAGGGGGAAAGGCCTTTTAGGGTTTGGTTCGGCCACCATACGTATGGCTGGCCGAAACCCCACCTTTTCCTCCTTTAAATACCCCCATAGCCATCACGTTTAGACTCGGATTTTGATTAGATTAAAAGTTAGCCATTGCTGCAACTCTCGTGTACTTTCTTTTGAGGCCAACACCCAGAACAAGACCGACTATTCGGAATCCCACCTTTTCAATAAAGCTTTCATCTATATACACAATAGTTCTGATTGCATTATTAGTTCTTACTTGTTCTTGATTTCATGTAAGAATTAAGACCCTCGCTGATCGTGCTTCCGCAAGATCAGTAACTCCCGAAGATTGTCCTAGCGATTGCATTGGCGCACGAGCTTTGCACGTGTAGTCGGATCGTCAAGCACGAACTCCACCAACAAGACGCTATCATACTCTCATCGAAAGATCGACCACCTTTGCCCTATCAAGTGGTATCAGATTTCAGGTTGCTCGGTGAGATTTTACAGTTTTCGTAGTAGATTGCATCTGCCATCATACCCATAAACCACGAAAAAGCCAAAAATATTGTTAGGGTTTTTAGATCATCATCCCATAAACCCCCTGCCACGCCTTGCATTGTCTTTTTCAGTTTTGCATCGTTGAATTTGTGTCTGCATCTTCGTGTCGAGTTGCTGGTCTTAGCGTCTAGTTTCCTTTAGAGTTTCGAGTTCTTGTCATATTAGTCACGCCGCCGCCGCTCGCACCACACGCAATCATCACCACCACTGTCATATACACCTCCATATATACTTCCGCTACTACCATCTACACCCACCATATATCCTTCCGCCACTGCCATATACATCCACCAGATCGTTTCCGCCACAGTCATCCACATCCGCCATATACCCTGTTTCCTACCGCGATACATATTCGTGTTGTTTCTCTACCGTGACAGAGTCCGAGTAGAATTAGGTTTTCTTGTTTTTCCTCTTTAGTTGTTGCCTTCTAATTCCGTCCGCGCTGTAAATTTTTTTTTTCCGTGAGATAAGTTTCGGCCGCCGGTAAAGAATTGTGAAGGAGAGCAAAAAAAAAGTCTGGAAACGCCTCCGAAATTTTTTTCTGGCTACATTAGTTTTTCACCTTGGCGATCACTTTTCCCCACTGGCCGTTATAGCGACATTTTTTTGGCGCCTGCGCGCTTTCCGGAGCACTTCCGAAATTTCAACAAATTTATAGACCTCGGGGATCAGTTTGAGACACTCGCCATCATAGTGATTTTTCGCATCTCGGGTCGCCACATCATCGCCACCTCATCGCTGCTAGTTGCTTGTGTGCCGCTGACAAGGGATTAACTTATCAATGCCTATGGATTGTAGGCTAGGGTTTAGTTAGAAGTAGAGGGCAAGTAGATCTCGAAGGTTTCAGCCGAAAAGTACTCGACGAATATGAAAACTAGGGTTTGCAGACAATGATTTGATGATCTCCTCGTCCCTCGACTCCCCCTTTATATAAGAGGTGGAGCCGAGGGTTTCGTTTTGTACAAGTTACATAGTCCGGGACGGTTTCTAACTCATCCCGCTAGATTTACAAACAACACTTCCTATTACAATTCTACTTTCCTTAACATATCTTGAGCTCTCGAACCTTCTTATTCTTCGGGTAGTGGGCCTTCGATAAACCCCGGGTACTATCTTTGGCAGGCCCATTTGGGATGCCTATGTCAGTAGCCCCCGAGATTTTGCTTGAATCGTAGAATCAGGGAAAATCTCCATTGCTTATTCTTATTCCACAATGTAAACTTTTCTATATTTCTTTATATAAATTTCTATATTGTACGGGGATATTGGTAGTTGGGGCTAGTTCATCCGACGGATCGGGTACTAGTTAACTGCTCTAGTGGCAATCCGCAAAAACCTACTTCAAGATCACGTCCCTGGACATGATCTCGGGATGCTTGGTGCAAACTTCGACGAGTGCCGCTTAAGGTCTTACCATTCCGTCGAGTCCCGGTTAAATTTATCGAGTACCTAACGCGTCCGTTAGGATTTTTCTTCGTATCCGTTGATACGGATAAAAGTAGCAGAGCGCGATCTTCGGCGATGCCACGCCCAGCAGAATGGATCCGGGGTCTTACCTTCGCAAATTTGCGGCATTCGGAAATTGATCGCAACTTTGGCGTTCCGAGAATATATTGTCGAGTGCTTTTCCGACTGCTTGGAATGGCACATTTTATCGAGTCAAATATGACTTATATTAATCTCCCGATGGGAGTATATGTAGAGTTAATTATAACTCGAAATATACTCTCTTGCTTTTCTATCTTTCTTTCTTTTTCCTTTTTATATTTCATCGGGCACGCGAACAGCGTTCCCGATGGGAGTAGCCCCCGAGGCTACAACCAAGAACTTGTGCTTGGTTGTAGGCTCAACATTTTAGTCCACCTTGTCGCTGTATTGCCATTATCTCCCGATATTCTTTCTCTCTCTTTTCTTCTTCTTCTTCTTTTTTTCTTTTTTTTTTATCTCTCGGGTGCGCGAACAGCGCTCCCGATGGGAGTAGCCCCCGAGGCTACAGCCAAGAACTTGTGCTTGGTTGTAGGCTCCCACAATTTCTATATTTGCCACAGTCGAAATTTTACTTTTCTCGAAGTAGCCCCCGAGCATTTGGGCAAAAACTTGTTTCTGACCAAAGGCTCCCGAAATATTCAAATAACTTCTCCTGTCGCCATTCTTCTTTTATTTTCCTTGTCGACATATTTTACTTTGGCAAATTCTCTTCAGCTCTGTTAATAGTCGAAATTTTTCTGCCTTGTGGGTCCATTGTTCCCACCACGTTGACACGTCGTGCAAGTGGGGGACACACGTCCTCCGCTTTTTCCGGCGCACGTACGGTAACGCCTATCTCAGTAAAAATACTTTTTTGCCCTTGTATCTAGAAGATCAATTCTCACCACACGATTTCTTCATCCAACGGCACACTGCTTCACCCAATTCTTATATAAACCTTTCTTCAACCTCCGTCCACTCCTTCGCTTGCGCCGCACATCTGTTCCCCTCTGCAAAACTCCTCTGCGCCCAACTTTTTCTGATCTTCCGCACTCGCATACATTGCTCTGCCCATTGCTGTTGATGCCACCACGCACGCGCCTCACTCTCCACAGCACTCCGGAATCCAAGATGGCCGCCGAAGATCTTGAGTGGGAGAGATCGAAAATCTCCAACCAAGATACCAACATGCAGAAGAGGCTCGGCCTTATGAAGAAGGAGGACGCCATCCGCTTTCCTAGCGAAGAAAGCTACCCCAATCCTCCAATGGAGTACCGGGTTAGTTTTGTTGATCATCTAATCCGCGGTCTTTCGACCCCAATCCACGATTTCCTCCGCGGCCTTCTTTTCGTTTATGGGATTCAACCGCACCGGTTGACCCCCAATTCCATCCTTCACATTTCCATTTTCATCACGCTTTGCGAATGTTTCCTCGGAATCCCTCCCAATTGGGTTCCGTGGAAACGCATTTTCTGCCTTCGTCGCAATGGCTCCCACAACGTCACTTATAACATAGGTGGCGTTGTTATCTGTGTTCGTACCGATGTCGACTATTTCGACGTCAAGTTTCCTGATTCTGTCCAAGGATGGCGCAAGAGGTGGCTTTACATTCACGAAGAAAGTGCCAACTCCGTTGAGCACAACATAATTCCCTTCGACGGGAATGCCAAAATTCAGCGCCGTCGCTCCTGGGATGCCGAAGCTTCTGAGGAAGAGAAAAAGGCGACAGAGGCACTCATGTCTCGCATTCGTCAGCTTCAAAACACTCGAGGCAAGGAGCTATCTGGTGTTCAAATCACTGCCTACTTCCTTAGGATTAGAGTGCAGCCTCTTCAGGCTCGCAAAAATCCCCTTTGGACATACTCTGGTGAAAATGACGCCAATAGAATTTCTGGTGATCTTTCCACCAAGGACCTGGAGAAGTTGGTTCGAAGACTTTCTCGCCTGGGCAAAGATCCAGTTCCTTCCTCTTGTCGCGTGGAACCATACAGCTCCACCAATCCGCTCCCCAAGGTATTTTGCCTTCTCGAATTTTTGTTCTGAATTTTCTCTGCATCTCATTGTATTGATATTCCTCTATTTTTCCTTTTGCCGCTATTTTCCTGCGGAATCATCCTACTATGTCTTCCCTTCCTCCTCTTCCCGAAGATGGAGAAGTCGAAGAAATGGGCATTGTTACCGACGACAATCAAGAAGTTCCATCCTTTGTGAATGACCCCGTGGATTCTCGAAAATCTGCGGGATCTTCCGAGGACACTACGTCGATCCAATCTCCTCCTCCCGCTGTTTCCCCACAAAGGAAAAGGAAGAGGAACGATGTCGAAGATTCCGGCACTTCCAAAGCCGAAGAAGTTGTTCCTTCTCATCCGAAGGCGACTTATGATCCTTATGTTGCATCCCTCGTCAGCTCGTAAGTTACCTTGATTTTCTCTTATTTCTGTAGTCGAAGTTTTTTCTTATCTTGCTTTTTATGCTATTGATCCTTACTCGCAGTGATGACGAGGAAGAAGTACCACCTCGTGACGTAGCTCCTCGGACGAGCACGTCACACACTTTAGTTATATCGGAGAAACCTGTTGAAGGAGAAGAATCGTCGCCTCCTCAACAGAATGTTGATACATCTACTCCTCCTTCAAGCCCCCTTGTCCCTTCGCCAAAAAGGGCAAGGGTTGAAATGATCGTTGAGCCTCCTCCTCAATTGAGCAGCTCTTCGTCGCAGCTCTTGGATGATGTAAGTTTGTCGATGTCTATATTTCTTCTATTTTGCTTTTGTGGACCCTTACTTTTTTTTTAATGCCGATGTTTTCCCCTTCGTTCTTCTTCTTTGACAGCCTATGATCAAGGATCTTATCCGCATCGGGTCCCAATTTATTGGGTACCGCGAGTATGCCAGCAGAGCCGAAGGTAATAACTTTTATATTTACTGTCCTTCCTGAATTTTGCTCCTTTTTGTTTGTCGCTATTTTTTGATCTTTCTTTCCCCTTGTTTATCTTGATAGAGAAACTTGCAGAGGCCAACAAGCGTGCCGACGCACTTGCTCACAAACTAGAGCATAGTGAGGCGGCTCGCGAGAAAGCCGAACTTGCTGCTAGCGAGGCGAGAGCTGAGGCCGATGATGCCAAAGCAAAGGCCGCTAGTGTCGAGGAACTGCAGAGAAGGCTCAAAGATGTTGAATCTGCCTTAGACGAGCAGAAAACTGCACAAGCTTCTCGAGAGCAAGGGATCATCAAGCGTTTGAAGTCGCAAAGTCGACGTACGCTGAGTAATATCATCAATCCCTTCTATTTTATTGTACTTCCTGTTTCTTGGTTTTTGACTAATGTTTTGTCTCGTGTGGCAGCCCAAACCAACCAAGATTTTGATCTGGAGAATCCCGTCAATGACCCTCTCCTTGACGCACTTTCTCTTCTGGAGTTCCATGGGCGCGAAATTCGTGAAGGCGTGGCCAATGCCAGTGCAGGTTTGTCGGCGTTGTTCCCCTACTTCTTCCCGAAGAAAGAGGAACCTTCGACTTTCCTTGCCCTTGCCAAGCTTTTCAATTCATCGGAAGACCTTGGACCGAAGATGCGTCAGGAGAATATGAAGGTTGCTTGTCGAGAATATCGTTGCCCCGGTTGCCGACAGCCAACGGACGCTTGATTGGATGAAGGTTGGCGATACCGATCGGATAGAGCGGTCGAGATGGAGGTCGCTGATCAAGGCAGCCAAGCCCAACACGAAGAAGATCTTGGCGTATCTCGGGATCAGGCCATCTTCGACTCCTAGCTCCTCGAGGCCGGAGGTCTAGTTGCATGCCTCCTTGTTTCTTTTTCTGTTACTTTTGCTCTTGTCGCCATTTTAGGCTTGGCGACAATTACCCTCTTAGTCCCCCTGGAAAACTTTCTTTTGTAATGTCTGTGTAAATTTTCTAGCAAGGAATGAAATTTCTCTTCGTGCTTTTCATTGATCCTGGGCCTTTCTTTTCCAGTTAATATTTGATAACTACTCGACCCCTCCTTGTTCTACCGTTGCTTCACTCGCATCTTCCTTCTCGAAGAAAGTACTAGTCGACCATAATCTCCTCGAGAGTTCATCAAGCGGACATTTGTCGGAAGATTTGCAAGAACTTCGACAACAACTTCAATCTATGAAGAAACAAACTTTGGCCATGATGGAACAATCTCGGAAAGCCTCTGAAGGAGAAAAACTTGCTCTTCATCAAGCCAAAGAAGCTATGGCTGCTAGGGATGCTGCCTTGTCTTGGAAGCAAAGGGAGCCACAACCCGAGAAAATAGTATGCTTGAGCTAATGCTCGGAAGCTAGCACAGATATGCTAGGTACGTTTTTGCTTTCTTTGGATGCCTCCTCTTTATCTTGCTGTGCCTTTCTTCCAATTTCTTGCCCTGTCGCTTTTAACAGGCTCAGTTCTTGATTCTGCTGCCGAAGATCAGAGAGTAAATGAGAGGACAAATCTTCTTGTTAATCTCTCCCTTAATCATGGGTGTTTGTTCTGGGCCACTCCTGAACGAACTCAACAAATTGTTAGGTTCCAAGATCGTGCTTGCCAAGTGCGCGATTTTCTCAGCTTTTGCACGGCGACATTAACCCTTGTCTATAGGAATCTATTTCCGCGAAACGAGGTTCCAAAAACTCTTCCCGAATTATTGGAGGTATTCAGAGATGCTCCTCGCATCCATAACTTTGTGCGGGCTCAACTCACTGCTGGAGCGAGATTTGCCATGATTATGATAAACATTTGTTATCCAAAGTTGGACCTGACGAAGATTGTTGCTTGTTGCCTGGCCAAGAAAACGCGTCGGAAAAATGATATTGACTCAATCGATGCAATGGTAGCTCCTGTAGCTGAATCGATGATAGATGAACTTCTTCGGATGGACTCGGAGTTTTTTACCAAGGGTTCTTATGCTGAACATAAGACAACCAGGGGCTTGTCCGTAGATACTATCTTGGGATTTAACTGACTTGTATTATATTGGAAACCTTGTATCTCACTCTTTTTTGTTTTCCCTCCTATATTTCCGAAGGAATTTATTGCATATTGCTGAGATCCTTTATATTGTTGAAGCCCCCGAGCCTAACTGAGCGAAGGTTGCAATATTTGCCCTCCTTGAAATCTATCTTTTTTGTTGTAATAAGACATCCTTGTTTGTCCCTTGGATGGATTGCCAATCTTCGAGTATCTTTGATGTCGAAGTTCTATATTTACATGGCGAGGTTTTTAAACCAAGGCACTTACGATTTTTGATGTGTACACTATATTTATGATTGCTGGCTTTCGATTTTGTTATATTTAGCGAGGTATTAATGTACCAAGGCGAAATATTTCAGTGAATCTATATTGTATGTATTTTGAGACTTGGGCGTTGAGCCCCCGAGCGTGTCGAAAAATAAGAGGTATATCTCCACTATCTTTATTATATTGCAGCACCACGAGCCCGCCTCATTAAAAACCTTTCCCGGCCCCACTCGGTGCCCCGAAAAAGGAAAAGAGTGCGTCTGAAAACTCGTGGGGTACATTGAAGTTTTTAGAAGGACTATATTTTAGCTCTAGGCGTAGAACCGCCTGAGTTGCGCCACGTTCCAGGAGTTTTGCTCCTCCACCCCTGTCTTCTTGTCCTTTATCCTGTATGCTCCTCCTCCAATTACTTCCGTGACGATATAGGGACCAAGCCATGGTGACTCGAGTTTTTCATGACTTTTTTGCTTGAGCCGAAGAACTAAGTCCCCCACTTGAAAAGATCTTGGCCGCAAACGTCGACTGTGGTAATTCTTCAAGTCCTGTTGATATTTGGTGACCCTTGATAATACTTCGTCTCGAGCTTCGTCGAGTGCATCTACATCGTCTTCCAATGCTTGTCCTTGACGCTTCTTCATCATATCGTTGTGACTCTAGGGGAGTCGTGCTCTATTTCTATTGGAAGTACCGCCTCCGCGCCATGGACCGAAAAAACGGTGTTTCTTGTGTCGTCTGTATTTGGTGTTGTTCGGATGCTCCACAACACACTTGGTAGTTCTTCGGGCCGGGTATGTCGAGCTTTTTCTAGTGGTCCCAACGAGACGCTTCTTGATGCCATTGCGGATAATGCCATTGGCTTTCTCGACCTGCCCGTTGGTTTGAGGATGTGCAAGCGACGCAAAGTGCAGCTTGATACCCACTTCTTTGCGGTAATCTTTGAATTCGTTGGATGTGAAGTTGCTGCCATTGTCCGTGACGATGCTATGAGGCACTCCAAATCCGAAGACGAGGCCTTTTATGAATTTTACTCGCGGATGCTCCATCCGGCGAATTTATCGGCTTCGCTTCTATCCACTTTGTGAATTTGTCGACAACTACTAGCATGTATTCCTTTCCTCCTGGCCATGATTTGTGTAACTTGCCCACCATATCGAGTCCCCATTGTGCAAAGGGCCACGACAAAGGTATTGGTGCTAGTTCTGCTGCTGGAGAGTGAGGTTTTGCGGCGAACCTTTGACACGCATCGCAAGTCCTTACTATTTCTTTGGCGTCCTCGATTGCTGTCAACCAGTAGAAACCTGCCCGAAAAACCTTGGCCGCGATAGCTCGACTACTCGCGTGATGGCCGCATATTCCTTCGTGCACATCCTTCAGAATTACTCTTCCTTCTTCGGGTGTTACACACCTTTGCAAGACACCTGAAATACTTCGCTTGTATAGTTCTCCTTTGACCACCGTGAAGGCTTTAGACCGTCGAATTACTCGCCTTGCTTCAACTGGATCGTTGGGTATCTCTTTCCTGAGGATGTATGATACATATGCTTGCATCCAAGGAACCTGTACCATCATCACAAGCTCTTGTTCATCTTCATCCCCCGTGGTTTCTGCGAGGGGTGTCGAGGTTTTTTCTTTTCTCTGCGCCTTTTTTGACTTTGTAGATCTCTCCGATATTTCTTCCCAAAACACTCCTGGCGGGATTGGGAGACACTGCGACCCGATGTTTGCGAGGACGTCGGCTTCATCGTTGCTCAATCTACTGATGTGGTTTACCTCGCATCCATCGAATAGCTTCTCGAGTTCATTGTACACCTCCTTGTATGCTATCATGCTATCATTGACTGCATCACATTGGTTCATAACTTGTTGGGCCACCAATTGTGAGTCGCCAAAGATTTTTAGTCGAGTTGCACCGCATGCTTTTGCCATCTTCATCCCGTGTATGAGGGCTTCATATTCTCGCTTCATTGTTAGATGCGTTAGGGAACGTCATCCGAAGGATATACTTCAATTTGTCGCCTTCAGGTGATATAAGTATGACTCCTGCTCCAGCTCCTTCTACTCTTTTGGACCCGTCAAAATTCATGGTCCAGGTTCTCGACAGGTCTGGGGGTCCTGTGTTCTGCAGCTCCATCCACTCTGCGATGAAGTCCGGCAAAACTTGCGACTTGATTGCTTTTCTTTTTTCGTACGTGATGTCCCGAGGGGAAAGTTCTATTCCCCAAAGGGAGACACGACCCGTAGCTTCTGGATTGTTCAGTATATTTGACAAAGGAGCCTCATTGACCACTATGATCGGGTGTGCCGAAAAATAGTGGCGCAATTTTCGTGCTGTTGTGAACACTCCATATGCTAACTTTTGATACTGAGGATACCTTTGTTTTGACGGCGATAAAACTTCGCTGACGAAGTAAACTGGCCTCTGTACTCCGTGGAGTTTTCCTTCTTCTTCTCTTTCGACAACCAACGCCGTACTCACTACTTGGGGCGTGGCTGCGATATATAACAGGAGAGGTTCCTTTTCCTTCGGTGCCACCAAGATTGGTGGTGTCGAGATTTTGTGCTTCAAATCTTCGAAAGCTCTGTCGGCTTCTTCGTTCCACTGGAATTTGTCTCCTTGTTTTATCAAAGCGTAAAATGGTAACGCTTTTTCTCCTAGCCTGGCGACGAATCTGCTCAAAGCTGCGACTCGCCCAGTTAACTGTTGTATCTCTTTTAACTTTGTTGGCTTTCTCATTGTTACAATAGCTTGTATTTTATCGGGATTTGCTTCAATCCCTCTTGCTGAGACTAGAAACCCCAAGAGTTCTCCTGCTGGGACACCAAAGGAACACTTCGTCGGGTTCAACTTCAGGCAGAACTTGTTGAGGTTGTCGAACGTTTCCTTGAGGTCCTCTATCAGCGTTGATCCTTCTTTTGATGTGATGATGACGTCGTCGATGTATACTTGCACGTTTTTCCCAATCTGTGTCGCCAAGCACTTTTGCATCATCCTCTGATATGTTGCTCCCGCATTTTTTAGACCAAAGGGCATTGTTCCGTAACAAAACACGCCATAAGGTGTAATGAACGCGGTCTTTACTTCATCTTCTTCTTTTAACCTGATCCGGTTGTAACCGGACTATGCGTCCGGGAAGGAAAGACGTTCGCATCCAGCCGTGGAGTCGATAATTTGATCGATCCTCGGGAGGGGAAAGTGATCCTTTGGACAATGTTTGTTGAGACACGTAAAGTCGACGCACATGCGAAGGACCTTAGTGTTTTTCTTTGGCACCATCACGGGATTTGCTACCCATGTGGCTTCGTGAATATCTCTTTGATGAAACCAGCTTCTTGTAGTCGATTTATTTCGACGAGCATAGCTTTGCGGTTTGGTTCCGAAAACGCCGCAAAGGTTGTTTGATTGGTCTCGCTGTTGGATCCAAATTTAGGTGGTGCTCGGCAAGTTCCCTGGGTACTCCTGGCATGTCAGCTGGACACCATGCGAAGATTTCCCAATTCTCACGGAGGAACTCGACGAGCGCGCTTTCCTATGCGATATCCATGTTGTTTGCAATGGATGTCGTCTTTTTTGGATCTGTCGGGTGAATCTGCACCTCCTTAGAATTTTTCTCTGTGTTGAAAGTTGATTCTTTATTTGGCATTCCAACGTCTGGCGATACGTCGTAATCGGTCATGCTTTTCGACGCCAAGTATTCAGCTTGCATCCCGAAGGTTTCGACAACCGATGGAAATCCTTGTCGCACTTATCGGCTAAGGCGAAACTCCCTTTGACCGTGATTGGTCCCTTGGGTCCAGGCAATCTCCATAACAGGTATGTATAGTGTGGTACTGCCATGAATCTAGCATATGCTGGTCGTCCCAACAAAGCGTGATACTGTGATGGAAAATCCACGACTTCAAACTCCAGTTTCTCGATTCTATAGTTTTCTCGGGTTCCAAACTGAACGTCGAGGTTGATCTTCCCCAATGGGTAACTTGGTTTCTCTGGTGTGATGCCGTGGAACCTTGTGTCCGTTGGCTTCAAGTTTGCTAAGGATATGTTCATCTTCCTCAATGTATCTGCATACATAAGGTTTAAGCTGCTGCCACCATCTATGAATACTCGAGAAACATCGAAACCCGCAATAACTGCCGGCAGAATAAGTGCTGACTGCCCTGGTCGAGGAACTTGCTGCGGGTGGTCCGCTATGGTGAAGCCGATGTCTTGTCCTGACCAATTGAGGTACTCAACTGTTGGTGGAGGCATTTTCTCTGCCATGAACACCTGTCTCGAGATTACTTTTTGAGTTCTGTTAGACGGCCTTCCCTTCTGAATCATCGACACTGCTCCGTTTGAGTTAGGATCCACGTAAGGTGGTGGTGGAGGTGCTGCCGCTATTCTGAGCTGATGCCGATTGTCGTCTGTAATCGCGGGAGGTGGCGGTAGGTGAACTTCGCTCCCGGGCTCCCGAGGATTTCTCCGTGCTGCTCGAGCGTGAGCATTTTCTGCGTATCCGAACATTGCTCGAAAATTTCGACAGTCTTTACGCAGTGCCCCGACTGTCTTTTCCCGTTCGTTGTCGAGGAAGAAGTGCATCCGGCACGGTCCATTCGGCATTTCTTCGGGGGACACGAAAGGTCTTGGAAACCTCGGCCCACTATTTTGTCTATTGCGGGAGTCGTCTACGTTATCGCTTCTCTGCTCATTACTTCTCCGATAATCATCTCTATTGTTTCCTCCTGCGCCGGCTCGGAATCCAGCCGAAATTTGCCCTGGAGCGTCGTAGTTCCGGTACCGCCGAGGAAATCGTCGCCTCGATTGATAATTTCGACCACGGTCCTCCTCTCGGCGACTCGTGTCGCTTATTGTGGACAGCGTCTTCTCCGTCCGCCCATCTATTTGCTATCTCCATCAACGCGGATACTCGTTTTTGGATTGGTTCTTCCCAAGTCCTCGACAAAATCTCCACGCCTAATTCTCGCGACAAACGCATCTATTGCTCTCTCGTCGGATATATTTTCTCGCCGAGTTTTTTATGATGTTCCACCTTTGGATATATTTTCTCATTGACTCATCCGGCTTTTGTCGACACGCCCTCGGCTCTTCTAACGACGCAGGTTTTTGCACGTGGACCTGAAGTTCTTGACGAATACGTCCTCGAAACTTTCCAGCTGTCGATGGATCCCGGCGGAAGTTTTTTGATCCAAGATCGTGCGGCTCCACTTAAGTGCACCTGAATACTTTGCATGGCTGTTGCTCTAGTTCCTCCAGTTAGCTTCACCGTCTCGAGGTAATCAATTAGCCGATCCTCCGGATCTTGCGAGCCGTCGAACTTTTTGAAGTGATCGGGCAACTTAAATCCCGACGGAACTCGAGTTTTTCGTACTCTCCTTGTGAAGCACGGCAAGCCGCACATATCCTCGTCGTTAAGCTCCGGGGATTGCCGATGATCCCTTCTACTTTGTCTCGCTCTATCGACCCTTGCTTGTGCTCCTGTGTCTCTTGCTCCGCTTGGTCCTTCAGGAACTGCCGCTGTTGCTGCTGCAGGTCGTGGACTATTTTGCCTTGCCGCTCCTTCGGGAGGCGTTGCTACGAACGCTGTCCCCATAGCTCCAACCCCTGCTAACGCCATGTTGTATAATGTTTCCCTTGGATCTCCTGGGGGTGGCCTCGGATGCGAGGATGTAAGCTTGTGTCGCCATATACCCAGCCTTCGGTGTCTTAGGGATAATATTTCCTCTTGTATCTATCGACATAAAGGACATGTCGAGGTTTTGAACCAAGTGTTCTCTTTCTGCTTCGGGTATGTGTTGTAACCTTGATCTTCCTCTGTTCCGAGCCTCCCTATGGCTATCACCCGAAACTCTAGACTGTCCACTTAGATCTGCCCTTCTCCTGCTGGATGCAGAAGCTCGCTTCCTTTCTCCCTGTTCAACTCAGTCTGTCTCGTTTTTCTATTTCTCGGGCGGTTCGTGCGAGCCTATATTGATAAGCTTGCGGTTCTTGAGCTCGTGGTCGTCGTCGTCATTGGTTCCGAACCATCTAGGGCTTTTGCCGCTCTATCCCGAGCTGCCCGTGGAAGTTGAACTCGACGCGTGGTGTGGGCCCGACATATTTAGTGCCCATACCTCTCCTTAGATCTGAGGGATCGATAAAAGGATTACCCAACTCGTCGAAAGCCTCTGATGTTTCCTCTTGATTTTCGATAGCATAAATCTGATGATATTTGGTACTCAGATCTATGTTGGGTTTGGTGACATCATTGTTGAGATTGATGAAGACCTTGCCCACTATGATGGATTTGTCGATGAAGTCGTAACTGTCGACATCGCTTGAGCCATCGCTTATATATGAGTCCGCAGATGACTCAAACGATGTGTCACTGAAGATCTTGGCGAGTTTCTCTCTTGTTCGATGTCGACGTAACGTGTTGCCGAAGTTTCTTCTTCGACTCAGTTGACGATGCATAGCTTGAAAAATCGGAATCGACCGCCGACGATCCCGACGAAATCGGAATTTCGACACGATACGATCCTTCCTTCTCGACGCGAAAGTGGAACCTTCCGAACGTCATCTCCAAGGGCTCCGCCGGATACGCATATGCATCCAAACGGGAGGGTGGGTGAGGAACAAAATCAACAAGACCGAGTAGCGATCTGTTTACCTCGATCCATAGTGTTGCTTCCGGTTGACGATGTCGAAGATCTTGAACGTGCCATCGAGATCAGATCCTTACGCCTCTAATCCCCACAGACGGCGCCAATTGACAAGGGATTAACTTATCAATGCATATGGATTGTAGGCTAGGGTTTAGTTAGAAGTAGAGGGCAAGTAGATCTCGAAGGTTTCAGCCGAAAAGTACTCGACGAATATGAAAACTAGGGTTTGCAGACAATGATTTGATGATCTCCTCGTCCCTCGACTCCCCCTTTATATAAGAGGTGGAGCCGAGGGTTTCGTTTTGTACAAGTTACAGAGTCCGGGACGGTTTCTAACTCATCCCGCTAGATTTACAAACAACACTTCCTATTACAATTCTACTTTCCTTAACATATCTTGAGCTCTCGAACCTTCTTATTCTTCGGGTAGTGGGCCTTCGATAAACCCCGGGTACTATCTTTGGCAGGCCCATTTGGGATGCCTATGTCAGCCGCGCCGTGACCTCGTTTGTGTTCTAGGCTCGCGTCTCTAGTACGGCCTAGCCTAGGACCAGCACGGTACCGTTGTTGAGCATACTTTCAATATTGCATCGCTGTTTTGACAATTGCTGTTTTTGCCACCATATTAGCCTTCCTACAGCTCCACACATTGTCTCCACGTGCTTGGTGTCGACCCCTGGTAATCGCTTTGGCAATCTTTGGAGACGCTGACTCTTGCTGGTTGCCACAACACCTTCCTACTGTTTAGTAAGAATTTGTAAGAGCTTCGTATTTTGCTTGACGGATTACACGTGAACCACCATATTTCGTAGTTTGTAGGCATATACATTGTTGCTTGTTGCATACTAACCATGACATGCACAGAGTCGGCGACCGTTGACCCTGATAAGATGACGAGTGCAGAGATGCATGCTCACTTCACCCATCTTTTGACGCCAAACTCACCGACGCGCTGGACAAGATCGATGGCCTCGAGGAAGCTTTCAACTCCAAGCTCGACGCCAAGTTCCAGGAGCTGTTGACTTGGTTACCGCAGCCTCGCGACAACGTGCGACGTCGCGCACGCCGCGTTCCTCGTGCGGACGTGCCAGCGGGTACCGCTCCTGCTGCAGCTGCCGCACATGACGCGCCTTCCGATGAAGCATACGAGGATTATGGAGGGAACGAGGACGAGCACGTAGATGAGAACGTGCTGGATGACGAGGAGGTCCAACAACCTGCACTTGGTCATCCACGACAGCTGAACCGCAACGCTCGACCGCCTCCACGGCCGGTACCTGATGATGATCATGTTGCTAAATTAAAATTGAATATTCCGCCATTTGAGGGTACATATAATCCTGATGCATATCTTACACGGGAATTGGAAGTAGAGCAACGCTTTGCATGTTTACGCTATCCTGATCATTTGCATGTTAGTGCTGCTACTTGTGAGTTCACAGATTTTGCATCTATTTGGTCGTCTGAGCATTGTAGAGTACACCATGCTAATATTCCTACTACTTGGGTTGGTTTAAAACTTGCTATGCGTACTCGTTTTGTTCCTCCACATTATCAACGTGATTTGCTAAAAAAATTGTCTCGCTTAGAACAAGGAAAAAATTCTGTAGAAGACTATTATCAAGAATTGCAAACTGGCATGATTCGCTGTGGTATTGTAGAGGATAATGAGGCTATGCTTGCACGTTTCTTTGGTGGTTTGAATAAAGAGATTCAACATATTCTAGATTGTAAGGAGTACAACACTATTACTCGCTTGTTTCATCTTGCTTGCAAAGCTGAACGTGAAGTGCATGATCGTCAACCACCATGGAGAAGAGCTAATGTTTCTGCAGGTCGTACATTGCCATGGACTCCGCGACAATCAGCGCCACCATCTCGTGGGGCTGCACCAGCACCTACTACCTCCAAGTACACCGCGCCTGCATCACGAGCACCACCGGCTGCTACTCCACCACCATCTGCTGGTCCTCCTCGGAGTTCATCTTCGATGGCCTCCACGGGGAAGACTCGCGGCATACAATGTCGCAAATGTTTGGGATTTGGTCACATAGAAAGAGAATGCGGAACCAAGCGTGTGATGTTGGTGCGTGAAGACGGCGAATATGATTCCGCAAGTGACTTTGATGAAGATACATTGGCCCTTATTGCTGCACGTGATGGTGCCAATTCTGATTCTGAGAAAGAGATGGAGGTAATGGAAGCTGACACTGCTGATCAGTACAGGAGCTTAGTTGCACAGCGTGTGTTGAGCGTGCAATTGAGCAAAGCTGAGCATGATCAACGCCACAATCTGTTCCAAACACGAGGCGTTGTAAAAGAGCGAGCTATAAGGATCATCATTGATGCAGGGAGCTGCAATAATCTGGCTAGCGTTGACATGGTGGAGAAGCTTTCTCTCCCTACAAGACAGCGTACTCATCCATACTACATTCAATGGTTTGAGAGCTCTCGGAAGCTCAAGGTAACAAGAACTACACGTGTGCATTTTACTATTGGTACATATTCTGATTTTGTGGATTGTGATGTTGTACCTATGCAAGCTTGTTCTTTGTTACTTGGTAGACCATGGCAATTTGATAGAGAATCTGTTCATAATGGTAAAACTAATCGGTATTCTCTTATGCATGATGGAAAGAAAATTGGTCTCAAACCTATGACTCCTGAACAAATACTAAAAGATGATCTTGCTAGAGCTAGTAGAGTAAAAAACGAGGAGAAACATAAGAGTGAGAATCGGATTGTTGCTTGCAGATTTTGTTCCACATAAGACTTAATACTAAATCTGATTCGAACCATGCTACTGAAATTCGTTTGAAAAATCCTTGTTTGCTTGCTAGCAAATCTGATATTGCTGAACTTGATGTGAACACTACTCAATGCTATGTTATTATTTGCAAAGAAGTTCTGTTTTCATTTGAGGATATGCCTCCTTCTTTGCCGCTGCGGTTGCTAACCTTTTGCGAGAATTCATTGATGTGTTCCCACAAGATGTAACACTGGAGTACCACCTATCCGTGGGATAGAACACCAGATTGACTTGATTCCGAGTGCTTCGCTGCCCAACCGTGCGCCATATCGTACCAATCCTGAAGAGACCAAAGAGATTCAGCGATAAATTCAGGTTCTCCAAGATAAAGGTTACATTCGTGAGTCTCTTAGCCCATGTGATGTTCCTATTATCTTGGTACCTAAGAAAGATGGTTCTTCACGCATGTGTACTGATTGTAGGGCTATTAATAATATTACCATTCGATACCGTCATCCAATACCTTGTTTAGATGATATGCTTGATGAATTGAGTGGTTCTATTATGTTCTCTAAAGTTGATTTGCGTAGTGGTTACCACCAGATTCGTATGCAATTAGGAGATGAATGGAAAACATCGTTCAAAACTAAGTTCGGTTTATATGAGTGGTTGGTAATGCCTTTTGGTTTAAATAATGCACCTAGTACTTTCATGAGACTGATGAACGAAGTTTTACGTGCTTTTATTGCACGTTTTGTGGTGGTATACTTTGATGATATTCTGATTTATATCAAATCTTTGGATGATCATTTGGATCATTTACGTGCTGTTTTCAATGCTTTACGTGATGCACGTTTGTATGGTAATCTTGAGAAGTGCACCTTTTGCACCAATCGAGTTGCGTTTCTTGGCTATGTTGTTACTGCGCAGGGAATTGAAGTTGATCCAGCCAAGATTGAGGCAATTGAGAGTTGGCCGCAGCCCAAGACGGTCACACAAGTGAGGAGCTTTCTTGGCCTCGCTGGTTTCTATAGACGCTTTGTGAAAGATTTTGGATCCATTGCTGCACCGCTGAATGAGCTTACAAAGAAGGATATGCCCTTTGTGTGGGGCGATGCAGAACAAGAAGCCTTCATGATTCTGAAAGATAAGTTAACACATGCTCCATTACTCCAACTTCCTGATTTCAATAAGACCTTTGAGCTTGAATGTGATGCTAGTGGAATTGGTTTGGGAGGTGTGCTATTACAAGAGAGCAAACCTGTTGCATATTTTAGTGAGAAATTGAGTGGGCCTAGTCTGAACTATTCTACTTATGATAAAGAATTATATGCGCTGGTTCGGACATTAGAAACTTGACAACATTATTTATGGCCTAAAGAATTTGTTATACATTCTGATCACGAATCTTTGAAGCATATTCGTAGTCAAGCTAAGTTGAATCGTCGCCATGCAAAGTGGGTTGAATTTATTGAGTCTTTTCCTTATGTTATCAAACACAAAAAGGGTAAGATAATGTTATTGCTGATGCTTTGTCGCGCCGTTATACTATGCTATCTCAACTTGACTTCAAGATTTTTGGATTAGAAACTATAAAAGAACAATACTTGCATGATGCTGATTTTAAAGATGTGTTGCTGAATTGTAGAGATGGTAGAACATGGAACAAATTCGTCCTCAATGATGGATTTGTGTTCCGATTGCAGGAGGCGCATGGAGGAGGATTGATGGGTCACTTTGGTGTCAAGAAGACGGAGGATGTACTTGTTGCACACTTCTTTTGGCCACGTATGCGTCGAGACGTTGAGAGATTTGTGGCACGCTGCACTACATGTCAAAAAGCTAAGTCTCGACTTAATCCACATGGTTTATATATGCCTCTTCCTGTTCCTAGTGTACCTTGGGAGGATATTTCTATGGATTTCGTTTTGGGATTGCCTCGTACACAGAAGGGGAGGGATAGTATCTTTGTTGTTGTGGATCGATTTTCTAAGATGGCACACTTTATTCCATGTCATAAGACTGATGATGCTACACATGTTGCTGATTTGTTCTTTCGCGAAATTGTTCGTTTACATGGTGTGCCAAATACTACTGTTTCTGATCGTGATACTAAGTTTCTTAGCCATTTTTGGAGTTGTTTATGGGCTAAGTTGGGGACTAAATTGCTGTTTAGTACTACATGTCATCCCCAAACTGATGGACAAACCGAAGTATTAAATAGAACATTGTCTACTATGCTTGCGGGCTGTTTTGAAGAAGAACTTAAAATTGTGGGAAGAGTGTTTGCCTCATATTGAATTTGCTTACAATCGTTCGTTGCATTCTACCGATAAGATGTGCCCTTTTGAGATTGTGTATGGTTTTGTTCCACGTGCACCTATTGATTTATTGCCTTTACCATCTTCGGTGCAAAATGATTTGGATGCTACACAACGTCGCTGAATTGATATTAAAATTGCATGAGACTACTGAAGACAACATAGAAAGCATGAATGCTAAGTATAAAATTGCTGGGGATAGAGGAAGAAAGCATGTTGTGTTTGATGTTGGTGATCTTGTTTGGTTGCATTTGCGCAAAGATCGTTTTCCTGCATTGCGCAAGTCTAAGCTCATGCCACGTGTCGCTGGTCCTTTTAACGTGTTAGAGAAAATAAATGATAATGCATATAAACTTGACCTTCCTGCAGAATTGGGTCCGGTTAGTCCTACATCTAACATTGCAGATTTGAAGCCTTACTTTGGTGAAGAAGATGAGCTTTCGTCGAGGATGACTTCAATTCAAGAAGGAGAGCATGATGAGGACATCCCATCTATTGATACAACCGATGTACCTACAGGCACACAAATACAAGGACCAATCACTCAAGCTCGTGCCAAACAACTTAACTATCAGGTACTTTCGTTTCTTGGAACTATTCCTCACATACATGAGAATATGATGCTGCCTAAATCAGATGTGTTTGTAACTCTTAGGAATGATGGACCTAGCATGGATGAGGAGGGCAAGCATTGGAGGATGATCACGCATGGAGGAGATGGCAGCAAGCATGTGAGGATTGAAGAGGACACCCCGAGTGGAGATTTCAGAACTTTGAAGCCACCATAATTGGAGATGAAGACATGGACGGAATATAGAGTTTCCCACTTCATAATTTCGTCCATATGAGTACATGATGCTGCGGCATCATTAGTTTTGGGCTAGGCCCATGTAATTTTCGCAGGATTTAAGTCAGCCACTTTTTAGAGTCCGTATTAAAGGGGGAAAGGCCTTTTAGGGTTTGGTTCGGCCACCATACGTATGGCTGGCCGAAACCCCACCTTTTCCTCCTTTAAATACCCCCATAGCCATCAAGTTTAGACTCAGATTTTGATTAGATTAAAAGTTAGCCATTGCTGCAACTCTCGTGTACTTCTTTTGAGGCCAACGCCCAGAACAAGACCGACTATTCGAAATCCTACCTTTTGAATAAAGCTTTCATCTATATCCGCAATAATTCTGATTGCATTATTAGTTCTTACTCGATTTCACGTAGGAATTAAGACCCTCGCTGGTCAGGCTGATCGTGCTTCCGCAAGATCAGTAACTCCCGGAGATTGTCCTAGCGATTGCATTGGCGCACGAGCTTTGCACGTGTAGTCGGATCGTCAAGCACGAACTCCACCAACAAATCGACGCTATCATACTCTCATCGAAAGATCGGCCACCTTTGCCCTATCAAACTACATCGAATTTGAGGACGTGATCTCGATTAGAGCTTGGGAGGCGGTTTCGACGGATGCCATGACCGGCACCGATGAAACCGGCAAGAGGTATTGGCAAAGCATCGAGGAAAAGTTCTTCCAATTGATGCCACCTCTCGCTTCTACTCCAACTCGCTCCTACCTTTCACTCCAAGGCTGATGGGATAGCATCAAGACGTGGTGCAGTCGGTGGGCCGGTTGCATTGAGGCCGTGAGGAATTCGCCACCGAGCGGCACCAACTCTAGTGATTGGGATGCTATCGCGCAAAGAAGGTATAGGGAAATTCCCAGGTTGAAGGGAAAACCATTTACATTCCAGCATTGCTATGCCCTTCTTGAGCGGCACCAACTCCGGTGTTTGCATGATTTATGTTCATACATTTGAAAATTATCGGATGATCTTTACTATTATCTTTACTATTATATTGTAGTTGGGGATGGTGTGCACTTTGACATCAAACATTGGAGCAATCCTAACCGTTAATCACCCTCGAAAACGTCTATCAAATATCGTTCCCACGTCCTTAGAAGCAATGTTTCCACGTCGCTTATATAAAATAGAAACATTTTTATCACGTATCAATCCTTTCCATATCAATGCACATACAAAAAATCAGGACTTAGTTCCTTTCCTTGTTTATTAACGCATGCATCTCCCAAGAGAAAAAGGGGCATGCAACTATTCTCTTTCTATTAATCGGAGGCTTAATTGGAAGGAAACAAACGTTCTCAACAATTGTCGGTTCCCCTGGGGAACAGAGTAGCTAGACAGGATCGCCGCCAGCAACAACGGCTGGACCAAGGGTGTCGCAGCCATGATCCATGATCAGGGACAACGAGCAGAGCCGTGATCTAGGTAACACATTCCCCTTCCCTGAATTTCCCTCTTTCACATCATTTTCTTGTCCTATTTCTCTTGGAGAAGATTAGTGAGTTGGAGAAGGTAAGAACATAACTGCATAAATAGATTGCACAACTGGGATAATTGCCTCGACTTTCTAGCAAGAAGAACATGCCTAGCAGTTTTCAGTTCTGGCACCACGACATTCGGCATGGCTGGTTGTCCTGTACTTGGAGACGTGACATGCAGTTATGCCCTCCCTCGTGGGCGATTCTTTAGAGATTTAGCTGTGTAGGGTGAGGAGGGCTTCCACCCTTGGTCTGGTCGGTGTTGCCGATGGGCAGCAGCGGTGCACCTTCTTCGCCGTCGTGGTAGGTGCGCCGTCCATGGTCGCCGCCCGGAGGAAGGTCGGCGCTACTGCCGCGTCTGTATTGGTGGTCCGACGGGGTGGCGGTTGCGGTGCTTCCGCTTCGTCCGTGGTGGTCCGGCTGGCGGCAAAGGTGCACCGGCCGCAACTCTTCTCTCCCGATACTTCCGGCCCCCTGTTTCCCCGATTGACCGGGACACCTGGTATCATCTGCCCACGAAGCATCAGCATACTGTATTTCATAACGTATTTATGACTAAAAAAATAGATATGTAAAAGAAGAAACATGTCAAATTATAAGGAAAACAATGTAATGTGTGGCCAATTATAAAGAGGCAAGTAATGTGGCAAATTATAAAATCTCCCCTCCTTTTAGGAGCGAGAAATTAACGGCCGGATAACTATTGCAAGGATCAATGAAAAATCATAGACGCATGGAAATCATAGATCCAAAAAACTCAAAGATAGTGCTGAGAATCATGGTGGATTTTTTGCCCACGGTCGCCGCCTCTGAGTTTCCATTGAGGTGCACCGTGCACCGTGCCCACGCACCCGCCTCCGGCGCGGCACTGCCGCCACATGTCTCACTGTACCATGGCCACCTCCATTGAAGGTCGCTAGCTCGCCGCCACCATCACCCATGAAGCTCATTGTCTCCGGTGAAGCCCACCGCCTCACCTTTGAGGTCAGGACTACCTTATCTACCACGCCATCTCTCTTCTAGGTCGTCACTAGCGTCTCCCCATCCTAGACGGCCCCACAACGAACCCCCACACCAAGAAATGCTGGATCGTCCCCAAGAATTTCCTAACCACTCCTTTCAGATCCTCGTTCTTAATTGCGTTCATTGGTGAGAATGATGGGCGTTCCTCTTGATTTTGCAGTATTGTCGTGCTTAATTCTGTTCACCGGTAAGAATGATGGGTGTTTCTTTTGGTATTGCACTAGGGAGAAGGATGTGTGAGAACTGGATGCCTATACAAGCCAAGGTTTCATTTCAAATAGAAATACATGCCAAGGTTTGCAAGAGGCGTGCCACAGACGCCCAACAGTTGTTCTGGTTTGAGCTGATTGATTCTCCATCTGGTTATTTCTGAGTTGTTTCACGTAATCAACTATTCCAAATTATGCTTTAGTATAAAGGTGAAGACACAATCGGTGGCTCGGTGATTTCTTCCAAAGGTTATATTTCTTCCTTGTAGACATGGAATTCTAAACAAGCGAGAGTTATCAAAGGTAAGGGGAAGGTTGTGTGCTTGCACTGTAGGCCTCCATGCTGCTTATAAGCTCTCCAACCTGTCATTTCTTGCTACCAGTTGACATGAAGACTGGACAAAACCAAAGCCACCTTGGATCAAGCCAATGTGGATAGGCTATCGATTCTAAAATTGGAAGCGTCGTGCCCTTCATCGTCATCTGAAACCATATATGTGAAGCTCTCATATCTGCAGCTGAAATAATACCTAGCTGCTACAATGCTGAGGAGGCCAAAGCTCGAACATCTGCTGCCGTCCCGGAGTCTGACAATGCCGCTGTCTCAAGACTATCCACAATGGTGACAAGAACCTCTGAACGAACTGGAATGTGTAGGATGAGATCAACCAGGTTAAAACATCTTTTGAGATTTTTTTTGCTTCCAAATTTGAAGAATGTGTAACAAGCTTAAAGGGTTCATCACCCGTTTTCCTGTTAAATTTATTGTAACATGCAGTATATACTCAGCTGTCTGACAGTGATTAATATACTCTCTTCCGGCTAGAAAAGTCGCTGTTGTTTTGTTCATTGGATGCAAGTTCAGCCATGACACTCAGCTTAGCCATCGAAGTGGATGGCCGCTCTGTAAACAATATAGATTTGTATAGTAAAATATTTTTATCAAAAAGATTCCGCCAGATAGGGATGAAAGAGAAAAAAGCTAGATGGAAATGCGGTGGTTGGAGACTTGGAGTTGCCCTCACTTTCCCCACTCTAGAGCTGTAGAGCACTAGGCCAAGCGGCTAAGCACCGGTCCATCCAATTGCCACCGGCCCTAGCCAATCTCCCGGCCATCAGCAACTGGCCACCCACGCCGCCGCATCACCTCCCCAAAATTCCTTTCAAGAGCGATCGCCAGAGCCCCGGTTTCCCATCGCCGCCTCGATGGGGTGCGGGCAGTCCAAGATCGACCTGGAGGAGGCGGTGTGCCGCTGCCGCGACCGGAAGCGACTGATGGCCGACGCCGTCCAGGCGCGCAACGCCTTCGCCGCCGCCCATTCTGCGTACAGCGTCCTCCTCAAGAGCACCGGCGGCGCGCTCTCCGACTTCGCCCACGGGGAGGCGCCTGACCCCAGCATGATAGCCTCCCGTTCCTACCAGGCCGCCGTAGCGGCGGCCGCAGCCGCAGCATCCGTCTCTGCGCTGCCGCCGCCCATCACCACCGCCGTCCTCATCCCGCCCTCCCCGCCGCCCCCGCCCTTCATGGACTTCTCTCACGGCAGCCTCCAGCGCTCCTCGTCGACCCCCAATATCCCCATGCCCGACCCCCGAGTTGCTTCCAAGGACCACCCGTTGGCTGAGGCTCCTATCCGGGAGGAGGAGGAGGGCGAGGAGCAAGATGGTCATATCATAACTGACAGCGATGATGATGACGATGGTAATGATGATGATGATGACGATGACGATGATGATGACGACGATGAGGAGGAGGACGATGATGATCATCACGAGCATGACGATTTCAGCATTGACGATATGGTGCACGGACAGCCGCTGAAGCGTGGGGTGATGGACAGTGTGGGGTCTTCTCCAGTGACACCACCGCCACCACCTCGGCTAAACCCGTCAGCATTGACGCCGGCGTCTGCGACACCACCGCCCCCCATGCCAGAGGCACAAATGGCTACTTGGGACTACTTCTTTGGTCCAACCCCCACACCACCACCCACCTTGGAGCAGCAAGCTGAGGAGACTTGGATGGATAGGCGGGAGAAGGAGTCAGTTCCTGCGGTGAAGGCACGAGTGACGAACGCAGATATTAGTGAGCCAGCTGCATCTCTGCAGACTGCACTGGAGAAGGCGAAGGCCATCAATGAGCTTGCCGCAAAGCTTCCTCCATCGAAGCCGATTATTAGGAAACCACCCAAGGCACCTGGACCGCCAACAGAAGTGCACCACCAGCATGCCATGTCTATGGGTGCAGTTGAAACCCAGAAAGGGAAGATTCTGATGGTGTCTGCCAGCTTACTGCAGATTGTTGCTCAGCTTGATGATAACTTTCTTAGGTCTTCAGAGAGTGCACATGAGGTGTCAAAAAAGCTTGAGGCCACTAGGATGCATTATCACTCCAACCATGCTGACAGTCGAGGCAAGTGTGGCTACTCAATTTATTTTGTAATCCGTAGTTTTGAATCTTAAGCAACAAGGTGCACCCATCGATTTAGAAAATCACCCTACTGCTGATGTTTTGTTTTCGAAATTAGAAAATGATTAACATTTATGCATCAATTTCCACGTTCTTTTGGAATAGATAAGAGTGGAAACTAAATTTCTGCTCCGTGGCAGTTTAATATAACATCGTGGTACCCATTTAGACTAGCTTTACTGAGCACATTTTCTTTCTAAACTAGGCATAAAATGGGTACATCATTTTGATTTCATTTGTGAGGTTCCCTTTGAACCTGTTGTCATCGCACCCACTCGAATCGGAAAACTGCATCTTGTAATACTTTGTCGAGTAGTTGCTCACAGACACGTCTGGAAGGGTTTCTTTTGTACTTGTCTTGGATGCTAAATTTACTGTAGGGCTACTATGTTTACCGTCATTTATTGTTTTATATCTAGTTTCATTTTCAGAATTCAGATAACTTATCTCAGTCATAGCAGTTGTGATCCCTAGCAGCTACTTTCCTGGTCTACTGAATTTGAAGTTTGACCTCCCAATTTTGTGGCTTGTAGAGTGTGGTACCCAATTACGCTTTCTAAAGATACGTGGATATTTTTCAGGACATATTGATCATTCTACAAAAATTATGCATGTTATCACATGGAACCGCTCCTTCAAGAACTTACCTGACCAAGAGGATATACGTGGAAATTTTGAGATTGATGAACGATTCGAAACTCATGCCACAGTACTGGACCGGATGCTTGCGTGGGAGAAAAAGTTGTATGATGAAGTGAAGGTAATGTCCTTTAAACTAGATGTTTAGACTAGTTTTGGTAATATACTTCTCATTTTTTATCGGTTTATCCATGCCCGTTTTCCTGCTAGAATATTAGTGCATTTGTCTAAGTCTCTGTGATGATGTTTTGAAACCCGTGCTGAACAGTGAACACCTCTGCAGCCAAACCCCTACTATTATGAGCTTTTGAACCATGGAACATAAATTTGCTCAACCTTAAACACCACTTCACTGCTTTTTATTGTGCATACGACACTATCTCCTACTGTTTGTTGCATCATGTCCAGCATTTACCAAAATGCTTCTTGATAGCACTGTGGGTGTCCCAACAATGAGAAACACGTCGTTGATCTGGGTGGAGATAACTTTGATGATCTGACTACAACATGGAACGTTGTTGTGCCAATGCAATCACTAAACAAACTCCAGAGATGTTATTGATCATGCTGGGGCAGGATGAACCTGACCGAGGAAGTCTAATACTATATAATAATCTAAGAATAAGTGAGAACTACAATATGCAATCTGGATATTGCGAATATAGATTAATTAGATTAAAAGATTTGGGTTCAGTAAGGATGTGTTCGGTTCCAGAACCATGAGGCATGGAACGGAATGGTTCCATTCCAACGTCATGGAATGGTTCCCTACCCGTGTTCGGTTCGGCAAAAAAGATGAACGGAATGGTTCCGTACCCATGTTCGGTTCGGGGAAAAACGTGGAACGGAATGGCAGGATTTTGGTTCAGCTCACCTGTTTCACGCTTATGGTGAACATACCTGCCGCATCTAACAACATACCAATAAAAAATTTGGCAGCACTTTGTTTGTATTTTCAGCAGTAAGCAATAACAAATATATTCATATAAGCATAACACATACTCCCTCCGGTCTGAAAAGATCGACGCAGAGCCAAGGAATCGGTAGCCTATAATTACGTAACTGCCGCGTCGATTAAATCGGACTCGAGGTAGTATATGGCAGCAAATATAGTACACAATTAGATCCAAACGACCATAATAGGCATCGAAATAGTCCAAATTCAACCATGTCAAGTTTAATGTCATAGTAGTGATCCAAAAGCAACTAAATAGAGTTCATTACAGTCCATATTACATATTATGGTCCATGGAATAATAAAGTTCATTGCAACCCATCAACGCACTTGAAGTTCATATCATCACTTCAAATTATAGAGCACTCCAAAGGTCTTCTCCACATACCTACTCAACCAAACCAACTTGTTGTCAACTTTAAGCGTCATGAACGCTTTTGCAGTCTTCGGATTGTCAACAAGATGAGCATAGTAGTGAGCAATATGGTCCTCATCAAATCCCTTGAGTGCAGCCAAAGCATCCCACAATTTGGTGAAGTTTGCATCTCACTTTCATCTTCAACATCAACAGAGAAGGGATCATTCCCTGACTTGGCGTATTTCCCCGAAGTAGTGGTAGACCCAAAAATTGTTTCCATTGCACGATAGTGCTCAATTGGGTTATTCAAGAAGGGGATATCAGATTTGTTGTTCTACAAAAAATGAAGAAGTGAGTAACATATAATAGATGCAAAGAGTGAAAGTTAGTAGCAAAATGTTCAGGGAACAAACTCACATCACAATGGCCTGCATAGTGCTCATCGCTGAGCCTAATAGTGCAAGTATCCTCAAGGCCCCACTCAAAATTTTCAATTGGACTAGCCTGCCCCAAATCTTCCTCCACTTCTTAAGATGGTTGGAACATTGTTCTCCGGTTAGAGATAGCTTGAAATGGTCATTCAAAAACTTGGCACATTGGTTGTAATGACAAGTCTTGAAGCCACTTGAAGTTCTTGCACCACTAGCCACAAGGTCATCCAAAAATCCTAGATGCATGGTGGACATGGAGTTGGTCCATGCTACCACCCCTCCCTTGGTGCTCTTGCGTGCACCGGTCACGGTTGTATCGATGGTTTCAACGCTGTCCATACGACCATACCTGTCCAGCCAACAAAACCAAGGGTAAAAATGATTTTGAGCATCACAAGCAAGTGGTACCATTGCAATAAAAGAGTACATTCTGTCCAGCCACAAAAATATTGCCAAAACCTGATTTTGAGCATCACAAACATATGATTTCATTACAATAAAAGAGTACAAATGTACCACAACTCAATACATGGTCTCGTTACATAGATAGCACTACAAATACATGAAGAACTAGATGGTCCAGGCGCGCTCTGCTGCGCTGTCCTTCGATATTAGCGATTTGATTCTCTCGCTTGGGTTTTGTGGTGTGTCGTCGTGTGCGTGGTTTTGTCTCACTAAGTTTTGGCGCTGAGCGAGCACAGTACTGTGGGGTAAAGGCATGTGTATTATACAAAGCCAATGATAATCCAATAAGCTCTAGTTTAGTGGGTCGATTCTAAGATAGAAGATAGTCCTTATTTCATGAACTTGCACTTTGAATATATCAACATAAAATTGAGTTATCCAATGTCCCTTGTTCTATTTTCCTTACACACGGTACCGATTATAGATATTGGATCACACACATAGCATGTATATATGAAAAAAAAGTGTCCATGTTGAATCCGTACAAATTGAACGGAGAGAATCAATGGAGTGCTCTGAAATCGAGTGAAATCATTAGGACCCAGCACAGAACCGGTAGCCACACATATAGAGAGGGAGGGGGGACACATATAGTACAGCTCATGGAGGTAGTTGTCGCTGTGGGCATGTATACAGAAGCTGGATTGGCAGCCCAGCAAGTGCATGCGGTCTTGTACTGCAAAACTTGCCTTACCTGCAAGCACGACCACCGCAAGAACCAAGTGTAACATGAATCTGTGGAAAGGAGCATGTACTTCAGACCCCACAAGAAGACATGGATTCAATGGCTATTGAGCAAATACAGATGATAAAACACAGAGCAGTATCACCAATAATTATATCTAGGAGCAAAGGGTAATTATTTTAGTTACTTTATTAATGTGAAATTTTAGCACATAATCCCCACAAGACTAATTACAGAAAATGATCAATCAACCGTATTCCCAGCGTGTTTTTATTCATCTTAAAACTGCATAGTGAGAAAAGGCATTGAATTGTAGAAAAGAGAGTAAAGAAGTGAGGATTACTAGCTTCAGTTCCAGAAATTGTGGTTGCAAACATATGTCTAACTAGATGATTCCCCGCGCGTTGCTGTGGAACATTTGGTTTAAAAAAACTCAAATTTAGAAATGCTCGTACAAAATAGATAAATAAACATTTTAACTGCAACTTGTATAAAATACATTTAAGGGTTAAATAATCACCGCCTAACTCCTCACAAACATTCCACATGCATATATCCCAGAAGAAAATTACATGATGTCATATCGATCTTATTAACTTTGCAATGGTTACATACTCGCATACAGGAAACAGAAAAGGAAGTTAATAAGTGTTGTTTGCTATGTCCAAAGAAGCAATTATCTCTGCTGGGAAGCAAGATACTGATGCCACGACGATCATACTTTGGAAATTATGCACTTATGTGGCTCTGTAATTCTAGAACAAATGCTCCATAGGAATAAGCCATTATCTATATTTGAGCTCATCGATCTGTAACATTTGCAGTGAGGCAACTACATGACTAAGAATACAATACTACACACAAATAAGAGTTAATGTTTATTCTTCAAATCCATGAAATTAATTGGATAATGAATGGGCATGAAATAAATCCTTATAGTCAGTGCTAGCAAACTTGTCCATTCGTCCAACAATCAACACCTCACAGTCTTCAAGATCCAAGAAACCTGATTGTGGAATGGATCAGGTGCTCGAAGCCAATGGATCAATAGATGTACTCAGTGTTCATCATTAAAATATAGAAAACCGTAGCATTACTATTTGAACTTCCATAGATATGAAGATGAATTTCTGCAGGTACGTACTTGGAAAGCAGCTAAAAATAGTGAATGCACATCTAGGAAGTTATATCCATTAGCTAATATTTCCAGCTGACATGCGACAACAAAAAAAAGCTAATCAAAGTTCTACCATGAAGTTTTTTTCGAAAAAGGTGCGGCCAACTTACCCACTGAAAAATGGGAAAATTCTATGAAGGAAGATTCATGGTCAAGATGGCAACTTACAATCTCTTCCAGGCAAGACCTGTCTCATTCATCCTCCTAATAAAAGAAGGGCGTGGAATATTAGCTTTTAGATCTTATATGCAAACTTTAATCTTGAGGTGGCATAGTCCAGGGAGAGGAAGCGCCATTCGTGGCAGGCAAGTGTGAGAATCAGGATAAACGTATGTTCAGTACTGCAGTTGAATTGAAACATTGAAGCTGACCAGTTTTTTAACCACTAGCATAGGGGCATTACTTAAAGTGAAAAAGCGAGATGAATACAATCGGATTCTAATCAAAGTTGACAGCTGTGAGATTACCTTGTACGGGGGATAGAATTCCTCACGTGGGTACTTCAGAAAGCCTAGCCTTGCATAGTGAACCGAAGCTCGAATCAATTCCAATAACAGCAGGGCTCTGGGATCTGCAGTGTGGTCGTCCAGGAGAACGATTTTCTCTTGCGTATGTCATGTGATGCAGTTTTCCATGGCGTTGGTGTGATTTTCGTGTGCGACTGGCAGTCATGATCTGGCGACCCACAAGGTCGACGACGGCCTGTGGAGAAATATGGTGGTGAGTATGGGAAAGATGACGGCGATGCAAGCCGCAATGAAGTTGGATGGAATTTAAAGGCAGAGAAATCTGCACTGGCTCGTCGTATGTCATCGGTTTCCTTTTCTCGCGGAGTTAGTGTGGGAGAGGAAGAGACCGTGGCATTGTGGAATTAATGGTGAAGAGGGAGAGGCGGACATCAATGGTCATAGGCGGTGTCGCGTTTCATTGATGGAGAAGACAAATAGTCTTGGACTCTTGAGCTGGTTTATCACGTGATCATCAATGAAGATAGGGGAGTTGGCTGCATGTGGTGGGCCGAAGCATTGGGGATGGGCTGCTTCGGTTGGATTCTTTTGCAAATATTTTTGTGTGTTTCAGCGAGGTTTAAATTAAATCCAAACGGAAAAAGAACGTACAGAACGGGATATTGCTGATGTGGCAAATGTGACCGGATGACATGGACCTGAAACTGATGAAATGATGTGGCATACTTGCATGTTAAGAGAAATCAACTTAGTGGGTTGCTCCTATTTAGATATTATAGATGCGCTTAGGACTTCTGATGATATGAAAAATTAAATAGCACATGAATGTCATTGTTGACCCTATTCCGCACTTTCGAATGATTAAGGCATAATCAGGAAAAAATAACTCTAGAAACAGGGAAATTTTAGAAAGTGGATCAAATCTCTTCTCTTTCTCTAGGACAGCTTCGAAAAGCTGACATTCGTCAAAACCCTGCAACAGAACTAAAATTGAGATTATTACTTTGGTGGCTCTTTTGAAGCTGCCCACAGCCCACCTGACATAAAAGTAAGAAAGGTAACTTATTTTTTTTAAAAGGTAAAAAGGTAACTTGTCATTTGAGATGGGCCCCAACTCAGCAAAATGCAAATATTGGGAGAAAGGAAGCCATAGGAACTGAATTCATGTGATCAGAAACAGTGATGGCGAATTATTGCGTTGAGAGCTCCATGTTTTCTACTAAGGCCAAAGCACAAAACCATCTAAACTTTCAACATAATACACCTATGTATTATCGGAATATTGGATGTCACTCAGTGGCAGGTTATGCCATCGCCGATCTGGTCAGCCGCAGCGAACCGTTGCACCTTCTCTGCTCTTTGCTATAATGATCAGCAGTACGTACCTAGTCATCTTCATAATCTACCACGGTCTTCCCTCTTAACCACTTATGCTCTGATCTCTTGACCTCTCTTCGTAGATAGAATGATTAAGATAAAATACCGAGAAAGGGGGGATATCGAAACTCGCGTTGCCTGCTAATCAATCAAGAAGGATAAAAGATGCAGAGGAGAGAAAGAGTAAAAGGGGAAGAGAACAAGTAATCAAGAGTGCACATGTAGCGAAATAAAGTCGGCAGTCGGGAAAGGACGGAGCAGCCGGCAGCCGCCACCCTTCTTCGTGGCCGGGAGCTTCGACGCGAACTGATGCCATCTGGGGCCGGCGGCCATCTTCACTCGCGCCCGATTCCACTGCATCACCCTCAACCTGGGTGCGCTCGAGCTCCACTCTTCCATGGCACTACCCGTTGTCGGAGGACAAACTACATCAGCCAGCCAACACGCAGACAGCAAGGACATGATGCCCCTTGGCGTGAGACGCAACGATGCTCACCTGGGATGTGCAAAGCAGCCTCGAAACTCAGACTGGAGGTGAGGCTCTGTAGCGCCCATGTGGTCATCTGCAGGCCCCCTCCTGGACCTGGTGGTGCTTACCTAAGGGAGATGGAGGAGTGGAGGAAGTGGTAAATAGAGGGGCACCGCTCGGCCACCTCCAGCTGGAGCTCGACCCGAGGAGAGGAGTGGCGGAAGAGGGAAACAGAGGGGCGCCGCCTGGCCTCCTCCAGCTGGATCTCGACCCGAGGGAGAGGGAGAAGTGGAGGAATAGGGAAACGCGAACGGCGGCGGCCTAGCCGACTGCGACGGCGGCGGCCTAGCGGACTGCGACGGCGTCGACACTGGTGGCTTTGCGGATGGCGCGCGCCTAGGGAAGGAAGCCCTAGCGCGGGGATGCAGGGCGTCGAAGAAACCGAACGCAGCCAACAAGAACAAAGACGCGGTCAACCAGGTCAATAGCACGAAAGCAACCATCCCTGTGCATGTAGGGCCCACGATAACGACCGGCCGAACGTTCACAGGCTTCCAAAACACTGGGAGCTTAGAGCTCTTTAGAGATGTCACACTCAATGACCATACAAGGCCTGCCTATCCACCCACATTTGGTTAGCCATTTGTTGCCTACCGTTTACCATGTCCCTATGGTCTCTTGCTTGTTGGCTTTGTGTCCGGATTGGTTGTGTGGTCCAAGTCACCTCCGGTATAATGAATTCATCAATTCCTTGAGATAGTGCATAATTATGAAGAACACAACAAGCTACAACAATGTCCACTTGTACCAAGAAAGTGAAGAATGGTGTGGCATCATCTAAAATTTTGAATCTCCTCTTGAGTGATCCAAAAGCTTGCTCTACCGTCACCCATAGAGATGAGTGCCTAAGGTTGAATAGCTCCTCTGCATTTTGGACGGGATTGCTGCCCCACTCGTTCAAATGGTATCTCACATTAGGAAAAGCTGGCGAGAAACGGCGCTTGGCTCCATATCCGGCATCAACTAGATAGTATTTGCCTAAAAATAAAACACATTATGGTGACAATGGTTTGGACAACATATGCACAATTAATCAATTATATATAAAGTCAATTTTGTTTACCTTGTGGTACTTGTAGGCCTCTCTCACGTGCTAATGCATCAGCTAAAACACATGCATCATGTGCTGTCCCCCTCCCAACCAGCCAACACATATGTGAAGCGAAGGTCAAAATCTACCGCTGCCATCACATTTTGAGTGGCATTTTCCTACCACGAAAAGCATCTTCCATATCTTTTGGAACACATCCTCTCACATGTGTGCCATCAATTGCTCCAGTACAATCCTATATAGTGACAAATGTTAAATGATACTCTAAGATCATCACTAGCTAAAAGACCAACAATTGATAGAAGTCACCAAAGAGATCACAAGGATTCAACAAGGAGATGGAGTGATACAAGATCTAAGATCTATGGTAGGGTTCCCACATGGGGGCAAGAACATGGCTCAAGTTCTTTCTCAATTCAATTTTAATCTTAGGTCTGAGCCAACAAGGCTATTTATAGTGGGTGGGGCGAAGGGATAAGTTACATGTTGAAACAGACAGTTTTGACTGAAAGTCCTATAAGTGGAAGTTTCGGTCCTAGGGGGCGGAAGTTTTGGTCAGGGCGGAAGTTTCGGCCAACTTCCGGTCTTCTTCCGGAAATGACCGATTTGCTTGCAGCAACATCCAGGGGGCTTTGAGCGCGTTTTCGGAACTTGGGTGGAACTTGGGGAGAAGTACCGGCGGGCGGAAGTTCCGGTGCTTGGTGGCGGAAGTTTCGATTGGATCCTCGTCACTGAGACTTTCTTCATTTCTGGACAACATCTGGGAAGCATCTGGGCGGAAGTTCCGGTCCTGGAGGGCGGTACTTCCGGCTGGGGCGCTGGAGCTCCATCTTCTTCATCCTCAGCTCCCTCTCCATTGGCTTGGTCTCCATGGCTTGCGTCTTGTTCGATGTACCTGATTGGATACAAGATATTTGAATGAAGTAGCATGCCATCCAATGATGTATCAATGTTATGCATGGAAAGGAGCAAATTGACCTCTTGGTGCGTGATTTTGGCTCGTGCTCGTGTCATTGGGTCATGAGGAGTACTTGGTGGTCTTGACGCGGAGGTGTCCAAAAGCCACCCCGTATCATCTCGCCCCTTGGAAAAGAGTCGTCCTCGACTCTAGAGTGTCTTCATTTCCTTGACTTGACATCATATCCTTGATGTTGATGACGTACTTGGTCTAGAGGGTCGTACCATGGAGGTTCATGAAGCACATGTCGTGGTCCGTGGTGATGGTTGTTGGTAGTCCATGTAGTCGAATATTCTCCCTAAGCAACAATGTATGCATGTGTGAAGCATTAACCGTTCTAGAGCATGGCTTGCATTGATCGAAAGAATGGAATCTAGCTATCACATCAAAAGTTGGAGCATGGTTATAGGGGTTGGAAATGGACTTAGCTTGAAAACACATGGGGCGTTGTATGCATACGAGATCGATGTCTCTCGTCATCTTGGTGCCATGGTGGTGTGTGGAGAGCATGGTAAGTGTCTTGTCTCGTCCCTTCTCAAGAGGATCATCAAGTTGGTGTTGAGGATTGTCCGGTACGATGTCGGTGCGGTGCTCTAAGCCTTGTAGCAGGCGAAGTCCGTGATGAAGGTCGTCGTGGTACTCGTCTTGGCACTCCTTCAAAATAAACATAAAAAATAAAGGAAAGGTGAATTCATTAGTCTCCGACGGTGGTTCCTTGTCCTTGCGCACATGGTGTGGTATGGTGTATGGGTTTTCTTGTGTTCCTCTCAACTCGCGTTTAGTGGCTAGGAGGACACTCATCATTTTTCCGTTGTCACTTAACCATTGGATATGGTAAGGGTGAGGATGCTTCCGAAGTTGGAGGTTGAGCTTGGAACATAGTTCGTTGCTTGCAAGGTTGTGACAACTTCCTCCATTGATGATGACTTTGATCGACTTGCCATTGATTTCGGCTCTTGTTTGGAAGATGTTGCACCTTTGGTCTTCATTGTGAAATGCATGAGTGGTCAAAACTTTGGATACCACAAGAGAAGGACTTGTATCATGCTCACATAAAACATTCTCATGGTTTTCCAATTCCTCATCTTCAAGTGTTGTTGCGGCTTGCACCAAGGCTTCATATGCATCTTCACTTAAGTAGTCCACATTCCCATCATTCCGAGTTATCATGACTCTTGTGTTTGTGCACTCAAAAGATTTATGTCCTTGGGCACTACACTTGAAGCAAGTGATGTTACTAGATTCCGTTGAAGCCTTGGATGACATGGTTGATGTAGATGGCTTGAGACTTGTGGTCTTCATGGCACTTTTAGTTGGCTTTGTGGGTCCTTTGAAGAGCTATCACTTGTGTTCATGGTGCTAGTGGAGTCATTGATTGCATTTCTTGCGGCGAAGAAGGACTTGGATTTAGCACTTGCTAGGTCTTCTCGTACTTGGCGCTCGGCCCTTGTAGCTTGATGAAGTAACTTAACCATATTGGTGTATAGCAAGAATTCCACAATCCTCTTGACGGGTATGTTCAATCCATTTAAGAATCTTGCCATTGTTTGCTCTTCTCGCTCATCGACATTTGCACTCATCATGGTCATGTGGATCTCCTTGTAATACTCCTCAACGGACTTGAAACTTCGCTTGAGTTGAGTGAGCTTGTTGAAGATGTCACGTTTGTGTTGAGAGGGCACAAAGCGGGTGTGCATTACTTCTTGCATCTCTTCCCATGTGTCAATGGGCTCTAAGTGTTCTTGAGCACGCTTCTTGTTTATCTCTTCCCACCAAACATTTGCATATCCCTCAAATTCAAGTGATGCCATGGCCACCTTCTTTGCTTCGGAGAAATTGTGAATGCGGAAGATCTTGTCAACCTTGAGTACCTAAGACAAGTATGCATCGGGGTCTTCTTCTCCTTGGAACTTCGGCATGGTGAACTTAAGCTTCCCAAATATCTCTTCCTCATCACGTATGTTGCGCCTAGGAGGTGGTCTTTCTTCACCATGGTCTTGACGTTGTTGAGGTTGAGGTTGTGGACCTTGAGCATCTCGATTGTTGTTTCTATTTTGTTGACGAGGAGGCGGTCTTCCATGATCTTGAGCTTGATTTTCATTGTGGCGGCGGTGTCGAGGCATCACACTTTCTTCGCTTGATGCTTGGTGATGACTTGATTCTTCATTTATCTCAACCTCTTGTGCCCGATGATGTGGTCTTCTACCATGAGGTCGATCATCATGATGGCGACGATTGTCTTGACCTTGAGGGCGTGGTGTCCCATCATGTTGAGGTTGAACAACATTGATGATTTGGCGCTCTTGGTGCGCTTGCCTTTGTTCCTCTTCATTAAGGCGTTGTCTTCTAGCTTGAGCTTCTTGTGCTTGTTGTTGCCGTTCTTGTTCTTCAAGTGCTTGTTGTTAATTGCGGATACGTTCTTGTTCCCTTGCACGAATTAGCTCTTGATCATGTCGTAGGCGTTCTTGCTCTTGTTGGAATTGAGCATGGGTAGAGTCTCTTGTTGAAGGCGCTCTTCCTCAAGGCGTTGACGTTCTTGGTCAAGTTGAAGTCGTGCTTGCTCCGCTTCTTGAGCTTGTTGTTGAAGCACTTGATCATCCACATTATGGTGACGTGGGTCTTCATTGGAATCATGATGAGACGATGTAGGAGCTCGTGACCTTGAACTATGAGAGCGTGAAGACCTTGAGTGGTGTCTCCTATTGTCTCGCCGGTTGAGTTGTTGAATGATAGTGTCCAACGCCGTCTTCATCTCTCTTGTTTCTTGGCCTTGTATGGCGAGTGTTGCTTTCAACTCTTGGGCTTGAGCATCAACCTTCTCATGGAGGTCTTGAACTTGGTTATTGTGGTCTCTTCTTTGCACTTGAGCTCTTTCTTCATAGCGTAAGGTGGTATCTTCCATCGTTGCCTCTAGTTCATTGAGCTTGGAGTGGACGGCTTGAGTGGCTATCCAACGTTGGTGCCGCGTCATCGGTAATTGGTTCCCCTCTCCACTAGACATGGTTACAAACTAAAACAAGAACTATGTTGTGGGGGGTTAGGAAAAACTACCAAAAATGTCAAAACTTGCAATCAAAAATCGAAAAGGTGTTTCAAGTCGGAGGACAACCGATATGTATGCACACACACAAAACAAAAACTCTATATGGTGTTAGGTATGGATGTGGAAAGCCAAATGGAAGAACCAAACGAAATGTCTATTGTCAAAAGGGGGTAAGATCCAAAAGTCACAAGTCAAAAGCGGTGATCACAAAAGGCATACACAAGGTGGAACACACGCACGGGACAAAATGGGGTTAGCGCGACCAAGGAAAATGAGCACGAACAAAATTGGTCCTAACAAAGACTACTAGCTCGGTGTCACGCTAACACAAGAAAGACCGTGGCTTAGTTGCAAAATTGAGAAGCAATAAGATTTGCGCAAGACGCCTCTCTTCTCTTTTCTCTCTTTTGCTGATAAGCTGTGGACTCTTTTGTATATAGGTATCATTCACACACTATTTCTTTTTGTATTTTTCTTTCTTTTTCTCACTATGTAAGGATACTACTATCTATGTAAGTATGTCACACTTCTTTTGCTTATCTTTTTCACAACGAGCTTGCTTCGTAGCTTTGCTCAACACACGCACACCCTCACAGTCGGGGCGGGCGGGACGCTTGCGCAATGCCTCGCAACACTAGAAAGCCACTCTCGATGGGAAAGGTACGCAAAGGAGGCTAGGGCTACAAGTTAAAGGGCAAGTTATACCACTTGATGATGGTGGCCGACGATGATCTCGAACTCGAGATGGTGGTGGGAGGTGTCAAATGAACCGCTTGGATCCTTGGGGTGCCGTTGTCGTTGTCGATGTTGCAGAAGCTTGTGGTAGCTGAAATGACACTCAAAACCGAAGTCCAAACACAAAAAGGTAGTACCAAAACAAAAAACGAAGTTAGCTGTCAAAATTTCGGACGGGCGGAACTTCCGGTGTCTGGGGGCGGTACTTCCGGTCCGGGTTGAACTTCCGGTCCTGCCGGGCGGAACTTCCGGTCTCAACAGATCTGCGGGTTGTTCGTCGATTTGGGCGGAAATCTGGTCCCAAAATCTTTCGAATTCGTGGAAAATTTGGAACTAAAATCTGTGGGAAGGTGGGGGAGTTGTAGATCAACACCAAAGACAAGTTTCTATCGGAAGAAAACCACCAAAAACTCAACAAATCGCGAGATCCAACCAAGGCCAATTTGGGGCTATTTTTTGAGATTTTCGAAAAATTTCTCAAGATTTTTTTTGGGGGTATGGGGGTCAAATCCGTGGCAACCAAGGAGCTCTTGATACCATATGATGAAGGTTGAACCCTAGGGAGGCCCGATCTTCACGGATTTGGGTGGGATTCGTGGGGGAGGAGGTAGGAGACGAAGAACACGAAGGGGATCGGGGATACAAACTCACACACACACACAAATCGGTTTGTCCTCGTTGGCCCGAACCACCAACTCGATAGAAGTTGCAAGGAAAAGACCTTTCGGTAGAAGTCTCGGTAGAAGTCCCACAAAAAGATCGACGAATCGAATCCAAGAGATCTAGAAGGGTGAAAAGATCAAGGTTGGTAGAAGTGCAAGCAAAAGACCCAAAGGTAGAAGTGCAAGCAAAAGACCAACAATTGATAGAAGTCACCAAAGAGATCACAAGGATTCAACAAGAAGATCTAGTGATACAAGATCTAAGATCTATGGTAGGGTTTCCCACATTGGGGCAAGAGCATGGCTCAAGTTCTTTCTCAGTTCAAGCCTAATCTTAGGTCTGAGCCAACAAGGCTATTTATAGTGGGTGGGGCGAAGGGATAAGTAACATGCTTAGGCAGTTTTGACTGAAATTCGTATCAGCGGAAGTTCCGGTCCTTGGGGGCGGAAGTTCCGGTCCTAGGGGGTGGAAGTTCCGGTCGGGGCGGAAGTTCCGGCCAACTTCCGGTCTTCTTCCGGAAATGACCGATTTGCTTGCAGTAACATCCAGGGGGCTTTGAGCGCGTTTTCGGAACTTGGCTGGAAATACCGGCGGGCGGAAGTTTCGGTCCTTGGAGGCGGAAGTTTCGGCTGGATCCTCTTCACGGAGACTTTCTTCATTTCTGGACAGCATCTGGGAGGCATCTGGGCGGAAGTTCCGGTCCTGGAGGGCGGTACTTCCGGTTGGGGCGCTGGAGCTCCATCTTCTTCATCTTCAGCTCCCTCTCCATTGGCTTGGTCTCCATGGCTTGCGTCTTGTTCGATGTACCTGATTGGATACAAGATATTTGAATGAAGTAGCATGCCATCCAATGATGTATCAATGTTATGCATGGAAATGAGCGAATTGACCTCTTGGTGCGTGGTTTTGGCTTGTGCTCGTGTCATTGGGTCATGAGGAGTACTTGGTGGTCTTGAGGCGGAGGTGTCCAAAAGCCACCCCGTATCAGCTAGTACCTTTAAAATATGGGTCAAACCGAGGGTTTCATTCTATTTTTTCTAGAGTCTCCGATGATGGTGGCCTGATATATTCATTACGTAGTTCACCAATGGCATGGAGGACACACTTAAAATATATGCTAATGATCTACCAAAATTGGTTGCCACAACCCTGTTGCGAACATTATGTCCAACAGTGTGCAAAAACATCGTCACTTGTTGCTCCACATTCAAATGAACATATTTCTACATTTGACATCGCATTGCCAAATTTTACGATTGAGATATTCAATTCGCTGCCGATCCCGTTTATGCATTGGCCCATAGCTTATACGTGGTCTTCTCTTTCTTTTTATAGCCCGAACTGCTACAACAATTTGCAGCACAAACAGCAAAAACAACAGCTCCCCTAATCACCTTTTTTCTGTATATCCATCATCTTGCCCATCTACAATGCATTTATTTTTTCATGAATTACCAAAATGCACAATCTGTAATGGACATTGACAAATCATATTGCACACATTTAACAATCAAGTTGGACATATTGCACACATTTTACAGTCAAGCTGGACATACATATCAGCAAACCATAGCAAAAAATCGATTTAGCCAGATTACACAGTACATGGAACAAACGTACCTGCAGGAGTGCCTCCGCCTGGACCCCCTTCACCGCCGGTCGCTGCGCCCACCTTGACCGCCGGCACTCTCGCCGCTCCCGCCCGAACGGACCGCTGGCACGCGAAGGAACCACCACCGCCGCGCGCGCGAGAGACATAGAGAGAGGAGCGTCGGCGGAGAGGAGAGGGAGAGGAGCAGCGCGGCGCGGTGAGAGAGAGGAGTGTCGGCCGAGAGAGAGAGGCGGGCTGAGAGAGAGAGCGGCGGCTGAGAGGATAGGGAGAGGAGCGCCGCGCAGGGAGAGAGAGGATAGGGTTTGGGGTCAGGTGAGAGAAGAGTTTTTTTTTTCAGTCGGTGCGGTGATAGATACCAGCGATTCCTCTAGATTCGACCAAATCGGTCGAAGGACTCGGTTCCGCATCTTCACGGTATATTCGCTTCTGGGGAATGACTCGGTTCCGTTCCTTCTCTTGAACCGAACACAAGGATGGGTGCTGGGTGCGGAACCGTCCCGTTCCATTCCACCAAATTCCAGAACCGTAACACATCCTAAGAAGTCGAAGTTGCAACCGTAGCGAACTTTTAACTGAACAAAACCCAATTCTAAATGATGCCCAATGGCCTTGTTTGGTACTAGAGTTTACCCAATCCCCTAAAAACATCTTCCATTCTAATCCATAATCCTCTTTGTTAAAAAAAATGTCATTTGGTAGGCAGGCATTGTTACACAAATTCATAACAGTTATGTCAAGCAGATAGTTAGGCAAATCAACATAGGTTATAAAAGACTACGAAGCACCGATACTTCAAAGTCTGCCGTGTCCGCGTATAATACTCCGATACCCCGATACACGGGCGATACACGTATCCCAGGAGTATCGGCTTTTCCGATTTTAAAAAGAAAAAAATACCGATACACTGCCAGGGACATCATCGACACGGCTAGGACACAGGAACGTTGGGAAGCCCAATCAAAGCCCACTAGTGACCCTAATAGCCAGTGCGCTATCTATCTATTTTCTTGATTAACCATGGAAGTAGTTTGGATTGAGGTTTCAGCATGAGCGCACCGCCATCGTCGCCGTCTGGAGTCACTCACCGCCGTCTAGAATTGCCTCCCCGCAACCTGGAATCGTTCTCTCCTCTGCCGCCTCAATTATTCTTTGACTTCACAAGTCACTGCATAGCATTTCATTAATTTTATATGTATATTCGCCGTATCGCCGTATTGTTGTTTCTAGAAATTGCCGTATCCTGTATCCGTATCGCCGTATCTGTCTAGCCGTATCGGTGCTTCGTAGATAAAAGATTCAATTTCTATAGCAGCACATGAACAACACATTTTCAAAATCAACATGCAAGAATTCCCAGCATCCAACAGATAAAACTTGTATCACATGATACTATGAACTACTGATGGAACAGTAGCATACAAGAATTTTCAGCATTGTTTTTTTGTATCAAGATAATGTTCTTTAGCGAAGGAACATATGGCTCGTCTCTATCATTGTTGCTTTATTGTGTGTGGTGTTCAAGAAGAACAAGCAGCAAATTCCTGCATCAGTTACAAAAAATAAATAATCTATTTGGCGCAGAAAAACTCGGTGGATGTATGGTTTGCTCCATAAGAAGCTAATCTTTTACATGATTCCAGGTTATTCCAAATAAGCAGTATAGCACCCCAGCAACAATAACATCTACAGAAAGATCAACCTGATATAACTATCTTCAAATGTTACACATGTCCACAAAATAAATTTTTGAACAACAGAAAACAGCTTCACAAATTCCCTCAACAGGAGACATCATCAAACCGGCATAACCTGTGGTAAACATCTCAACAAAACGCTGTTCACAGAGGCAGAGCAAATTTGGTCCTTCTGAGAACAATGGACATATTCTAATGGTCCAAGCTAATGTATAACTGTAACATGTCGAAAAACATAAATAGCAGGTCCCTACAAAAAAAATCATAGCTGACATGTTATTAACCTCTCAAGTAATCAAAGATATATTAGAAAGTTCTGGACTTCTGATTCTAGAGCTAAGAGTGAACTTTGTAACGCCGTTCTAATCGAGGCAACCATGAATCGTAGCTGAGGACAGCCTTACGAACTCCTCTTAGTACGAAGTAAAACTAAGATGCAACATGTGCCTAAGGTACAGTTTGAGATCCATGGCAAACACATAGAAACGGTGGATGGTGAGAGAGGAGAGGACGAGGGGGAAGATCACGGACCGGAGAGAGATCCAGGTTCACCGGAGAAGAGGGGTGGCGGGAGGAGCCGGGCTTCACCGAAAGGATGGAAGGAGTTGCCTTTGGGATGGAAGGAGCAGAGCTTCACATGGCGGGAGAAGATGGGCTTCACAGTTGGGAATTGGGATGGAAGGAGTCACTGCCCCTCTTGCCACCGTATCACCCGTCCCTCTCGCTGCAGCTCCGTACTGCCCCTCTTGCTTCATCTCGGGTCGGGAAAAACACTAGGGGTCACGGTTGGGTCGAGGAAAAAAAACCATTAGGGCATCAAGTTTTCTGGGTTAAGTTGAGGATAAAATCGGGGTGGTCAGCCCTTTACACTCTAAAAAACTGCCTAATTGATGCAGTCAGAAATTATATAGGGCATGTCCTGAGGATAAGGTGACGCAGCACCTAGATGTCTATGGGCGAAATTTATGAAATTTCATTTTGTATGATTCGTCCACATCTTCATGTGATATTATGGTGGCTTCAAAGTCTTGAAATCTACACTTGAAGCACCATCTCCAATCCTTGCATTGTTGCTGGCTTGCTGCCATCTTCATGCTTGATCATGCTCCAATCCTTGTCTCTCTTGTCCATGCTAGGTCCTTCATTCTTGGATAAGAGAAATTCATCTGATTCAGGCTTCATCATATTCTCATGAACATTAGGAATAGTTGAGAAACATAAGTACCTAATAATTGAGTTGTCGCTTGTGAGCTCTAGTGATTGGTCCTTGTACTTGTGATGGACGAGCATGTGTAGATGTAGGGGCAGTGGATGTAAGTTTGACTATAATAGGGATGTCCTCATCACCTTTTACCAGGGAGTGTAATTAACCATTTTTTAAAATACTACTTGGTTTTTAAAGATCTATCATTCAAAAGATAGTTCCTCCAATTCCAAATATAGTCTATTTTTTTCTGAAACTTCAAATATAGGCTATTTGGGTGTTGAGACGGTCTATAAGCCACTTGGATTGCTAATTGCTACTACTCCCTCTGTTCACAATTACCCTGCGCTTTGGGTTTAGTCAAAGTAAAACTATGTAAAGTTTGACTAAATAGTAAGAAGAAAATAGCAACATCTATAATATAAATCTATGGCATTAGAATCGTGATAAAATATGTTTTCATATTGTATGCATTTGGTGTTGTATATATTGATATTTTTTCTATGTATTTGGTCAAACTTTATAAAATTTGACTGTGATTAAACCTAGAACGCAGGGTAAATAAACACATATTCACAATGTTGTGAACATTTGGTGTTGTATCATGTGTTGTTGCAAGCTGCAAAAATCATGTATTATGAAAGCAGATTCACAATGAATCTAGTAATGTGGGACCATGGCAACTTGCATTTGCATTTCGAGGGAGTATAAATGCAGTGATAAGTCAATTCTTGTAAGTAGGAGCAATGATTATAAACCAAACTGCCTCCCCCATCCACGTTCGACTTGGGTTTCTTTTAGTGCCCTTTCCATGTGAAATTTTCAGCTGTTGTTCATTTGCCAATTTTGGTGTTTCCATCTCTGTTTTTATTGGCTGATTAATTCTATGGATGTGCCAAACCAGGCAGGGGAACATATGAAAATTGATTATCAAAAGAAGGTTGCTCTACTGCATAAACAAAAGAAACGTGGTGTTAAACTTGAAACCCTTGAGAAGACAAAGGCAGCTGTTAGCCACTTGCACACAAGGTACATAGTGGATATGCAATCCATGGATTCAACAGTTTCAGAAATAAACCGGCTACGTGATAAACAGCTATATCCGAAGTTAATGGACCTTGTTGACGGGTGAGTGTTCTTTCACTTCTGAGAATTGTTAAGAAATGATGTGTGACATTTTCCTTTTTAAGTTAACTAGGAAATATGCCCGCGCGTTGCGGCGGATTAATTTTAACTGAATATCAGCTACATCTAGAATATTTAAAAATATGTTTATTTGTTGATTTTCAGGCAGTGTCCATACATCTCAGTCACCTAAATTGCATATTTGAGGATATGTTTTTGTTAATTGTCTAACACTGTCCATAAATCTCACCCACCTAAATTGTTATTTAGATAGTTTTTTTATATATATATAAATCTATAAGTTACCTAACATTGCAGTTTACATATTTTGTAGATTTAATAAAATTCCAGCTCTTTTTTTGGTAAGTTATATGCACATGGATGTGTGCTGCTGGTGATGAGATGTTCACCCAATTAATGGTTTACAACCAAAATTTAAGAAAGTTGAATGCAACTCACAAACAGATAATAAACTGAAACATGATTTCCATTTCTTTGCAATACATCAGCATTTTATATTTTTATTTAGCAACATATGAAAAAGATTATAGAACTCATGTTGTGGGCTTGGAAGAGCGAATTTTGATTGCATAAACACTATTCATAGTAATACTGAATCAACAATGAGCAAAAAAACAGGGCATGGACATTGGTTTTTAAAATCCCTCCGCTATATAGCTGAGCCTGGTATCAATCATTGGTGGTTAGGATGCGCTAATAGGCCTATATGTCACCAGTCTTTCTCCTCCTATACTGGTCGGCTACTTCGGGCGTGAGCGACGGGTAAAAGCACCTATAAAAATTGGAAAAGAAAAATAATAGTGCTATCAATTAGTAACACACAAACATCTAGAAATCTCTCACGTCTAATAACATCAGTAGCTAGCACACAACACACCTAAATCACACTGCAGCATCACAGCGAGCTTCACAGCTGATCCAGTCACCATGCCGAAGAAATTAGCACAGACCCATGGAGCTGAACTGAAACATGAAACCATAGACCATAGAACTTGAAGCCTCACCTCCACGCTCGTGTGCTTCTGGAGACTGGAGTTCTGGACAATGTCAGCGTGCTGCTACTTGTTGATTCCTAAAACTCTCACCTGATTCTCCTCTTCATGCGAACAGGAAAAATAAGGACCTGCTCTGTTCTTAGATCTTCCTCCCCTGTCAAATTTCTTGTTGATGTATCTCTTGTTTCCGTTCAATGCCATCAGTCAATTGGCAATAGGACTTGCCGATAGAGCGCACAGTACCAAGGTGGCCTCCTCTAGCGAACAGTGTGTGAGGATGTCCAGCAGGATGACCGCCCAAAGTGTCTTCTCACATGGTGGGCCGGCATAAGAATCTGCAGCAGGGCAAGTCACACACGCGCTAGCCCTCCCGGCGCCGCCATGGCGGCCACCACAACTGTGAATCAAATCAAGAAAAGTGCAGGAAGATGAACACAAATCAAATCAAGAGCTTAATCTGGCTGTCAGGTGCTTGATCCAGTCGCCGGAGTGAAAGATCTGTCCGTCAGGTGCTTTATGAAGTTGCCTGAGCGCTCGATCTGGTTATCGTGGTGCTCGTTCCGGCCACGAGGAAGATCGGACAGGTCTTCAGGCCACTGGATCTGGTTTCCCTGGCGCGATGTCGTGAGAGCTCTAGTCGGTTGTGTGGCAAGAACGGGCAGACGGAAGGGGGACGGTGGCATCTGTTGTAATATCAATGAAAATCAGGGGCAAGAAAAAACGGACCAACAAGCTCTTTTGCTTTTATTATTAGGTATAGATTGGGTTTCTACCGTTCAGATGCAATTAATTGTGTCAATGATATATACCGGCCTGTTTGTCTATTTGCGGTTCCTTCTTTAATCTAATCTATGTGCTGACTAAGTTACCTGATTCTCCTTGCTACTATGATGGAACTACATGTATGTCTATTTGTATAGGGATTAGTTTAACAGGGTAAAATAAAAATGCATTGGCTGGACAGTTTAATCATGTAAAGTGCAGGAAATATGCCGCCACGTAAGCACAGCGCTTCGCAGCCTTGATTGCACCTTGCTTTTTCAACTGACAATTAAATACTCCCATTAGCCCAGAAAGAATTTCACACTTCCTGCATGGCTGCCAAACTTTCTGGACTCTGTTCATCGAGGTTACTTGATAATTGTATCGGCATGTTGGACAAGCAAAAGAATTTTCAAATGTTATGGCTTTAACTTCTAATGTATACCACTTTGAACAAATACTTGGTGATCTAGCGTTTCATTTACGTATCCCACAACCAAGAAAGTCCCTGCCACATTTGACACAAGCTAAAAAAGGTAAAATAAGTTAACCTTGCCCTCTCACATGCCACACAAACCACAAAAGAAAACCGGGAAAAAACATTTCCCCAATAAACTCCGAATAGATTATCAAGAGGAAGAAAGCCTTTTCCCTTTATATTCAGATCATATATTCTTAATACCTATATATTGTTCAATTTTGACATTGCTCTCTATTTAAGCACAACATTGTTCACTATTCGAGCACTTGTTTTTGACCCAAAATATCTGTCTATGCATCCAATTTGATGCCAGAATAGCTGGATCAAATATTCTGCAATTAATGGAAATTGAGTAGAATTCCATAATTGAGTTTTCTAGCTGAGTATAGACATGAATAGCAGACAGTGCATCTCTTTATCTACTTCAATAGTACCAAGTTATGTTTTGTAGTCAAGATGCAGTGACAGGTAGTGAATTTCATGATAAAATAAGAATTACCACCATAGACAATAAAAGAGTTTGTGATGGTATGGCAATTTTTTCTTATTAAATTAGATCATAGCTAGTGTTTGTTTTTGTTTACCATTTCTCTTTATATCAATTTATATTTTGTGCAGAATGGGAAACATGTGGAGCTCTATGCACCGTCATCATAAGAGCCAGTTTTTGATCATATCGGGTATCAGAGCTTTTGAGGTCCCTCCTGTTCCAAGGGAAACAACTGATTTGCATTATAAGCAGACGTGCGAGTTACGAGACATTGTCAGGGAGTGGCATATGCAGTTCGAGAAACTTATGGACCATCAGAAAGGGTACATCAGAGCACTCAATGCATGGTTGAAGCTTAATCTCATCCCCATTGAGAGCAACCTGAAGGAGAAGGTATCCTCTCCTCCGAGGCAGGTAGAACCACCCATCAAGAATTTACTACATGCTTGGCACGACCATCTCGAGAGGCTTCCAATTGAACTTGCAAAAACTGCCATCAAAAGCTTTGCTGAAGTCATAAGCAATATTGTAGTACTTCAGGAGGAGGAAGTCAGCCTAAGGCGGAGGTGTGAGGAAACTCGCAGGGACCTTGACCGAAAGAAGGCACAATTCGAAGACTGGCATAGTAGGTACACAGAAAGAAGGGCATCCCTGGGTGAGGAAACTAACCCTGAAGCAGCCGATGCTCCTAGCGAAGATCCTGTCACTGAGAGGAGAATAGCCATTGAGGAAGTAGAGATCAGGCTGAAGGAAGAGGAGGGGCACCACCTTAGGCTTGCGAGGCAGGTGAGGGAGAAGACGCTCGCAAATCTCCGGATGCACCTGCCTGAGCTCTTCAGAAACATGGCTGATTTTTCATTCTTCTGCCATGACATGTACAGTAGCTTGAGAAAATCTGCAGTGCTGCCTGTTCCCAGAGACGAAGATCAAGGCTGATGCTGTTTGTGCTAATGTAATTCACCTTGTTGGTAGGCAATACTACATCTGTTCCAATGAATAAGGTCCTTTTTTAAGTCAAACTATGTAAGGTTGGTTTGACCAAAATTTTAGAAAAAACATCAGCATGTACAATCTAAAATCAACACCATTAGATACATCATGAAATACATTTTCATATGATATTCATATAATATCATAGTTCCTGATAGTTTTTCTAAAATTTTAGCCGAATTTTATTTAGCTTGACTTAAAAAAAAAACTCATTGAAACGGATGGAGGATGGAGTATTTTTTGTTGTTGTAGTTGTTCGCTGGTATGTCTAAACTGGGAGGCCGCCTTACTAATTAAACTAGATGATTCCCCACGCATTGCTGCGGGAAAGCGTTGTCAAAAGAAATAGTTGTTATCAAAATAACTATGCAGCTAAAGTAAAATGCCTTAGATTTTGCGTACACCTACTATTAAATTTAGACTTTAAAGAAAATAATCAGGCAATGAATATAAGATGAGTGTGTCTAGTCAAAGGTAATATTATTTGAAGATCTAGGCGTAATTATTTTGTACTACCTCCTTTCTTTTTAATCGACACCCTGACATACATGCATGTAGTACTTACTAAGCATGGCTTCGCGTCGATTATTTCGGTCCGGAGGGAGTATATTACTACAGGATATCTGAATCAAGCAAACCTGGTTTTCAGCCTACATTTTTCTATATGTAGCGAGATTGCGGACCCCAATATTGAGCTACTAAGGCTGTCACAGTGTATATGATTGTGGACCCAAATCTTGAGCTGTGAAGGCTGTCACAGTGTATATGTTGTAGTAAGAGGACTATGGCAGTGAGCACATACGGACAAATAAGAATCAAGCTCACACTACGATGGCCTATTTATGTCCAGTGCACTAAGCCTTTGGACTGAATCTTGAACTGAGATGTGACTTTTGCATCTATCGATGCTTACAGCTCACTACTACTGAAGCGGCATTGTAGAAGGGAAGTAACCTGAATCAACAGCATACATACGAATAGAAATTCAGATTGGTAGCTGAACTTTGTTTTCCTATTATCACATCCCCCATTGAAAATCTCCACATGATCATTCATCATTCTTAGATGAACACCAGATCATTACTCTTCAGTTAATGGCACGGATATATTTTCTCGTCACCAGTTTAGGACCCATCTCTATTTCCCCAAGCATGACACATAAAAAGCTTTCTTTTGCTCTCTGCAAGGAGAAGATGAAAACTCAGAAACTTATAGCATTCTTGGCGACTTAACCAATCAAAGTAGAAAACTAAATGGGCATAGACATAGATACAAAATCCAGTTGCTCAAAAAGATGTAACTACCAAAATCTTAAAATTCTGAGTTAACCTGATTCACCGAAAGGAATATGAAGAATCCTAGTTGCAATCCTGAATGAATGTAGAAACTATTACTGAACCTCAATTTCTCTTGTATTTGCATGTATCTCCTGCGAGCTATCGGTAGCAGCAAGAACACAGACCACAAATTGCAACAAAATCAAGAAGGTTCAGCAAAATAAACTGAGGATAAATGACCAAATCTAGTGAAACTTACCAACTATGTCAAGAACGTGAATGGCTTGAGCTGATGAACGGACGAATCCAACGAAACGCACGGCAAGGAAATACCTGCAGCAAAAACGATGATGGCACAAAACATCCATGGCACATGAGAAAACCTAGTGCTGGGTGACAGGTGCGTACAATCTGGTCGAGGCGGCAGAGGGGGATCGGATCTCTCTTGGTCTCCTGGCCGAGTGAAGGCGACGGTGGACAAATAACATGGCAGAGAAGACTAAAAAGGAGGCCGGCCGGCAGCGGCTCGCTCGTCTCCCAGGTTACATTTGAGACGATTCGTTTCCCCACTACTACGGTAGGATGGGAAGTCTAAAAATCTGCAACAGCTGGTGGTGTGATAGGCGAGGAGTCAAGTTGAATATCGTGGAAAATAAATCCTAAGGAGGGCAACAGATTTGGCGATGCATTTAATTAGGGCATGGGATGTACGGGCGCAAAGAGAAACTGAAAAGAAAATGGTAAGGAAATTCCTTTGAGATAGTTTGATGATTGTAGTTACTGCCTGCCTGAGATCATGGTCTTGTACCATACCGTGCCAGCGGCCTCAACCTCCTAAAACAAAAAAAGTAGATAGTTAAAAAAGGTTTTCATTTATAGGGAGGAACACACTATACACTAAAATTCAGTAGCTGTCCAGATACTTGTATTGCCTACTTGTTCTATGGAAGAGTACCAGGTTGTACATACGCCGTAGAGAATGGAACTATGGCGTTTGGTTTTTTCCCTACTACCCATTAGATGAAAGTACAATGCTGGAAAGATAAGAAACACCATCTCATCATCCTCATCAGCCTTCCTTTTCTTAACAAGTTCTACGCCCCGTGAACTCATTTCAAGACTATAAAAAAGCAAGCAAGTAATGAGAAAAGGAAGCTACTACGTAAGACAGTAATAGACGATGCATAAATCCAGCAAGTAGTGGCAAAATACGGAGGCAATGCACATACCAAAATCAGGTGTGCTGACCGGGTCCCAAGATGGCGGCGGTTCGTCCACTCCAACTAGAACAAAAGTTGCAGGTTCCTATAAATAGATATTACAGTTATATTATAACAACACATCCCCATATATAAAAATGTAGAAGGAATGTAAAATAATCAGTGGACAACAGGTCCAGATTTAGACAAACCAACAAACCGGCAGCAGCCTGATGAGCCGCAAGCATACTCGATAAACAATGAAATGCCTTAGAATTTTACTAGGAGAAAAATAGATAGTATGTAAAGATAGAAACCCCATTATCTTATATACTGATGATAATTGGAAAGAAGAAGATCAAGTTAACCATGTATAAACCAGACAGTAAAGATAAACCATCTTATAGCTACTGAACTCAAACATTAGAAGAGCCCGGTCAGTTTACTGAACAGAGAAAGAAAGCTAACTAGTTGTGTATGAGGAGCCTCGTGTCCAAGATAGAGCTGAGTTCTGGACTCTGTTAAAAAGAATCAAACTCAATTCTATGACCCCTGGCTCATGCTGGGACATTTCAACAAGGCTATGTTCAAGCATGAGCATTTTTCTGCCACTAGAAGAAGTGTATCTCAGATGGAAAATGTCAGATAGACTAAGACTGCAATCTTCACGACCTTGTAATCTTAAGAATATGCCTCTAGTTACTGTTCTAATAATGCACAATTGTCTTAGTTTTAGTTCCCGGACGGACTCACGTTTCCATCCGTATCCCCGGATCTTAACCCGAGTGTGGATTGACACATCCTATGCACCGAGTGTGAAGTACATACCTTACATTTCATAGCAAATCTATCTTACTGTCCCCACATATTCATGTTTTTTTTACCAAAACAAAACAAAAATCTCAATTTCTTTGCTGCTAAGCAACAGACCCAAACAGGGAAAAAATTGCATCTGTCCAGACGCGAAACCGTGCTGCTGCCAAGGACAAAACATGAATGGAGAAATAAGACACGAGAACAGCGAATGTAAAACAAATTTCTTCTTAACCCTAGGTGAAGAACGGATCTCACATGATATGACTTACAGGATAAAACTCCAGCCCGGCCGGAGAAGATGGACGACAGAGCGATCTTGGGCGGCTACGGAGCAATCTTGGCCGGTGATCTTGGGCAGCGATCTTGGGCGGCGACGGAGCGATCTTGGGCGGCGATCTTGGGCGTGTAGTGTCCCGATCTATGATTGGATCAAGCACACACAAATCACAGCAAGAAAGGAGATGGGATAGCAGATTAAGGGATGAGGAGACGAACTGGGGTGGGGAACAGACGAACTTGAGGACGAGGAGTTTCGGAATTCAGCTTACAAAGATGCCTTTCACGGGAGGATCGCTCCCCTATTTAACACTAACACACGCTTACTAGCTGGGCCCGGGTCCACAGACACACCGTCTACACCTCCGATCATGGTCGACTCTTAGCCACGAGTTTCTTCCGTCGTCATCCGGGCACCTCTGGTGTTCGCCCGATCTTGACCATCATAGTCGGCGACTTGCTCGTCCACCGACACACCCGGAGGTGTGACACTCGCCCCTCTTGAATTCGATCCGCCTCCCAAATCGAAGCGTCAGGAAACCTGGACTTGAGCTGGTAGTAATCCTCCCATGTTGCTTGCGCTAGCTCCAACCCATGCCACTTGATCAACACCTGAACCGCAGCCGAGTGACCCGCCCGCACCATCCGGCGATCAATGATGCTCTCCTGGAAGGTTGTTGCTATTGCCGTATCCTGGAACAGTAGGGAGCTCACCGAAAATAGGAGTATAGCTGGGAGTGAAGGGTTTCAACCGTGAAACATGGAAAACAGGGTGCACCTGGGCCGTCGGTGGTAATTGAAGCCCGTAAGCGATCGCGCCAATTTTTTCCGGGACCGTATATGGACCAAAGTACTTATATGAGAGCTTGGGGTAGGGACGATTGACCACGGACTGCCGAGCATAAGGTTGCAGCTTGAGCAGGACTTGATCACCGACAACGAAACCGTCGCTCAGTAGCGATTCTTGTCCGCATGAGCTTTCATCCGCCGCTGAGCTTGCAGCAGCTTTGTCACGCAACAGACGCAGATATGCAACTCGATAATCATCAACTATCAAAGCTGCCGCAGTCATCGGCAACTCGTGACATTAGGAAAGGCACCAAAATTTGGTTCAGTCTTGTACGTAGCTTTGAATGGAGAGCTTCCTATAGCTGTATGATGACTTGTGTTGTACCAAAATTCAGCCATGCCTAGCCATTTGCGCCACCGTTTGGGATGATCTTGGACGATGGCATCCGAGATACCTGTTCGAGGCACCGATTTACTCTTTCACTTTGGCCGTCGCTTGAGGATGGTATGATGTGCTATAATTCAGTTTGGTACCCACATGCCTTCATCAGCTCTCTCCGTGAAAACGCTAGTGAAAACCTTGTCTCGATCAGAGACAATGGACAAAGGCACACCATGCAGTCTAACAATATTGTCCATGTAGGCTTTGGCTACAGAGGTTGCTGAGTAGGGATGTTTTAATGGCAAAAAAATGGGCATACTTAGTCAGACGATCAACAACCACTAGTATGATATCTGCATGGTCTGACAATGGTAGTCCCTCTATAAAATCCATTGTCACCTCTTGCCATGGCCCTTCTGGTGGAGGAAGAGGCTGGAGAAGACCAGCTGGCTTTGTATTAGTATGTTTTGCTTGTTGGCAGACTAGACATTGTCTAACAAGGAGCTCAACCGCCAATTTCATGCTCCGGCCAATAAAACAATTTCTTCACTCGTTGGTAAGTGGCCCGAATGCTCGAGTGTCCTCCTACTGGTGTGTCATGCAATTGAGAAATTAATTTAGTTTGAAGGGCCAGATTGTCACCAATGACCATTCTTCCTTTGTACTTGATAATTCCATGTTCCAACGAATATCCTTTGGCATCTGGTGAATGTATTGCCAATTGTTGGAGCAGAGAGGTGAGTTCAGGGTCGTAGTGTAAGAATTTGTCACTTCCCGTAACCAAACAGGATGACAGATCGACATTTCCGTGAAGATGACCAACTCTGGACAAGGAATCTGCTGCAGTATTCAGAATACCTTTCTTGTATCGAAACTGAAATTGTAACCCAACAAGTTTGGCCATAGCTTTTCTTTGCAAATCTGTAGTTAACTGCTGATCACTCAAAGTGCACAGGCTTTTGTGATCGGTAAGGATTATAAATGGGCCACGTTGCAAGTATTGGCGCCATTTCTCTACTGCCATCATAACTGCCATAAACTCCTTTTCATAGATTGATAACTTACGATTCATCACACCCAAGGCCTTGCTCATATAGGCCACTGGATGTCCTTCTTGCATCAAAACAGCACCCACGCCAGTATCACACGCGTCCGTCTCTATCACAAATGGAAGAGTAAAGTCAGGCAATGCAAGGACAGGAGTGTTAACCATGGCTTCCTTCAGTGTTGTAAACGCAGCCTGTGCTTCGTCAGACCAAACAAACCCTTTCTTCGTGAGCAGTTGAGTAAGTGGTTTCGAAATTATCCCATAATTGCGGACAAACTTCCGGTAGTATCCAGTCAGGCCCAAAAACCCACGCAGCTCAGTTGTATTCAAAGGAATTGGCCACTTTCTCATCACCTCTGTCTTGTCCGGGTCCCGTAGCCACTCCAACATCAGAAATGATATGCCCCAAGTAGTGGATCTGCGTTTGCCCGAAAGCACACTTTGACTCGTTTGGCGAAGAACTGAGCCTCACGGAGTTTGTCCAATACTTGGCGCAAATGATCAAGGTGCTCTGACCAAGACGAGCTGTAGACAAGAATATCATCTAAGAATACAATCACAAACTTGCGGATGAACGGCGCAAACACTGCATTCATCACACATTGGAACGTCGCGGGTGCATTTGAGAGACCGAAAGGCATCACGCGGAACTGAAAGTGGCCATGATGCGTCTTGAACGCGGTTTTGCCTTCGTCCTCCGAGCGCATCCCGATTTGATGATAGCCCGCACGGAGGTCAAGCTTTGAGAAGAATTTTGTGCCTGCCAATTCATCCAGCAATTCATCGACGATAGGCAGAGGAAACTTATTCTTGATTGTCATAGTGTTTAGCTTGCGATAATCCACGCAAAATCGCCAGGTGCCATCCTTCTTCTTGATGAGGTCTAAGACCCCGTGTGTGGCCCGATCCTGCGGATTGACGTCGAAACCAAAGGGGAGATGGGAAAACGCGAGGAACACGAAGAACACGGTGATGAACACGAGGAACCCCGAGACTCACGCACGCACACCAACCCGATACACCCGATACTTACCCCCGTGGCTCGATGGACCACGCCAATAGAATCACCGGAAGAGGCACGCGGC
>NC_061513.1:194342625-194366475 GCF_022539505.1 Lolium rigidum | reverse complement strand
ATGCTACACAACGTGCTGAGTTGATATTAAAATTGCATGAGACTACTAAAGACAACATACAACGCATGAATGCTAAGTATAAAATTGTTGGGGATAGAGGAAGAAAGCATGTTGTGTTTGATGTTGGTGATCTTGTTTGGTTGCATTTGCGCAAAGATCGTTTTCCTGCACTGCGCAAGTCTAAGTGAATGCCTCGTGCCGCTGGTCCTTTTAAGGTGTTAGAGAAAATAAATGATAATGCATATAAACTTGAGCTTCCTGCAGAATTGGGTCCGGTTAGTCCTAACTTTGAGCTTAGTCTCCCTTGGGTATCATCCCTCTGTAATCAAGGCACCTTGGTTGTTGACTTAGATCTTGTTGAAGGAGATTCTAGTACTTGTTACTCTCTCTCCTTCCCCAAGCTCTTCCTCTCCAATCCCAATCTCTCTTCGGGGAATTCTACCGCGTGTCTCTTCCACGGAGATTCTATTGGCGTGGTCCATCGAGCCACGGAGGTAAGCATCGGGTGTATCGGGTTGGTGTGCGTGCGTGAGTCTCGGGGTTCCTCGTGTTCATCACCGTGTTCTTCGTGTTCCTCGCGTTTTCCCATCTCCCCGTTGGTTTCGACGTCAATCCGCAAGATCGGGCCACACACGGGGTCTTAGACCTCATCAACCGGGGTCCACAGTTCACTAGTGGTGTCTCTCCAATAAGATAAATAGCATGTTGGGTGAACAAATTACAGTTGGGAAATTGACAAATAGAGATGCACATACATATCATGATGACTACTATGAGATTTACTTAGGGCATTACGACAAAGAACATAGACCGCCATCCAGCATGCATCTATGCCTAAAAAGTCCACCTTCGGGTTAGCATCTGCACCCCTTCCAGTATTAAGTTGCAAACAACAGACAATTGCATTAAGTACTGCACGTAATGTAATCAACACAAATATCCTTAGACAAAGCATTGATGTTTTATCCCTAGTGGCAACAGCACATCCACAACCTTAGAACTTTCATCGTCATCGTCCCAGATTCAATGGAGGCATGAACCCACTATCGAGCATAAATACTCCCTCTTGGAGTCACAAGTATCAACTTGGCCAGAGCCTCTACTAGCAACGGAGAGCATGCAAGAACATAAATAACACATATATGATAGATCAATAATCAACTTGACATAGTATTCAATATTCATCGGATCCCAACAAACACAACATGTAGCATTACAAATAGATGATCCTGATCATGATAGGCAGCTCACAAGATCTAAACATGATAGCACAAGAGGAGAAGACAACCATCTAGCTACCTGCTATGGACCCATAGTCCAAGGATGAACTACTCACGCATCGGTCCGGAGGCGGGCATGGTGATGTAGAGCCCTCCGGTGATGATTCCCCTCTCCGGCAGGGTGCCGGAGGCGATCTTCAGAACCCCCCGAGATGGGATTGGCGGCGGCGGCGTCTCAGTAACTTTTCTCGTATCGTGGCTCTCTGTTATAGGGTTTTCGCGACGGAGTGAATAAATAGGCGAAGGGGCAGAGTCGGGGGGCGCCCGAGGGGCCCACCCCATATGGCGGCGCGGCCAGGGGTGGGGCCACGCCCCCTATGGTGTGGACGCCTCGCGTCCCCTCTTCGTCTCCTCTTTGGTGTTCTGGAAGGCTCCGTGGAAAATAAGACCGTGGGCTTTTGTTTCGTCCAATTCCGAGAATATTTCCTGTGTAGGATTTCTGAAACCAAAAACAGCGAGAACAGAGGCTGGCGCTTCGGCATCTTGTTAATAGGTTAGTACCGAAAAACGCATCAAAATGATGTAAAGTGTATATAAAACATGTGAGTATTGTCATAAAACTAGCATGGAACATAAGAAATTATAGATACGTTTGAGACGTATCAAGCATCCCCAAGCTTAGTTCCTACTTGCCCTCGAGTATGTAAACGATAACAAGGATAATTTCGAAGTGACATGCTACTATCATAATCTTGATCAATACTATTGTAAAGCATATGAGATGAATGAAGTGATTCGAAGCAATGGTCTAGATGATGACTAAACAAGCTGAATCATATAGCAAAGACTTTTCATGAATAGTACTTTCAAGACAAGCATCAATAAGTCTTGCATAAGAGTTAACTCATAAAGCAATAGATTCTTAATAGAAGGTTTTGAAGCAACACAAAGGATGATTAAGTTTCAGCAATTGCTTTCAACTTGTAACATGTATATCTCATGGATAGTTGTCAACATAAAGTAATATAACAAGTGCAATAAGTGAACATGTAAGAATCAATGCACACAGTTGACACAAGTGTTTGCTTCTAAGATAGAAATAAGTAGGTAAACTGACTCAACATAAAGTAAAAGAAAGGCCCTTCGCAGAGGGAAGCATGGATTACTCATGTGCTAAAGCTTTTTATTTTGAAAACATGGAAACAAATTTGTCAACGGTAGTAATAATTCATATGTGTTATGCATAAAACCTCCTATAAGTTGCAAGCCTCATGCATCGAATACTAATAGTGCCCGCACCTTGTCCTAGTTAGCTCGGATTTCATGGATTATCATTGCATTACATATCTTTCAACCAAGTGTCACAAAGGGGAACCTCTATGCCACCTGTACAAAGGTCCAAGGAGATAAATCGCATTTGATTTCTCGATTTTGATAGATCTCAAGTTGAGGACATCCATACCGGGAAAACATAGAAAACAGATAATGGACTCCTCTTTTTAATGCTTTAAGCATTCAACAACAGATGGTATTCCCATAAGAGATTTGATACGGGGTGGCCTTTGGACACCGCCTCCTCAAGACCGACAAGCCCTCCTCGTGGTCCAATGACACGAGCTCGAGCCCAAGCACTACACCAAGAGGTGAATTCGCTCCTTTCCACGTATGCATTTGATACGCCATTGGATGGCATGCTACTTCATGCAAATACCCTATGTTCAATCAGGTACATCGATCAAGACGCAAGCCATGGAGACCACACCAATGGAGAGGGAGCTGAAAATGAAGAAGATGGAGCTACAGCGCCCCAGCCGGAACTTCCGCCCCCCAGGACCGGAACTTCCGCCTAGATTCCCTGTAAAGAGAATCCAGCCGGAACTTCCGCCCCTGAGGACCGAATCTTCCGCCCAAGTTCCGCCCCAGTTCCGGAAACGCGCCAAAACGCCCCGGGATGTTACTGCAAGGAAATCGGTCGTTTTCGGAACTAGGCCGGAAGTTGGCCGGATGTACCGCCCCGACCGGAACTTCCGCTCAGATGCCGCCAAGATGCTGTCCAGCGCCCAGGAAAGAGGATCCAGCCGGAACTTCCGCCCCTGAGGACCGGAACTTCCGCCCGACCGGAACTTCCGCCCCTAGAGACCGGAACTTCCGCCCGCACGCGTTTCAACACCCAAAACTAGCAGATTCAGCTTGTAACTTACCCCTTCGCCCCACCCACTATAACCAATGGAGAGGGAGCTGAAAATAAAGAAGATGGAGCTACATCGCCCCAGTCGGAACTTCCGCCCCCCAGGACCGGAACTTCCGCCCAGATTCCCTGTAAAGAGAATCCAGCCGGAACTTCCGCCCTTGAGGACCGGAACTTCCGCCCGCCGGAACTTCCGCCCAAGTTCCGCCCCAGTTCCGGAAATGAGCCAAAACGCCCCGGGATGTTAATGCAAGGAAATCGGTCTTTTTCGGAACTAGGCCGGAAGTTGGCCGGAAGTACCGCCCCCAAGGACCGGAACTTCCGCTCAGATGGCGCCAAGATGCTGTCCAGTGCCCAGGAAAGAGGATCCAGCCGTAACTTCCGCCCTTGAGGACCGGAACTTCCGCCCGACCGGAACTTCCGCCCGCACGCGTTTCAGCACCCAAAACTGGCAGATTCAGCTTGTAACTTACCCCTTCGCCCCACCCACTATAAATAGCCATGTTGGCTCAGATCTGAGATTAGACTTGATGTGAAATTAAACTTGAGCTTTGCTCTTGACCCTTGTGGGAACCCTACCATAGATCTTAGATCTTGCACCCACCCGGGCTCCGATCGAATCCTATTGTATCTCTTTGGTGACTTCTACCAATCTGGATCTTTTGCTTGCACTTCTACCTTTGGGTCTTTTGCTTGCACTTCTATCGATTTTGGTCTTTTCACCCTTCTAGATCTATAGGATTTCGATTCGTTGATCTTTTTGCGGGACTTCTACCGAAAGGTCTTTTCCTGCAACTTCTATCGAGTTGGTGGTTCGGGCCAACGAGGACAAACCGATTCGTGTGCGTGTGTGAGTTTGTATCCCCCGATTCCCCTCGCGTTCTTCGTGTTCATCGTGTTCTTCCACCTCCCCCACGAATTCCACCCCAAATCCATGAAGATCGGGCACACCCTTGGGCTTAGCCCTTATCAAGATTGAGGATTAATGTCCAAGCTGAAACTTCCACCATGATACATGGCTTTGGTTGGCGGCCCAATGTTCTTCTCTAACAATATGCATACTCAAACCATTTAATCATGAGAAATCTCCCTTACTTCAGAGAAGACGAACATGCATAGCAACTCACATGATATTCAACAAAGGTGAAAAGTTGATGGCATCCCCAGAAACATGGTTAGCGCTCAACAAGCAACTTATAAGAACTAAGATACATAAGCGACATATTCATTACCACAATAGTTTTTAGGCTACTTTTCCATGAGCTATGTATTGCAAAGACAAGGAATGAAATTTTAAAAGTAGCACGCAAGAAATTTACTTTGGAATGGCAGAGAAATACCACATAGTAGGTAGTTATGGTGGACACAAATGGCATGAGTTTTGGCTCAAGGTTTTGGATGCATGAGAAGCATTTCCTCTCAGTACAAGGCTTTGGCTAGCAAGGTTGTTTGAAGCAAACACAAGTATGAACCGGTACAACAAAAACTTACACAAGAACATATTGCAAGCATTATAAGACTCTACACTGTCTTCCTTGTTGTTCAAACACTTTTACCAAAAAAATGTCTAGACTTTAGAGAGACCAATCATGCAAACCAAATTTCAACAAGCTCTACGGTAGTTCTCCACTAATAGGTTTAAACTACATGATGCAAAAGCTTAAACATGATCTACTTGAGAGCTCAAAACAATTGCCAAGTATCAAATTATTCAAGATAATATACCATTTACCACATGAAGCATTTTCTGTTTCCAACCAAATAGCAATATATGAAGCGGCTTTCAACTTCGCCATGAACATTAAAGTAAAGCTAAGAACACCAGTGTTCAATATGAAAAAGCGGAGCGTGTCTTTCTCCAACACAAGGAATGCTAGGATCCGATTTTATTCAAACATAAACAAAAATAAAAACAAACAGACGCTCCAAGTAAAGAACATAAGATGTGACGGAATAAAAATATAGTTTCACTAGAGGTGACCTGATAAGTTGTTGATGAAGAATGGGATGCCTTGGGCATCCCCAAGCTTAGATGCTTGAGTCTTCTTGAAATATGCAGGGATGAACCACGGGGGCATCCCCAAGCTTAGACTTTTCACTCTTCTTGATCATATCATATCATCCTCCTCTCTTGACCCTTGAAAACTTCCTCCACACCAGACTCAAAACAATCTCATTAGAGGGTTAGTGCATAATCAAAAATTCACATGTTCAGAGAGGACACAATCATTCTTAACACTTCTGGACATTACCCAAGGCTAATGAAAGTTAATGGAACAAAGAAATCCACTCAACACAGTAAAAGAGGCAATGCGAAATAAAAGGCAGAATCTGTCAAAACAAAACAGTCCGTAAAGACGAATTTTTTCGAGGCACTTAACAGGCTCAGATGAAAAAGCTCATATTGAACGAAAGTTGCGTACATATCTGAGGATCACGCATGAATTTTTTCAGAATTTTACGAGTTTCCTACAGAGAGATCTACTCCAATTCGTGACAGGTAAAAATCTGTTTCTGCGCAGGAATCCAAATCTAGTATCAACTTTACTATCAAAGACTTTACTTGGCACAACAACGAAATAAACATGATAAGTAGAGGTTGCTACAGTAGTAATAACTTCCAAGACACAACAAAACAGTAGCAAAATAAAAACATGGGTTATCTCCCAAGAAGTGCTTTCTTTATAGCCATTAAGATGGGCTCAGTTATTTTAATGATGCTCTCGCAAGAAATAAGAGTTGAAGGAAAAGAGAGCATCAAAAGCAAATAAGAAACACTTTTAAGTCTAACCCACTTCCTATGAAAAGGAATCTTGTAAATAAACAAGTCATGTAAGCATAGAGCTAACAAACTATGTGTTCCAGAATCGTCTGTGCGTTTGCTCTTATTGCAGGAATCACATGTTGGAGGTTTGATGGGTCACTTTGGGTGTGAGAAGATGCTACTCATGCTCGCTGATCACTTTTATTGGCCAAAGATGAGGCGGGACGTGGACAGGTATGTGAAGAGGTGCATTACTTGCAACAAGTCCAAGTCCAAGCCGAAGCCTCACGGTTTGTATACTCCGTTACCGGCACCTACTACACCTTGGGAAGATATTAGTATGGATTTTGTGTTGGGTTTGCCGCGTACTAAAAGAGGCCATGATTCTATATTTGTGGTAGTGGACAGATTTTCTAAAATGTCACACTTTATTGCACTGCTACAAAAGCGACGATGCGTCGCATATTGCTAACCTGTTTTTCGGGGAGATTGTTCGACTACATGGAGTCCCGAAGACTATTGTTTCGATCGTGATGTGAAGTTCATGAGCTACTTCGGAAGACACTTTGGGGAAAGCTGGGGACAAAGCTATTGTTCGGTACTACTTGTCATCCCCAAACTGATGGTCAAAGCGAGGTGGTGAATCGAACCTTGTCACAACTGTTGAGATCCATGATCAAGAAGAACCTGAAGGAGTGGGAAGAGTGTTTGCCGCATGTGGAGTTTGCTTACAACAGGGCGGTGCACTCTACCACGGAGCTGTGTCCTTTTGAGGTGGTGTATGGGTTCAAACCCATTACTCCACTTGACTTGTTGCCTTTGACCATACATGAGAGAGTTAATATGGAGGCATCCAAGAGGGCAAATTTTGTGCGAAAAATCCATTAGAAGACTAAAGAGTTGATAGAGAAGAAAGGCAAGAGCAATGCTGCAAGCATGAACAAGAAGCGCAAAGAGATGTTGTTCAAGCCTGGTGATATGGTGCAGGTACATTTTCGCAAGGATAGGTTCCCGAAGCTGCGGAAGTCTAAGTTGAAGCCTCGTGGTGCTTGGTCCTTACAAAGTGCTTGCCAAGATCAATGATAATGCATACTCGATAGATCTTCCGAGTTGATGAGTTTGGTGTCAGTAATTCTTTCAATGTTGCTGATTTGACACCATATGACGGAGAAGACCTTGGAGCGTCGAGGTCGACACCTTTTGAAGGGGGGGAGATGATGAGGACATCCCTACTACACCACTACCTCCGTCATTGACAAATGAAGATGAACCTGTTGTGAAGCTCAAGTCCGATGAAGTTCGGATTGGACCAATTACAAGGGCTCGTGCGAAGCTACTTAAACAACAGGTGAACTTGTTTCTAAACGATACTTTGATTGATGAGAACTTTATATTGCCTAAGTCCTATTACTTATGTATCATCAGGTATCAAGAGGAGACGAGCATCGTACGAGGAGTAGAGGAGCAGCTGGACACGAAGACGGACGTCAAGATGGACGTGAAGCTGGACATGGAGCTGGACATGAAGATATCTCATGGACGCGCGAGGGAGGAGCGGGAGGCATGCGCGAGAGGAGAAGACGACGTCCAGGCCGGCCCAGCGCCCGGTTAGACCGGCCTCCAGACCGGCCAGCCCGGTCCCTGGCCCGGTTGCCGATGCATCGTACCGGGGTCAAACCGGATGCTGTTTTGCGAACTTTCCGATTTGCCGCGCGGTTGACAGGCTGCCACGCCGGCCGGCCCGGTCCCTGGCCCGGTTGACCGGATTCCAGACCGGACTTGTCCGAATCTGTCTCGACCAGATCTATTCTGGGTCGGTTTTACTTGTATTTTTCGACCAGAACTCATCCCGGACGCCTATATAAGTGCCTTGGACGACCCCCTAGCTGCTTTAGACCACGTGTAAGATAAACCCTAGTTCATAGTTGTTTGCTAAGCAAAACTATTGTTCCCCAACTCTCCAATTCGTTGCGATCCGGAGTTTTATGCTACTGAAAGTTTGTGTGATCTCGTTGTTCCATTGGGGATTAGAAGATTGCAATCTACCGCTTCGTGGTCGGCGGCTACGTGCGCAAGTGTGTGGAGTTGCGAATATCTTGCAGGGTTGAGGGCTGTTGCATTGGCATCAGGAATCAATCGAGAGACTTCGTCGGCGTCATACAAGTTATCCTCCTCATATCATCGATTTCATCCGCTGCTATCATCACGTTGATGCAGCCCCGCCTATCGTCGACGCTACACCATGGCCAAGGAGTCCCCCAAGTGGACCAACAACACCAACCCCCGCCATATACGTCAAGGTGAACTCCTTCCTCTCTATGGTCGATCTCAATACTAACTTGAATGGTATGCTACCTCATGCCTATCATCATGGTGTCTATAGGTGCCGACGTCGACAAGGACCAAGAGAGAAGGAACTCCCATGGTGCAAGGAAGAAGGAAGAAGAAGAGGAGAAGGAAGAGGAAGAAGAGGCGGGAGGAAGAGGCCCAGCCGGCCCAGAGGCCGGTCAGACCGGGCCACAGACCGGCCAGGCCGGTCCCAGGGCCGGTCAGACCGGGCCCTAGACCGGATCCATCCCGGCGACAACCGGCGTCGTACCGGAACCAACCTGGGAAACTTTTGCGAACTTCCCGGTTGGCGGCCGGTTGACCGGCCCTGGCGCCAGGCAGCCCGGTCCCAGGCCCGGTTGAAACCCGGTTGACCGGATTTCACGGGACAGACTCGACCGGAAACGGCCCGAGTCGACCAACCGCGTACCTTTTCGACCCAAGTCGCCTTGTACCTCTATATAAGCACCTAGGCCATCCCCTCTACTCCTTAGACAAGATTTTAGGCTTAGACATGGATTTGAGCTTTGTCTCCCTAGGGTTTCATCCCCTTTGTATCAAGGCTACCCTTGTTGGATGATTGGATTTGGTGTGTGAGATTCTAGTGCTACCACTCTCTCTCCCACTCCTAGATTCATCTCCTTCACCGATCTCTCACCTCGGAATTCTACCGCGCGTCTCTTCCGGGTTGATTCTATTGGCGTGGTCCATCGAGCCACGGGGGTAAGTATCGATTGTATCGGGTTGGTGTGCGTGAGTGAGTTCCTCGTGTTCTTCGTGTTCTTTGCGCTCTCCCTCCCTTTCCCCTTTGGATTTCGGGTCAACCGCAAGATCGGGCCACACACGGGGTCTTAGACCTCATCACACGTGTTCATCACCACCCGTCGCTTACTGAGAAGATCGGGCAAACCCATATCAGGGAGGCATGCGCGAGAGGAGAAGACGAAGTCCAGGCAGGCCCAGCACCCGGTCAGACCGGCCGCCACGCCGGCGCGCCCGGTCCTTGGACCGGTCCAACTGGGCGGCAGGCCGGATCCACCCCGGCGCCAACCGGGCGCCACACTGACTGCAACCGGACGGGTTACTGCGCGACAATTCCAGAGCCCGGTTGCCACCCGGTCCCTGGCCCGGTTTGAACCGGCCAACCCGGTCCCAGGCCCGGTCGACCGGTTCCCAGACCGGCCGTGTCCGAGTCTGTCTCGACCAGATCTATTCTGGGTCGGTTATTCTCTTAGTTTTTTCGACCATAAGTCGTCCTGGACGCCTATATAAGTCCATAGGACGCCCCCTAGCTGCTTTAGACCACGTTTAAGATAAACCCTAGTTCTTAGTTGTTTGCTATGCAAAACTATTGAATACCACTCTCCAATTCGCATCGATCTGGAGTTTTATGCTACTGAAAGTTTGTGTGTGATCTGCTGTTCCATTGGGGATTAGAAGATTGCAATCTACCGCTTCGTTGTCGGTGGCTACGTGCGCAAGTGTGTGGAGTTGCGAATATCTTGGAGGGTTGAGATCTGTTGCATTGGCTACAGGAATCAATCGAGAGACTTCGTCGATGTCATACAAGTTACCTACCTCATATCATCGATTCCCTCCACTGGATACACCATTGTGTTCATCACCACCGTAGCTTACTGAGAAGATCGGGCAACCCCTTATCATCTTGGTATCAGATTTCAGTGTTTCCTCGGTAAGCCATCCACAATCCACCCCATAGTTGAGTTGTGAGTGTTTCCTATACTGAAGAAGCCATAAAAAGTTAGGGTTAGGGTTTGCCGTAGCCTTAGATTGCACTAATTTCGAGTTTTAGTTGCTTTTCGTAGTTGTTTTTGCGTATCTTTATCTTTCATCTAGTAGAATTGTTAGGGTTTCTGTTTTCTCTATCTTCTATGATATGGATATCCGGGCCTGGTACTCTAGGACAGCCATTGATATGATATTTGGGTCTAAGGTTGTACCAGTAGTTTATTATAATCTTGTTATTAGGAGATAATAATGTAGCCAGGTCATGCTGTGGGCCATCTAGGGTTTTAATAGAGTCCATTTGACTTGGGCCTGTCCAAGTCGAACTAGGTTAGGCCCAATAGGGGGGGCGGCCAGCCACCTCTCCCTCTCATATAAGGAGATGGCACGGCTAGGGTTTAGGGTAGTTCAAGTTTAGTCTAAAAGTTAGGTTATACCTAGTTGCGTGTGATCACGTGTATCATCCCTCCGGGGGTACAGCGCTGCCGTTATCTATTATATCCGCTGCGAAGGTTCTTGTGTTCATCAAGGATTGTCTAGCTCTTGGTTTGAGGCGTATCGTTCATCGATCCGTTGCTTGCTGGATTCGTTCCCTCTTCTCCAGGCTGCGTTCATCGCGTTGTTGGGAGGATTCTCTACCCCAGGTTCTCGCTGTGAAAGATCGGGCATCAATCTAGGTGGATCGGCTTGGATCCACCGTATCATGTGGTATCAGCTTTCTGGGTTGCTCAGGGCGAGGTTTTGTTGATCGATCTCTTTGGATCGGTTTGCTGCGGAGAAGATTAGCTCTAAGATCGGAGGAGTTTGGCTCTCGGTCGAAGGAGGTTGGTTGGAGGAATTTTGGCGTTGTTTGGTACAGTTTGGAGGTCATCCATGGCTGTTTCGGAGGTCAAAATCGCGAAAAATCGCGACCAGAATCGGGAAGAAGACGAAAATTCGCGACCAGGAAAAATCCGGTCTGAAATCCGGTCAACCGGGCCAGTGACCGGGCAGCCTGGCGTGAAATCCGGTCAACCGGGCGGCAAACCGGGAAGTTCGCAAAAAATCGTCCGGTTGTGTTCCGGTCCGATGCATCCGGTTGGCGACCGGTCAACCGAGCCAGGGACCGGACTGGCCGGTCTGGAGGCCGGTCTAACCGGGCCCTGGGCCGGGCTGGCTCAGACTGCTGCGGTTTTTACTCCGGTGGTTTCTCCTGTGGCTGCGGTGGATTCTTCAGTGATGCTAGTTCATGTTGTTGATGATGTTCTTGATTCATTTGCAGACGATGTGCGTGGCATACGGTGTTTGCGTGGCACGAAGGCCGGTTATGTGTTCAATGATTACCTTGACATACGGAAGGGCGTACAACGTCATTTGTCCAAACTAAAGTGGTATTTACACCATGATGCGAGTGTTGAGGAATATGGACATTGGGAAAAGAACATGGAATTGGGTTTCACTCGTTGTCGCCGATATGGAGGAAAGTTCACTGGTTATGATGCATATATTCTTGCTCACCGACGTGTGGACGAAGAGTTGTATGCTTATTGGTGGGATGCGATTGACAGAGGTGAATTTGCTGAAACTTGGAAGGATTACAAAACTTTTCTTCGTAATGGTTTCGTGTTACCGTATATGGAGGATAGTGAGCAGTCGTCCCGAGTTGTACATGCAATAGAGGAAGTGGACAAGAGCATAGTTCCTATTCCGGAGATTGTTCCACTACCAACAGTCACTACAGTCGAGGTGACATCTTCAGAGGAGAGGAAACCTGGCTCTGATACCAAGAGCGCTACTGTGATCGTTGAGGCGGATGTACCATTGAGCGGGCTGAATATGCAACTCAAGAAGGTACAAGGTGATGCTTGCAAGACAGGTTGACAAGGTTCGGCGATGGAGTTTGTTTCGGACTCGGTGCTTTATCAAGGGCAAGGCTTGCAAGTTGATGGTTGATGGTGGTAGGCTGTACTAATGGCATTAGCAAGGCGATGGTGACAGCGTTGGGGTTGTCTACATGGCGTCTTCCTGAACCTAAGCGTCTTGAGTGGTTGAATAGTTGTGGTATGCTGAAGATTACTCACAAGGTGCGTGTGCCATTTGCAGTTGATGATTATGTTGATGAGATCGATTGCGATGTGTTGCCATTGGAGGTGTGTGGATTGTTACTTGGGCGTCCTTGGCAGTATGATCGCAATGTGACACATGCTGGGCGAGCAAATACATATTCTTTTATGCATGGTGGCAAACAGCGGACTTTGAAGCCTATGGGTGATGATCATATCAAGTCCGATGTGGAGTTAGTGGTGCGTAAAGAGAAGTTGCACAAGCCTAAAGTGCAACAAGAGGTGCATGATGTTCCGAGCATTGATGTTGGTGATGTTTCAGCCATGCCTGTAGATGACAAGCCAGTTCTTGTTCGTGACAAGCCGGATGAAGCTACACTTATTGTTGATGTGGATGTTGCAGCATGTGCTACAGTTCCAGTTTGTGTTGATATCAGTACACAGACGGATGATGGGTGCGCTGATGGTGTTTCAGTGCATATGGCGCAGATGCGCGTGGGAGGAGTGGGAGGCGAGCGCGTCGGTGGAGACGAGTGGGCAGCGGCACTACCGTGCTAGGAGTACTCGTCCGGTTTTCCGCGACACCGCGGATGCATCGAGGCAAGGATGGACGTGTGAGACATTTATGTGGCCCGGGAATTACACATCTTGTGCGGGGTCATGTGCGGCGACACAGGGTTCCATCAAAACCTCGCAAGAAGAAGGAATTGGCGCCGACGGCCAAGCTCATGTGGAGAAGAAAGGAGGCGCCAAGTGCTGTATCAAGTCGAGAAGGCCGCGAGGGAGGATGTGGTGTGGAAGGCAAGCAAGACTTGAGGATGGCGAGGACGTGTCATGTTCATATCACGTCACCTTTTTCCGTAAGACCCTCACGCGTTGGGGACAACGCTTCTTGAAGAAGGGGAGAGATGATATGGATATCCGGGCCTCGGTACTCTAGGACAGCCATTGATATGATATTTGGGTCTAAGGTTGTACCGGTAGTTTATTATAATCTTGTTATTAGGAGATAATAATGTAGCCAGGTCATGCTGTGGGCCATCTAGGGTTTTAATAGAGTCAATTTGACTTGGGCCTGTCCAAGTCGAACTAGGTTAGGCCCAATAGGGGGGCCGGCCGGCCACCTCTCCCTCTCATATAAGGAGATGGCACGGCTAGGGTTTAGGGTAGTTCAAGTTTAGTCTAAAAGTTAGGTTATACCTAGTTGCATGTGATCACGTGTATCATCCCTCCGGGGGTACAGCGCTGCCGTTATCTATTATATCCGTTGCGAAGGTTCTTGTGTTCATCAAGGATTGTCTAGCTCTTGGTTTGAGGCGTATCGTTCATCGATCCGTTGCTTGATGGATTCGTTCCCTCTTCTCCAGGCTGCGTTCATCGCGTTGTTGGGAGGATTCTCTACCCCAGGTTCTCGCTGTGAAAGATCGGGCATCAATCTAGGTGGATCGGCTTGGATCCACCGTATCATTCTAGTTTATCATAGTGTGTCAGTTTTTGTTACTCCGAGTCCACATAGCGTACAGTGTGCTTGTTCCCAACCATAGACACAACCTATCGTTATAAGTGACTAGGAACTTCCCCAGAAGAGACTAGTTTTGCCGCTCGACAGGCTGCTCATTAGGGTTTTGGTGCTTTGCGTTATCAAGGAGTTGTGTCATAAAAAAAGCAAAAAGAGAAAATAGAAAAGAAGCAAAAAGAGCTACATAGCTGTGTGTGTTATACAAAAAGAAAAAAATCCAAAAAGAAAAGTGAAGTGCTAGTTGAATCAAGTGAAGGCCTAAGTTTTCTTTACTGCACCTGTAGTTGAGCAATCTTGTGCCTGTCTCGTTGAGCTTTGCTAGCGTCTCTTGAGTGCATTACAACCCTTCATCCATATAGTTGCATTGCCACATTTATGGCCTTGTGTGAGTATCTTTGGTTGTCTACGGTCAGCTCTAGAGCTTGTTATTGGTGCAAATAGGTAGCCTACCTACAGCCCCACATATATCCTTCTTAGTCGTGTGATTGTTCTTATACCCATGATATTCGCTTCGCTACATCCGTGCACTAGTCCGTCAATCCAAGTTGGTAAGCAATACTAATTCACTTTGGAGCGGTAAGATTTACCTTTCTTATCGGTTTTGAGTGAGGTTTGAGAGTACCACCAAAGATTTTTGTTTAGTGTACTAACCTACTAATCATGTCTAATTCCGAGTTTGATGTGATGCAGAAGAAGGATCCAGCCTCACCGGTTACTTGGATGGAATATGAGGCACTTCGTGATCATCTAACACGTGAACTTCATGTTACTACGGAGACATTTGATACTGAAATTCAGGGTGTCAACTTGAAGGTCGATGAGGCTACTACGGATATTAACACCGTTCAAACATCGATGACGACTCTTCAAGCATCTATGAATACTTTGACTCAAGCCGTCAATGAGATATGTACTATGGTACAACAACCACAACAACCACTTGATGAAGATGGCAGCGTCAATGGTGACAATGCGGATGCTGCTGCTCAAGGCATTGGACGTGGTCGTGGTCTTCCACGTGGCGTTAATCGTGGCTTTGCTGAAATTGGAGCCCGCCGTGTTCCTCCACAGCCGCTAGACGATGGTTTGGGTAAGCCCAAGTTCTCAATTCCCAGATTTGAAGGTACTACAGATGTTGAAGAATATCTTACATGGGAGCTGAAAATTGAGAGATTATGGAGATTACATGACTATACTGAAGATAGGAAGATCAAACTTGCTTCCTCTGAATTTGATGGCTACGCATTGCGTTGGTGGGATGGACTTGTTCGTGCACGAGAAGAAGATGGTGAGCTGCCTATTATCACTTGGCGAACTATGAAGGCGACACTGAGAGCTCGTTTTGTTCCTACCAATTACTTGAATTCAGTGTTTGATAATTTGACCCAATTGAAGCAAGGTGTTATGACGGTTGATGCTTATTACATGGAGATGGAGATGCTTATGCAGCGTGACCGTGTCCGTGAGTCTTTGGAGATGACACTACATCGTTTCCTGAATGGGCTCAAGTCTAATATCAAAGGCATTGTGCGTCATCACAGCTACACTACAATGAATGAGCTACTACATCATGCAAGAGAAGCTGAATCACAGTTGGCTGAAGAAGCGCAACAAAGAGGTCGTGCTACGGGAGCTGGGCGTTACACGCCTCGTGCGCCCCCACCTACGGCACCTGCGCCATCGACGCGCTCCGGTCCATACTCTACTCCGTCTAGCAAGCCGGTCTCCAATGTGTCTAACGCAAAGAAGTCCGAATCTGCTGCAAGTACGAGTGGTTCTCGCATGTCTACTGCGCGCAACCGTGATATGGTTTGTCATACATGTGGTGGCAAGGGTCACTTCAAGAAGGATTGTCCTATCGCGAAGTTATGATTATTAATGAGGACAATGAGTATGAAACTGGAGACGATGTTTATCCGGATGCTCCAGAAGATGATGATTATGACGATGATGGTTTTGATGCTTATCCTTCTGAAGCTCAAACTATTGTTGTGTCACAGCGTGTTCTTAATGTGCAGCCTAGTGCATCTACACAACGCTGCAATTTGTTCCAAACAAAGGCGCTTGTTGTTCCTGATAAAGCTTGCAAGGTTATTATTGATGGCGGAAGTTGTCGCAATTTAGCAAGCAAAGAGTTATGTGCCAAGCTGAAACTGAAGTATCTACCGCACCCGCATGCATATTATATTCAGTGGTTGAGCAATAATGGTGAGATGAAGGTGAGCCACATGGTGCGTGTTGATTTTGAGATTGGACCGTATAAGGATTCCATTGACTTTGATGTGGTTCCTATGACGGTGTGTCACCTACTATTGGGTCGGCCATGGCTCTATGACTGTTCTGTGCAACATAATGCCCGCGCCAATACATATCACTTGGAGTTCAAGGGCAAGAAAATCAACTTACAACCTATGTCACCGCAGCAAATTGTCAATGAGTCTCATCAAAAGATTGAAGTAAATTTGGAGGATGCACCTCTAGATAGGCGAGAGAATTGTAATATATTGAGTGATATAACGAAAAGTGAGCGAGTGAATTCCTTAGTTTCATTAGCCACCAAAGAAGAGATGAGAGAATTTAGTGAGGATCCTACGGCCATGCCTCTTGTGCTTTTGTACAGGGGTACGGTTTTGGTTTCTAACGACATGACCCCTCTTCCTCTTGGTGTTTCTAATGTTTTGCGGAATTCGGCGACGTGTTTTCGGAGGAGGTACCCGCAGGACTACCACCATTGCGAGGTATTGAGCATCAAATTGACTTGATTCCCGGAGCTTCGCTGCCCAATAGGGCGCCATATAGAACAAATCTCGACGAGACGAAGGAGATACAGAAGCAAGTACAAGCGCTACTCGACAAAGGTTATATCTGCATAAGCCTTAGTCCTTGTGTTGTTCCTGTTATTCTAGTTCCTAAGAAAAATGGTACATGGCGTATGTGCGTAGATTGTAGAGCTATAAACAACATTACTATTCGATATCGTCATCCTATTCCCCGTTTAGAGGATATGCTAGATGAATTGAGTGGTGTTGCTGTGTTCTCTAAAATTGATTTGCGTAGTGGTTATCATCAAATTAGGATGAAAGAAGGGGATGAATGGAAAACTGCCTTTAAAACAAAATTTGGTTTATATGAGTGGTTAGTAATGCCTTTTGGTTTGACTAATGCACCTAGCACTTTCATGAGGACTGATGAACCATGTTTTGCGTGAATTTATTGGCAAGTTTGTGGTTGTGTACTTTGATGATATATTAATCTACAGCCGCAATGAATCTGATCATACTATACATATTCGACATGTTTTGCAAGTGTTGCGTGATAATAGACTCTATGGTAATCTTGAGAAGTGCACATTTTGCAAAGATAAGGTCATATTTCTTGGTTATGTTGTCTCTAAGCATGGAGTAGAATTAGATGTGTCTAAAATTGAAGCTATTCAAAATTGGCCTACTCCCATGAATGCCAGTCAAGTAAGAAGTTTTCATGGTCTAGCTGGGTTTTATCGCAGATTTGTGCCCAACTTTAGTACTATTGCTGCACCTTTGAATGCTTTGACTAAAAAGGGTGTTGTCTTTGAGTGGGGCGCAGCCCAAGATCATGCTTTTGATGAACTTAAGAGATTGTTAACTTCTGCGCCGTTGCTTGCACTTCCTAATTTCAATAAGCAATTTGAGATTGAATGTGATGCTAGTGGTATTGGGATTGGTGGTGTGTTGATGCAAGTGGGTCGCCCAATTGCATATTTTTCTGAGAAACTTTCTAGTGCTAAGTTGAACTATCCTATATATGATAAAGAATTGTATGCTTTAATTAGAGTTCTTGAGGTTTGGCAACATTATTTGTGGCCAAAAGAATTTATCATCCATTCTGATCATGAAGCTTTAAAATATCTGAAAGCTCAATCTACTCTGCATAAGCGTCTAGCTAAGTGGGTTGAGTTCATTGAGTTTTTTCCATACATTATTAAGGATAAGAAGGGAAAAGGTAATATTGTTGCTGATGCTCTATCTAGGAAGAATATGCTATTAACTCAACTTGATGTTAAAATTCCTAGTTTAGAGATAGTATGTGTAACATCCCAAAAATTCAATAAAGAGATAAAGAGAGAGTTCCCAAAATGCAAAATTTAGAACCAGCAAAAACTTTTTCATCAAACAAGTGCTATGCATGTATTCCTTTTTGATCATTGTGTTAAGTGTGCATCTTTGCCATGATGAATGCTTGAGTGTTGCAAGGGTGTTAAAACCCTGGTACAATGTCACTTAAACAATCAAACCAAAGGAAAAATAAAAGAAGAAAGAAATAAGAAAAATGCCACACACTCTCACATATGGATTTGGCCAATTTTGCAAATACTTAACCTAGGCCATTTTGGCTTGCACCATTAGTTGTAAATGGATACTAAACACTATTTAACACTATTGGAATCAAAGAAACTCAAATCAAATCAAATTTGAATCAAATTTGAGCTCACATACAATTATGGTCAAAATTGCAAATCTTAGCCTGATGCCCTCTTTGAGCCCCTGTTTTTAAAGATTTCTAAACCAAACTTTGCCAACTCTTTGCACCTCATCCAGGACAACAACAAGATGAACAACTTTACCAAAAACCATCACCCCAAATTCTTTCCCAATTTCAAATGGTGATCAAGCAAAGTGGAGACCTTGAAGCATATGCAAGATCACATGCATTTTGATTTTTTGCAAATCACTTCAAATTTGACCACCAGCACCACCAAACTACTGCAAATAATATATGAATGCAACCCACCAAAATTCATTCAAAAATTTACAAAAAAAGTTTCTTGCGTCCATTTCATCGAACAGATGGTGAGCACCTTGCTGCCAACTCGGGACATGGCTTTGTCCAGCAGTTCCTTGCCTCCTCCATCAACCCCAGGTCATCCTCTGTACCTCCCTGACCCCTCTAAGCTTTGCCAAACACATCAGACAAGAAATGGTACACGAGTTCGTCACCATCTTGACCCAGACATGCCATGTCGTGGCATGACATGGACATGCCCTTGCCCTCTCTCTGGACCTTGCCAGCACGCACAAACTTGTCACCTCATTTCCTCTCAACCTCCTGAACGTGCCAGACACGGTGGTCGACGCGTTGGTGCACCGCAGACGCCAGAACGCGCGACGCCCAGACGTGTCGTGCCATGCCAGAGCGCGCACGGCGAGCGTCGCAGACACGCGCTGGCACGGCGTCGCCCCAACGCCTCACGTCACCACCCGCTCTCTCCCTTCGCCAGCAGATGCGCCACGACGCCAGGAGACGACCAGACACCTTCACCTGCCCGCGGGAACCCTGTACACGATGCCATGGCCGACGCCTTTTGCCACGGAAGCCCAAGGCGCGAGGAAGATGACGAGCGCCACAGGCCCTCGTTTTCACCGCAATCACGCTCTACGTCACCGCCAGGACATAGCCTGCACGCCTGCATCATCGCCAGTCCACCACCGCTCCTGTAGCCGCGTCGTCGACGATGACCTCATCACAGACCCGCAGCACTGCCTCGCTGCTATAAAAGGAGCACGATCCAGCCTCCAAACTCCACACCAGTCGCCTCTCCGCACTCTTCTAGCTCGCCAATCCGCCTTCCCTTGCTCGATTAGCCAACATCGCCGTTCAATTGCATCGCCGGAGCCGCGGAGGTGCTGAGAAGCTCGCCGCCGATTGGAGCCTCCTCAGCACACGCCACTGCTACCAGCTGCTTCCTCTACCTCGACAACGTCGCCGCCGCACGTCACCGACCCTCGCCGCGCCGCCGGTAAGCCTTCGACCCCCTACCTGCGCCGCCCGTAACCTCCCCTCTCGCCGGAGACGACGACGCTTGTTGTCCGTTCGATCTCCCTCTAATCCAACCGCTCACATGACGCGTACCGATTCGCTGTTTAAAACTCGCTGACGTGTGGCCCCCACTCGTTAGGCGGCCCGCTGCGCTAGACGCACTGCTGGGCCGGCCCACCGCTATTTCCCCTGTGCAGCCCAGTAACGTTTCCCGCCGGCCCTGTTAATTCAAACATTAAATTTCGAATTTGTTAAAGTACTCACATATGCTGTTTTCAAATTTAAATAGAATAAAATCCACCAGACCAAATTTGACAAATTTTATATATTTGGAAAGCTTGTCAAATTATCTACAAAACTACACTGGTCCCAACTCTAGATTATCTGTGGAATAAATGTGACAAAAATAACAAGGCAGGGACTTTTGCAACTTCAAACAATTATTAAAAATTAAATAAAAATACTTTTGAGTTGAGTCCAACTCTCAAAAATTATGCTTCACAATATCTATGAGAATATATAAAAATATAACATAGTTGTTTGTATGATCATGGACTAGTTTAAAAAATGTCCCTAGGGCTATTTCTAGTTCATTTAAATTGTGCAAAATTATTTACCAAAAAGGTACGAGAGCTTCTCTCTCATTTAAATCTTGTCCCAACTAATTCAACATGAGGTAGATACCATGGTTAATTAAATCTCATATTGAATTAGTTGGTGATATTAAATCATTACCATGTGTTATTAAAATGCATGAGGTGCATCACCTCATTTAAATCATTTTCCCAAGTGATAATTATGAAGAGGTTGACCTTGGTCAACCTAGGTCATATATTATTATTTGAGGAGATTAAATCTTAACCAGATTCAATGAGAGGAAATTATTTCTCTCAAGAATTAAATAGAAACACTAAGTAATATTTGTAATGAGAGGAAATTTTTTTTCTTAAGAATACAACAAAACCAACCCACATAATAAGCATGTTGTCATGCTAGCTTAGCTTGTGTGACTCATGTGTGTGCTTAGCCTAGTACTTAAGCTTGTTTGGTGATTGTGGGTATCGTATTCGTTTTTAGACGGTAGTACCGAAGAGTATCAAGAGGAGGAGGAGGTCTACTTCCAAGGAGAGGAAGACCACTTTGATCAATACGCCACTCAAGGCAAGCTAATATTCTTGCTAAGTGCAAAGCTCTTCAAGAGCAAGGCACCAACACTTTTTACATCATGCTTAATGCTTTCTTCCCAAGTTTTACTTTACAAGCTTTACTGGTTTTGGTTTATCAAAGTTTACCTTTTTGATTTATGATTCACTTGGTCTAGAGTAGAACAAGAGTATCAAAATTAGCCTAAAGCAATGAAAGCTAGGTAGCACCCTTCATGACTAGTTGCTAGTGCTAATAAATAAAATTGACTACTCTAGATGGGAACATTGTGAAATGAAATGACATTGAATGATTTTGAAGGTGAATATGACATGAATGAATTGATGAATTTGATAAAATCCGATGTTTGGGTTCGGATGCGATACCATTCCAATTTACAAGTACCCCCACAATACCTGAATATGGGTAGGGCTTAACTGGAAGTTTATGTGTCTTAGTATGGGTTCCCTCTAAACAAGCGTCATAGGGGTTATGCCGAGGCTGCCTCCGTTAAATTGAAATGATGTGAAATGACGTGAATGAGGTGAATTGTCCGGCCCAAGCCCTGTGCAGTTCCAAGGTTGACGGTTTCTCTTCACTGGGAGGCAAAGCTCATGGAGAGGTGCCTATACTAGGATATGTAAGTGAAAGGTTAGGGTTGATGATCCGCGTACTGAGTTACGATTATTCAGGGTTATCCCTGACGGATGTAATCAAATGTTGTGGCACAAGTGTGCAACCTCTGCAGAGTGTAAACCTATTTGAATAGTCGTGCCCACGGTTACGGACGATTGGAAAGGCCATACTGTTCCGTCATCAGGTCTTGCCTTGAAAAGGAAAGTTGAATTTGAAATGGTGACTTGAATTTGAATCACAACAGAGTTGTGGGAATGACACTAATGTTCCCACTTGAGTTAGTTAGCATATGAGGAGTCTTTTACTAAATGTTTATGAACTAAAACTGGCTTTATGCAAATAACCCTAGAGCTTAGCATTCACTTAGCAAAATAGATAGTAATTACAATAGTATTAGTTTGCGAGTACTTTAAAAGTACTCACGGCTGTGTCCCTGGCTATTCGAATGGCCAGACTATGAAGAGGAGCAGCAGTACGAGGATGACGGTCAGCGGGACGTCTAGAACAACTAGGAGTTCTTCTAACGTCAAGCGTTGGCCTGTGGAATTAGATAGACCACTACTACTACTACGCTTCCGCTTTGTAATATTTGTGATTTTCGTTGATCAATAGATCAACTATGGTTGTAATATTGGATCATGTGATCTACTTTTGTAAGACAATTATGGTTTGTAATGAATGATGACTTACGATATCAACTGTTATGTCTTGCAACAACAATATTCTTGGGATTGCGATGAATGACATAATAGGCACCTGGACTTAAAAATCCGGGTGTTGACAAGTTGGTATCAGAGCCATTGTTTGACCTTAGGAGACCCTAGTTAGAATGGACGTTCTGAAAACTTAAGTTCAAAAACAAATGAAGTGAATATTTTTGAAAAACTTAGTCACTTTCTTCTCTTTGAGATCTTGTTAAAATAAAAAGTCATACTCTTCCTTATGAATTTACATAAAATTTTGACACACTTGTTCACTCTCTAACTTACTCATCCAAATCACTTTCAGATGGAAGGAGCCAACACCAAGTTTTACCAGCTTGGGAATGGAGGGGATCTGATCTTCGAGAGGGACCTTGATGCCCTGTCGGACTTTCTTGGACGCCCTCACCCAGAGTTCCACGGAGTCGAGGTCCACGACCAGCAAGGAGGGGAGCTTCAGTGGGTGATCACCGCTGATCTGAGAGGCAAGATGGAGCCTCCTACCTCTGAGAGGATCCTCTTCTCCTTCAGGGAAAGCAATTGGCTGGACGGACTGGCACGTGCTCTTCAGGAAGCACTTTCCCGTCTGTGCGGGCAGAATGTGGCCGCCCTCCAAGAGGAACGCTTTGCGCATCTCGCAAGGCGTAACTCCGCTGGAGAACCCATGGACCTGCCGTTCCACCCCGAGCTGAGGCACCATGTGGATCATCTGGACTTTATGTTGTTCCAGACCCAGAAGGAGCTGGACAACTCGCGTGCCTACGCCAACCAGACTCACATGGCATTGGCTCATCATGCCGATGCTATCAAGCTGCTCGCCAAGGACCGCAAGTCACTCCGCCTACAGCGTGCCAAGAAGGACGCTACCATTGTGCGCCTTCGCGCGAAGATAGCATCCTTGGAGGCCACTGTCAAGGCCCAAGAAGACCAGCTGAATGAGATGGACGAAGATGGTGAAGACATTCAGGGAGGCGAAGACTTCCTGAGTGATGACGACGACTTCGAGGAGGATGAGTTCACTGATGAGGAGGACTACGAGTTTCTGGAGGCCGCAGAGGATGGGATCATTCCCATCGATGTGGATGAAGATGATGAGGAGTAGTTGCACTAGTTCACATGTGTAGGTGTGAGTTTGTATCCCGCCCGTTGTATCGTAGCATGAGAAGAATGGTTCTTAAAACCATTGGTTTGGTGTGTTAAGTTTGTAATATATGATGAATGAATGAATGAATGTGTGTTTGTGTTAACATCAAAAGAATTCAAGTCTTAAAGTTTTGAACCTACCCCAAAATAAGCCATAGAAAATTCCCTCTTATCTCATGATCTATTTCCATGTTCAGATGGCCCCTCCAGGCCGCGGTGCCAATCAGGATGCCATGATGCAACTGCTGCAGACTTTGCTAGCAGACAGAGAGAATGATAGAGCTGAAAGGCAAGCCAACATCGCAGCACTGCAACAGATCGCCAATAACAACCAAGGTCACGGGAACCATGATCACCCCGGATCAAAGCTCATGAATTTCCAGAACACCAACCCACCTGTTTTCAGCAAGACTGAAGAACCCCTGGATGCCGATGATTGGCTCCAGACTATGGAGAATAACTTAGAAGTGGCTGGAGTGGATGCCAATGAGAAAGTGTTGTTTGCCACGCACTACTTAGCAGGACCAGCAAGAGCTTGGTGGACCAGCACCCGTGCTATGAACGCAGGACAAATCATGACTTGGGCTGATTTCAAGCTCAAGTTCAGCAAGTATCATGTTCCCC
>NC_061513.1:194295919-194342525 GCF_022539505.1 Lolium rigidum | reverse complement strand
TTCACCAAAAGCACCGGCGAGGCAAATGGACTCATACTAGGTGTGACCAGTCCCGCCTTGATCATTTCTCGCTACTTGGCGTTCGATTTCGTCTTTTTGTAAGGGCGAATATCGATAAGGTCTCGAATTAACCGGTTGTGCCGTCGACTCCGCAGAGATTGCATGATCCCACGCACGACGTGGTGGCAGAGTGGCGGGATCGCCGAAGACATCCGCATACTCGTCGAATTGCTTGCAATTCAGGTGACTTTGTTGTTGTCGTCGTTTCGATGTTTGATCAAGCACGGCCATAGCCCACACTTCATTGGCAGCCTAATAACTCTTGCAATTGCAAAACGATATATTTCAGCTAATTCACATGGCGCCGGAGTAGTCATGCCTTTCAAAACAACCCGTTTCCCGATGCTCAAATTGTAAAGTGTTTTGAGCCCAATGGCGGAACATAGACCCACATTTGTCTAGCCAATCCTTCCCTAGAATAGCATCATAGGCCCCAATATCCAAAATTCTCATAGTGTCTGTAAACACATGCCCTTCATAGCACCACTGAAGATCCTTGACTTCCGAATTAGATAGTAATATTTGTCCATTGGCCACCTTAACCGACACCGCCGTGTGGCCGGGGATATTTGACATCCTCGCTCGTTCGGCCGAATATTTTGTTAACGAAGGTGGTAGAGCGCCGCGAGTCTACCGTAAGCAACATGGTCTTGTCTCCCACAGTGGCTCGAAGACGAATTGTATTGACAAGCCTCGGTCCTCGCCATCGCATTCACGGAGATGTGGCACAAGTTTTCGGTGGATCGTTGTCTCCCGCAATAATTCCATTGCCAAAAGCTCGTCTATCCGATAGGACTTCCCCAAACTCCCCAACTTCTATTGTCAGCAATTGCCCAGTTCTCTTACACTGATGCTCTTTGGAGTATTTATCACCACATTTGAAACATTGGTTATTGGCACGACGAAAATCTCTCAGTTGCCTTTCTCGATTGAAATCATCATTGCCTTGCTTCCTAGGCCAATCCACCCGTGGTGCTGCAACTGTGTTAGGTGTTGTTGCCACCCCTGGAGGATGTTTGGTCGGTGCCGGCGGTCGTGCACGCGGCCTATGGTGCTCCACTTCTTCTTCCCGAATCCTTGCCAACGAAGCCGCACGAGCAATGCTAGTAGGTGCTTGCAGCCGTACCGCAGCCTCGAATGTCATCCCGGAGTCCAAAGACAAACTATGACACAAACCAACGATCGCTCGTAGTTTCATCAACGGCCAATAGATGGTACATGCAATCTTCAAATGATCGACGGTATTCAACAACCGTGCCCGTCCGACGGAGTTGCATCGGCTTACTCATTTGACCATCATATTCGTCCCGGCCAAACTCATCGAGCACGGCTACCATGAAGAGACTCCGTGCCCGAACACCATGTCGGCGCTTGTGTGCTTGATACCACAGCGCCGCATTGCCCTCCATATACGACGCCGACGCCATGTCGACCCATTGGTTGGACGGGATGCTCGAACATATCGAAGTACGTCGAGCAATCGATCAATCCAAAGGAGCGGTGTCTCACCACGAAATTTGGGGAAATCGTGACGTGGAGCACGAACTCGTAACTCGCCGTGATCCATGGGAGAACTTGGAGCGGTGTGGTACGCCGTAGCGGCGGGTAATGTTGCCGTGGTGCCCACAACAGGGTGAAGAAGCGTTGCGCCGATCGCTGCTCCATCGGCCGAAGACTCGGGCATGTCCGAGCAACGGGTTGCCCTTGTTGGCAAGCATCGCCCGATTTGGTCGCAACTCCGGACGCGACGTCGCCGGGGCCACCTCGCGTTCGGCGAGCTTGCGCTTGATCCCATCTAGATCTGCACCATAGTCCTCCATCCGTTTGCGGAAGCTCGGATCTCGTTGGTGACGGTGCCAACGCGAGTCAACGGCTCCGCCATGGATTTCGCATCTCCTCCATCTTCTCAAGCACAAACGAGGTCCGTGCCGAAGGAACGGTTTGCCGCGCCGGTGCCGTTGCTGCTCGCCACGAATCGATCCCAACCCCGCGCAGGATTTTGCGCCGCTTCACCGAAGTGAATCGGCACCTTTTGCGGTGGAATGACGGGTCCGATCTCGGGAATTTGAGCGCATACGAACCGGATCACGGGCTCGCCATTGCGTCGAACACGTGGTGGGCGGGGTGGTTGGTCGATTTTTTGGGGAAAAAAAATTCCGGCTCGGGATACCAAATTGTAGTGTCCCGATCTATGATTGGATCAAGCACACACAAATCACGGCAAGAAAGGAGATGGGATAGCAGATTAAGGGATGAGGAGACGAGCTCGGGGTGGGAACGAGACGAACTTGAGGACGAGGAGTTTCGGAATTCGGTTCTACGAGCATGCCTTTCACGGGAGGATCGCTCCCCTATTTAACACTAACACACGCTTACAGTCGGGCCCGGGGTCCACAGGCACACACCGTCTACACCTCCGATACAGCCGACTCTTAGCCACGAGTTTCTTCTGTCGTCATCTGGGCACCTCTGGTGTTCGCCTGATCTTGACCATCATAGTCAGGCGACTTGCTGTCCACCGACACACCTGGAGGTGTGACAGGGCGGCGACGGAGCGATTTTGGACGGCGACGGAGCGATGTTGGCCGGAGACGACGCGAGAAGAGGAGACGGCGCGGGAAGAGGCGGCGGCGCGAGGGGAGGTGCAGGAGGCGGCGCGAGGGGAGGTGCGGGCGTTCGCTCGCTCGCTCGAGAAACGCGAGTGAGGGCGAGCGTTTCTAATCCCCTCCAACCCGACGTGGCCCGAGGTGTTTCTGGCGGGTCAAACGGGCCAAAACCGTCCGAAACCGGCCTACCGAACAGCCCGGACGGGGTTTCCAGTGGATTGAAATTGGGCCGGGTAAGACACCCAAAACACAAAAATACTCCCCTGCCGAACAGGGCCTGATGTACCCACCGGCGTCGCCGGGGAGTTGTCGACACCGCGCCGCCGACGCGCAGATAGCTCCCGCCGTGCGCCGTACCCGTGCACCGTCGCAAGCGCACGTCCTCGCCGTCGCCGCTGTCGCCAGCGAGCCTTCCACGCCACCGCCGTCCGCCGTGCGCCGTCGCCAGCGAGCCGTCCACGCCGCCGACGTCGCCGCCGTCGCCATCGTACGTCTTCGTCGTGCGCCGTCCCCGTGCGCCGTCGCCGCCGGCCAGATCGTAGCTTTCTCCTCCACCCCTATTTTGCGAGCTCGCGGTCCGATCTACGGCTCTCCCCCGGCTCCTTCGCATCGCGCTCCGATCTATGGCTCTGCCCCGGCTCCTTCGCGTTGTAGCTCCTCCACCTCCCGACGTCTCCGTCGTGCCCCAAGCGCGCAGGTACATTACCGTCTCTGAGCAAAGCTCCTTTTCTTCTCTCACCCCGACCTTGCGACCAGGGTTCCATTGCTGATGTACCGAGGGATTCTCTGTGTGCGTGCAGGCAATGTCTGGCGGAACAAGTGGAGGATCGATACATGACTTCTTCCCAATGCCCGAGTCAATCGCCTCGCTGATTCCTCCGCTTGAAGGGGATGGAGAAAACTGAGGGCGTCGTGCTCATGGATCTCGTCACTGGGCACCTGCCGACCGACAGGACCTTCAGGCTTCAACGGCGACATCACATGGTGCGGTGGGTGCTAGTGCCGCGCGAGGACTCGTCAATGGCGGAGTTCCTTGACGTGGCTTTCCGGTGCACCAAGCCGGCGCTAGGGGAGAGGCTGATCCACATCTCGCTCGATTACTATCGAGCCGGCGAGCAGAATTGCTAGGATCGCTACGCGTGGAGCTTCACCATATGTTTCTTGTTTCAGTTTTTTTCGAAGTTCATGCAGAGTTTTGATTCCAAACACTGAAAAATCGCAGGTTGCTCGTGGGCATGCATGCCCTTGACGAGCAGGTTGTGGAGAACATGGTCGCCGGCGTCGTTGACTTTGCAGCCGTGATGGTTCCGCTCGAAGACGGCGACTCGAATTCAGGCGCTGGGTACCATGCCATGGATGAGGACGAAGATGGCGACAATGAGCTGCTGAGCCACGCGGTCCTTTCGGCGACGATGGGTCCGAAACCTGATGCAGCGACGGGTCCGCGCTCTGCTCGTCTGATTGTGATGGCCACCAGCTAATTAGTATCAGTTACTAGCATTTAGGCTGTCAGTTAGTATGAGGTGTTGTTTTGTTCGCCAGAGAGCAGTTAGTCGTCGGGTTCAGGCTCGGATTAGCTGGTGGTTTATTCTGTTTTGTTTGTCACCTGGCTAATTACTGTGAGGTGTTTGTTCTGGATCCTTTTTTGGCCGATCACACCTAGCAAGACTTCTGGTTCTGTACCAATCAGTGGCAGGTGCATAATCTTGATTTTCACAAATGTAAATAATCGCCGCGTGTACTAGTACACTAGGAAGCTTTGGTGTTGTCTTCTGCTTTAGTCCATGGTTAGCAGTTAGTTAGTTTTTCAGAGCATTGCCCCCGGTCTGGCCATGCTCATTTTAGCGAGGTGCGAGTTTTGTTGTACGAGCTCTGCCCCCGACTCGCCATTGTTCTTCCCTTCTCTCCCCAGTCTCCTCGCTCCGCATGACCGCTCGTAGCTGTTGTGGCCTTTTGCTAGCTAGGCCATGCCCGAACCCACATAATTTGTCGAAGTATGGAAGAGTTGAACCAAGGCTGCAGAGCATGAGTGTTGAACTGAATACAAGAAGGTGCCTAGTTAATCTACGACATTACTGAAACGAACCATAGTCCCTGGACACCAAAAAAATATCGAAATCCTAATGTACTTGTTCCAAGCTTCCAGCTTGGGTGGGATCCAACTGTAGCACGCTCCACGCCGCTGCAATTCAAATCTGCATTTTTCTCATGCTGTTCATGGTCAACCACCCTTGGCGCCGCCTGTCTTTCTATATGTCCACCTCAGGCATCCTCCCCCTCCTTCTCAACTCCGGCACTGTTTCTTTTTTCGTCAACCTGAATCTTCTTGCAGGCCTCGTAGCACATAAAGGAGATACCGACGGTGGATCGATGCATCTGCGGCCGATGCCACGGTACAGCCGACGTAGCGGACGTGCTGGGCGGAGGAGAAGCAGCAGACGGGGAGGCAAGCTGGAGAGCGGCATCGACTGGGCAACGAAAGGCGGCGCAGGGAGAAGCAACCGCCCCATCCTCCGGCGGAGTCGCCCCGCCGCCGCATCCTCTGCTGCTGCCGATATTACGGCTGAGCCGCTTCCGACGCCGCCCCCGAGTCCGGCGCTTCCACCGCCGTTCCCAAATCCGGCGCCGCCGCATCCGCCGCCGGTGCTGCTGCGCAGAGTAGACTGGGACATGGTGTCCTCCGGTTCAGAGTGAAGAGATGATGGTGGGCGAGAGTGGAATTGGGAGGAGAGACTGTTGTTCGCGGCCGGCTGTGTCGGGTGAGAGTGGAGAATCGGGAGGAGAGGACCGGCCATGTCGTGTGAGAGAGGAGAGGCAGCAACGGGATCATGGAGTCAAAAGCCCTGTCGGGTGCCCCTGTTCATTATGGGACCCACCAACTGTACAGAAATGAGAGAAAAAGAGCAAAATATCTTCTCTCACCTAACATCTTGTTCGAATCTCCAGCCATCCAACGGTTGTGAAAGCACCCACACTCATGCTTGGGTGTACAAATGTATTTCCTAATTATAACCTTTCCTTAATTATCATGTATCCAGTGTTACATGGTATGGATATGTCAGTTGCATACATTGCTTTAGCAGATAAAGGTTTCAAATTCCATCAATCTGGCGCAGGATACATACATAATAGGACAACATGCTCTGCTCAAAACTGTATGTATTCTGAAATAGCTGAAATCAGTAGTGGGTATAAATGTACTATGCCTCGTCTCCTCAAGAACCATGAATGATTATTCTCTTCTCCCTAATCGCCTATTGTATTCTCTCACTTAGAACTTTAGAAATGAGTCGCCACATTGACAGAAGGTGCTCTACTTGGCCAGGAATCTCCAAATTCGAGATGGCGGTGTTCCAAGAATTGGTGTTTGATTGCAACTCTATTTACATCTCGAAGTTCTACTCCGTGTGAAATTTTTGGCCTCAAAAGTTTGAACTGTAATGGTTTTGCCTGAGTGTCTCGGCTTGCTCCTCTGTGAGCACTAACAACCTGTAATCAAATTTTGAGGTTGCTAACAGAGCTTGCCACTGTGTACAATCTGTAATTGATACGAAAGTGATTTTAAGTGGTGCTTTTTACCTTCAAATTATAGATGGCTTGCTAGCAGATATTGATACTTATAAGTTTCGAGATTTTTTAATACTACACTCTTCGTTTTTTTCACGCCACAATTACCCGCACACCATGATGGTATATAATCTTACCCCAGAAATTTAGATTGCAATGGCATCCAGAAAAATGAACACACGCTATTCTGGACACACCTCACAAAAGAATCCATAGAAGGATTGGTAATCAGGGCGTAAAATCCTTTTTTTTTACCTTGCTGACTGTTTTCTTAACAGCTTTGAGAAAAGAATAAATACTATGTTTACGTTCTCAACTTTTAGTTGTTTGTACCAACCTAGTCCTGGCTCATGATTTATTTGTTATTTAGAAAAATCAATTTTATCATAGATAAGTGAGATGAGGACTATTTAGGTTTCCTTGCAACTTTTTCAGTAAAATTGTATTTTATTGCATTGCACTGAAGTTCTATGTGGGACAAGCATGCAGGCTGAATTTCTTGATGCATGTTGGCATGATTTAACATGGTTCTAATGATTTCATCAGATTTCAGGTAATTATGCTTTCCACCAGATTGTTTGCCATCTATTCTTTTGTCAGCTTGGCTTCAGCGGTGCATATCTCAAATGACTAAGGCAAAACTATAGAAGTGTGTGTAGTGATTTGGATAATGTCTGAGGCTATAGCTCCTAGAAAAGGTCAGGTAAGGTGTAATTATCTTCATAAATTGTTGTCTTCTTTCACTATACAGATTTCCTAGCTACATGTAATGCATCTTTGTTGTCTCGTTGTCTTATTGTGGCCTCATGAACGCTTTTGAATATACATTGTATACCTATACATGATATAACTATGGCGCAATTTGAATGCCCTCTACCTAGGTAGATAATTGACAATACCAGTTTTAGACCTTTAGGTGATTAACTTAAGTTGGGTTTTTTCTTTACAGATGTATCTGCAATGTTATTCTGAACTTCTTCAGGAAGATGTCATGCGGAACTAAGCTGGGGCCACTACTTCAGTTATAAATTTCTACAGAGAACAAATTCCTTCTATTGTTCACCATTTATATATGTTAAATTTGTATAGTTATCTTTTGACAGGCTTGACATAGTTACTAGGCTTCGCCAAGTCGTCCTATGTATTCTGTAAATACCAGGAAGTCACTTATGTATACACCGCTCTCAATTGTTCAATGTTTGATTTCTATAGAAGCTGATGGGCTTCCAAACATTGTTGGGTTTGGGTCCACGTTGTAGCATATTGTGCTATATTTCGTTTCTGTAGATTATGTTGCCTCCTTATGGTTGTGACCGAAGACAAGTACAAGCCTCTACTGTCTACAGTTTTATATATCACCGTGCACTTTTATTTGTTCAATCCGTGAAAGTGTATTGTTGAAAGAGCACCATGAACAAAGTGAGATTTCTTAGACATATTATTTCAGCAGAAGGTGTCGCAGTGGATCCAAATAAGGTAGCATCCGTGACTGAATGGGAGATGCCTAAAAATGCAGGAGATATCCGAAGTTTCTTAGGACTTGCAGGATATTATCGAAGATTCATCGATAATTTTTCTAAGATTGCTAGACTAATGACTGAATTATTGAAGAACGAGAAGAAGTTCATTTGAACCGAGGCTTGTGAAGCAAGTTTTAAGGAATTGAAGCAACGCCTTGTTAGTGCACCTGTTTTGATGAGATCTGAGGTCTGGGGTTTGGCCCAATCTCACGAAATTAACCACGTTGGTGAATGAGAGGGATGGGAAATGGAAGAACACAAGATCCAAAGGTAAAATACACTCACACACCCAATACAAACCAAATTCAACTCCCTTGGTAGGTTAGACCAAGCCAATAGAATCAAACCTTGGAGAGACCCATGGGGTAGAATCCAAGGGTTGAGAGATTGGTAAAGGAACCAACTCTCGAACATGGATGAAAGAGTGCTTGCACTAGAGCCATACATGAAGAGAGATAGCTCCTCAAGAGTAGCCTTGATACTAAGGATATGATAGTCCTAGTAGTAGGTGAGACAAAGCTCAAGCATAAACCGAATTCTTGTCTAACCCTAAATCTGGCCGTACCAAGAGTATATATAGTACCCAGGGGTAGAAGGGTAAAGTTACAAGGCAAATAGTTGGGGACAACTATGATTCGACGATTTTCGGCGGTAAAACCGGCTGTGTCGGCCCGTGCGCTGGAAGGCTTGGTCGTTCCGGCACAAGCGCCGGTTTGGGTTCCGGTTTACCGAACTGGCTACTGGAAGCAGTTTCGGCTATTCTGGTTTGGTTCCGGCGAACCGGTTCGGTTCCGGCGTGGGGTCCGGTGCTGCCGGTCCTGGCACCGATTTGCTCCAGCTTCCCTTTTCTTCGTTCTTCTCCTCCCTTGATGGCTTGGCTTCCTTGCGTGTCCTCCTCAACGATGTACCTGATGACACATAAAGCATTTTGATGAAGTAGCAAGCCATTCAAAGGGAGGTTAGGATCAAGCATGGTGAGGAGCGAGTTCACCTCTTGTTAAAGTGCTTTGGTGCGTGCTTGTGTCATAGGTCCACTTTGGGGATCACTTGGTCTTGGTGTAGTGTCGTCCTTAGGCGGGGCTACATCATCTCCCCCCTTGGGAAAGAGTCGTGCTCGACTCTAGTTCCTCCTCATCTCCATGATAGGGTGAGAGATCCGAGACGTTGAATGTGTTGCTCACCAAATACTTGGATGTTGGTATGTCGTTGACGTAGGCGTTGTTGTTGATGCGCTTGAGCACCTTCAAGGGACCATCTCCTCTTGGCTTTAGCTTGGAGTTGCGTTCATGTGGGAATCTTTCCTTCCGGAGGTGTATCCAAACAAGGTCTCCTTCTTCAAATATTCTTTCCTTCTTCTTGGCGTTGAGGCGGGTAGCTTGGCGAAGTACATGTTCTTGTATGGTGGCTCTTGTGTCTTCATGTAGTTTCTTCATGGTGATGGCGCGCTTGTCGAAGTCCATGTTAGTTGTCTCATGAAGAGGTAGTGGAAGTATGTCGAGTGCCGTGGAAGGTTCGAAACCATAGACGATCATGAATGGACTCCTTGACGTTGTTGAGTGCTTTATTTGGTTGTAAGCAAACTCCACATGGGGGAGGCACTCTTCCCATGACTTGAAGTTTTTTTCTTCATGAGTGCTCGGAGTAGAGTGGAGAGGCTACGGTTCACCACTTCCGCTTAACCGTCCGTTTGCGGGTGCGAATACGAAGAAAACAAGAGCTTGACTCCAAACTTTGCCATGAGCGACTTACATAGATAGCTCATAAACTTGACGTCTCTATCCGACACAATGATTGCCAGTATCTCGTGTAGACGAACAACTTCCCCGAAAAACAACGTAGCAACGTGTGAAGCATCATCGGTCGTATTGCATGGTATGAAATGAGCCATTTTAGAGAACCTATCAACTACCACAAAGATTGAGTCATGACCATGTTTTTGTTCGTGGTAGTCCTAGTACAAAGTCCATGCTTATATCGGACCAAGGAGCATATGGAATCGGTAAAGGTGTGTAAAGACCGTAAGGGTTGGTGTTAGACTTAGCTTGTAAGCATGTGGTGCAACGGTTGCATAGGCACGCCATGTCTTGATTCATCTTGGGCCAATAGTAGTTGGTGGAGAGCATGGCGAGGGTCTTGGCGCGGCCAAAGTGTCCCATGAGTCCATGATGGGGCCTAAGGCCACGTGAGTTGCCTGATCTCATGAATTTGACCAAGAACACAAGGGGGAAAGGATGAACACGAAGAACAAAGTGAAGAACTCGATGAACGCACGCAAACACACACCAACCCGATACAATCCAGTTTGCTCTCAACGGCCCGAACCACCATCCCGACAGAATCACTCAAGGCAAAGACACGAGGTAGAATCCCCGAGCAAGAGATCGGTATGCAATCGATAGAATCACTGATGCGGGGTGGCCTTTGGACACCTCCTCACCAAGACCAACAAGTCCCCCAAGTGGACCAATGACGCGGGCTCGAGTCAAAGCACTACATGATAAGGTGAACTCGCTCCTCACTACCCTCGATCTCGGTACCCCTTTGGATGGCTTGCTACCTCATGCCGACACGCTTTGTGTTATTAGGTACAAGGTGCATCAAGACCCCGGAGAGGAGGACACACCATGGTCAAGAGAAGGAGAGGAGCAGCTGGACGTGGAGATGGACGCGGAGCTGGACCCGACGTCATGCGAAGCGCGCCAAGGAAGTGAGGGAGCCAGCCGGCTCAGGACCCGGCCCGACCGGTCTCCTGACCGGGCCACCCGGTCCAAACCGGATCCCCGACTGGTGCCAACCGGGCGCGATACCGTGGCTCCGGGACCCCTCGTCGGTCGACCTCCGGTCCAGGACCCGGTTTGGACCGGACGCGCCGGTCCTAGGTCTGATCTGACCGGGCACCTGACCGGGCACCCCCGGTCCAAACCGGACTCTCCGCTGATGGCAACCGGGCGCGTTACTGCGCCTCCAGGACCCTCCCCGGTCGGCCTACGGTCTGGGACCCGGTCTGGACCGGACGCCCCGGTCCCAGGGCCGGTCTGACCGGGTTCCTGACCGGATTCGTCGAATCGCCTTATCCAAAACTGCTTAAGTCGTGTACTCCGTACCTTTTCGCCATGTGTCGCCTTGTAGGCCTATATAAGGACCCAGGACGCCCCCTTACCTCTTTAGACTTATTTTGAGCTTGAAACTACTTTTGAGCTTTGTCTCCGTAGGGTTAGATCCCCTTTGTAATCAAGGCTACTCTTGTTGAGGATTTGGATACTTGTGAGTGAGATTCTAGTGTGCTCCACTCTCTCTCCCTCAACGGTCTCCGTCTCCAACACCGATCTCTCCTCTCGGAATTCTACTTCGTGTCTCTTCCGGGTTGATTCTATTAGCGTGGTCCATCGAGCCACGAGAGTAAGAATTCGATTGTATCGGGTTGGTGTGCGTGGATTTGTTCTTCGTGTTCTTCGTGTTCTTCCTCCTCTCCCTCTTTTCCCCCTTTGGATTTGGGTCAATCGCGAGATCGGGCCACACACAAGGTCTTAGACCTCATCATATGGTATCAGCAGCTCTTGGTTACCGCGAATTTGACCCCCCACCCATCCAATTTTGTTTCTAGAAAATTTTCCCAAAAACCAAAAAATAGCCCTAAATTGCCTTTGGATGGATCTACGATTTTGTTGAGTTTTTGATGGTTTTGATCCGTGGATTTGGTGTTGTTAGTGTTGATCTACTATTTCCCCCACCTTTTAGCCTCCAATCCCTCCGTTTCCCTTCGATTTGATCTTTTGGTTTTGGTTTGGGGAAGAACAGGAGAGAGAAAGTCGCGCAGCCGGTTGAGACCCGGTTGACCGGCCGACAGACCGGCCCAGAACCCGGCCGACCGGCCGACCGACCGGGCCTGCCGGCCCCAGGCCCGGCCCGACCGGCCCCCAGACCGGAAATGCCTTCTAACACCACCACCGACCACCACCACCACCACCATCATCGCAAGTTGCGTGTTCATCACCGCCTACACATCTTAGGTATAACTTGCATTTCCCTTGTCACCCCTCTTCCTTTTGCGATCTATCCTATCGAGCATTGCTTATCAAGTGTTGCGAGACATTGCACGTGGCCCCGATTGTGAGGTGTGTGTGTAGTGTGGAGTCAACCTTATAAGCAAAACTCGTGTGGCAAGATACAAAAAGCGAGGCTAACGCTAACATAGTGTGAGAAAAAGCAACAAAAACACAAAAAGAGTGCAAAGTAGCACCATACATACAAAAGAGTGCAAGTGCCACCATCGATACAAAAGAGTGTGTGTACCACCATATACAAAAGAGTACAAAGCTTTTAAGCAAAAGATAGAGAAGAGAAGAGAGGCCGCGTGTGAATCTTGTTGTCTCTCCAATTGCAACCAAGCTTTGATCTCTTCTTGTGTTAGTGTGACACCGAGCACCGCCTTGCATATAGGTTTTTGTTTTTCCGCTCATTCCTTGGTCGCACTAACCCCGCTTATCCCGTGTGTGAGTTCCACAACTTTTCTGTGTTTATAGTGATCTCCACTTTTGACACTTGATTTTTGGACCTTACCCACCTTTAACAACACACTTAATTTTGGATTTCATCTTTTGGCTTTCCACCACACTCACCTAACACCATATTTGCTAGCTTTTGCGTGTGGCTTTGCGTGTGTACCCGATACAATTGGTTTTGCTCTCGGTTCGGTTGATTGCCTCAATTCTATCACACCAAGGTAAGAGTGCGAGGTAGTTTTCTTCCACTAACATCCACAACATAGTTCTTGTCTTGCTATCATGGATAGGCACGGAGATGAAGCTAGAGAGGATGAAGTCCTACGCAACACCGAGCGGTTGGCCACCCAACACAATCTATGGACACAACGCCAAGAGTTCAAGGAGCAACTCACCTTGTTTGAGACACGCATCGACGAGCAATATGAAGAAGTGGCCCACAACTTCTCCCAAGTGAACCAAGATATATCTCTCCTTCGCGAAGCTACGGACAACTTGCATGGCCAAGTGATGGCCAATGATGCAAACATGGAGCGGCGCATGGATAGTCTCGAGCGCGCCATCAACAACTTGGGCCGCCGACATCGACATCACTCTACTTCCTCATCATCATCAACCTCGTCACAAGATTACTACTCTCATGATCACCATACGTCCTCAAGCTCCGACTCAAGGCATGGAGACCATCATAGAATTCCATCGCCATGCTCGTCCTCATGAACGTCCTCCACAAGAACAAGTTCTTCACCAAAACCGTCATCAAGCGGCTCGCCATGCCCACCATGGGCATGACGACCAACCCCACGACAACGTCATCCACAACATGGAACCGGCACCTCATCGCCAAGCACATGTTGATGCTCAAGACCAAGGTCATCAAGATCCACCGAGGCGTGATCTCCGAAACCACCCTCGCCATGACCAACGGGGTCGAGGAGAACCGCAACATGCTCAAGATGAGAGGACCATCCTTGGACATCGCCAACAACCTCGTCAAGATCCTCAACAACATCATCAATGTGAACCAAGTGAAGCTAGTGTTCAACTCCACCGCCAACCCAATGCTATGGTTGGCCGTGGAAGACCTCCTCTACCACCTCAAGCCGCAAGAGATGAAGGCATCCGTCCTCGCCGGCGAAACTTGGAAGATGAAGAGAACATGTTCGGCAAACTCAAGTTCAACATGCCCAAGTTCAAGGGTGAAGACGACGCCGAGGCCTACCTCTCATGGCACTCAAGGTTGACAAGATCTTCCGCATCCACAACTATTCCGGTGCCAAGAAAGTGGCCATGGCATCGCTTGAGTTTGAAGATTACGCCAACACTTGGTGGGAGCTGACAAGGGATTAACTTGTCAATGCCTATGGATTATAGGCTAGGGTTTAGTTAGAAGTAGAGGGCAAGTAGATCTCGAAGGTTTCAGCCGAAAAGTACTCGACGAATATGAAAACTAGGGTTTGCGAGACAATGATTTGATGATCTTCTCGTCCCTCGACCCCCCTTTATATAGGTGGAGCCGAGGGATTCGTGCTATACAAGGATTACATAGTCCGGGACGGTTTCTAACTCATCCCGCCGGATTACAAATAACACTTCCTATTACAACTCTATCTTTTCCTTAAATACATCTTGGGCTCTCGAGTCTTCTTATTCTTCGGGTAGTGGGCCTTCAATAAACCCGGGTACTATATTAGGCGAGGCCCATTTGGGATGCCTATGTCGGTAGCCCCGAGATTTTGCTTGAATCATAGAGTCGGGGAAAATCTCTCTTGTTTATTTTTACTCGAAAGCTCTAACTTTCATACTTTTTCTCACAAAATTCTATATTGTACAGGGATATTGGTAGTTGGGGCTAGTTCATCCGACGGATCGGGTACTAGTTAACTGCTCTAGTGGCAATCCGCAAAAACCTACTTCAAAATCACGTCCCCGGACATGATTTCGGGATACTTGGTGTAAACTTCGACGGGCGCCGCTTAAGGTCTTACCATTCCGTCGAGTCCCGGTTAAATTTATCGAGTACCTAACGCGTCCGTCGGGATTTTTCTTCGTATCTGTTGATACGGATAAAAGTAGCGGAGCGCAGTCTTCGGCGATGCCACGCCCGGCGAGAATAGGTACGGGGTCTTACCTTCGCAATTTTGCGGCATTCGAAATTGATCGCAACTTCGGCGTTACGAGAATATATTGCCGAGTGCTTTTCCGAGCTGCTTGGAATGGCACATTTTATTGAGTCAAATATGACTTATATTGCTTTCCCGATGGGAGTATATGGAGAGTTAATGATAACTCGAAATATATTCTCTTGCTTGTTCTATTTTTCCTTTGTCAATTTCATCGGGCACGCGAACGGCGTTCCCGATGGGAGTAGCCCCGAGGCTACGACCAAGAACTTGTGCTTGGTTGTAGGCTCAACATTTTAGTCCACCTTGTCACTATATTGCCATTATCTCTTGATATTCTTTCCTCCTTCTTCTCTCTTTCTTTTTTTGTTTTTCCTTTTTTTATCGGATGCGCGAACGGCGCTCCGATGGGAGTAGCCCCGAGGCTACGGCCAAGAACTTTGTGCTTGATCGTAGGCTCAACATTTTCTATATTTGCCATTGTCGAAATTTTTCTTTATTCGAAGTAGCCCCGAGCATTTGGGCAAAAACTTGTTTCGACCAAAGGCTCCCGATACATTCAAATAACTTATCCTGTCGCCATTCTCCTTTCTCTTGTCGACATATTTTCCCTTGTCAAATTTTCTTCAGCTCTATCAGCTGGTCGATATTTTTACTGCTTTGTGGGTCCATCGCTCCCACCACATTGACACGTCGTGGAAGTGGGGGACACACGTCCTCCGCTTTTACGGTGCACGTACGGTAACGCCTATCCTGGTAAAAATACTTTTTGCCCTTGTAACTAGAAGATCAATTCTCGCCACACGATTTCCTCATCCAACGGTTCAACTGCTTCACCCAATTCTTATATAAACCTGTCTTCAACCTCCGTTCATCCCCTCACTTGCGCCGCTCACCTGCTCCTCTTCGCAAATCTTCCTCTGTGCCCAATCTTCGCCGATTTCCCTCTCTCGCATACATTGCTCAACCCGCTTCCGTGAATGCCGCCGCGTGCACGTTTGACCCGCCACAACACTCCAGAGTCCGCGATGGCCGCTGAAGATCTTGAGTGGGAGAGATCCAAGATCTCCAACCAAGACACCAACCTGATGAAAAAGCTTGGCACGATGAAGAAGGAAGGCGCCATCCGCTTTCCCGGTGAAGAAAGCTATCCCAAGCCTCCCATGGAGTATCGGGTTAGTTTTGTTGACCATCTAATCCGCGGCCTTTCTACCCCAATCCATGATTTCCTCCGCGGTCTTCTCTTTGTCTACGGGATTCGGTTGCACCGGTGACTCCCAATTCGATCCTCCATATTTCTATTTTTATCACTCTTTGTGAATGCTTCCTTGGAGTCGCTCCCAATTGGGCTCTTTGGAAGCGCATTTTCTGCCTTCGCCGCAATGGCGCGCACCACGCCACCTACAACATAGGTGGTGTAGTTATCTGTGTCCGAACCGATGTCGAGTATTTCGACGTCAAATTTCCCGACTCCGTCCAAGGATGGCGCAAGAGGTGGCTCTATATACACGAAGAAAGCGCCAACTCCGTGGAACACAACATAGTTCCTTTCGACGGAAACGCGAAAATTCAACGCCGCCACTCTCGGGACGCCGAAGCTTCCGAAGAAGAGAAGAAAGCGACGAAGCTCTTATGTCTCGTATTCATCAGCTCCAAAACACTCGAGGCAAAGAGTTATCTGGTGTCCAAATCACAGCCTATTTTCTTAGAATTAGAGTGCAGCCTCTTCAGGCTCGCAAAAATCCTCTTTGGACGTACTCTGGTGCCAATGACGCCAATAGCCTATTTTTCCTTTGTCACTATTTTTATAGGGTCACCCTACTATGGCTTCCCTTCCTCCTCTTCCTGAGGATGGAGAAGTCGAAGAAATGGGTATAGTTGCCGAAGATGCTCAAGGTTCTTCCCTTCCTGAAAGTGAAGTCGCTGGTTCTCACAAATCGCGGCTTCCCATGAAGAGAGGTTGAGTACGAAGCTAGTGAATCGACTGAATCCCTTCCTCCTGCTTGTTTCTCCGAAGAACAAAAGGAAGAGGACTGAAGTCGAGGATTACGGCATGTCTAAGAGCTGAAGAAGTTGGTCCTTCGATCCGAAGGCAGCTTATGATCCTTATTTTGAGTCCCTCATCGGCTCGTAAGTCAATTTTATCTCTCCTCCTCTCTTTGATGTACCCGAAAGATTTAACTCTGTCTTGCTTTTTGTACTTGTCGATTTTTGTTTACTAGTGATGAGGAAGAAGTGCCGGCCTGCGACGTCGCTCCTCGGACCGGCACGTCACGTCACGTGCTTGTTTCAGACACGTTAGTTGAAGGAGATGAAACATCGCCTCCTCAACAAAACGTCGTCACTACTACTCCACCGTCAAGCCCCCTTGTCCCTTCGCCAAAAAGGGCAAGGGTTGAAATGACCATTGAGCCTCCTCCTCAATTGGGCAGCTCTTCGACGCAGCTCTTGGATGATGTAAGTTTGTCGAGATCTATATTTCGTCTATGTTGCTTTTGTGAATCCTTTCTTTTTGTAATACCGAAGTTTTTTCCCCTTCTTTTTCTTCCTTTTTGACAGCCTATGATCAAGGATCTTATTCGCATCGGGTCCCAATTTATTGGGTACCGCGAGTATGCCCGCAGGGCCGAGGGTAACGTCTTTTATACTTGCTTGTTTCCCTTGGTTTTTTATTCCTGCTGCTTGTCGCTATTTTTGATCTTTCTTCTCTTTCTTTCCCTTCCTCAACAGAAAAACTTGCAGAGGCTAATAAACGTGCCGAGACACTTGCTCGAAAACTCGAGCAAAGTGAAACGGCTCGTAAGGAAGCTGAGCTTGCCGCTAGCGAAGCCAGAGCTGAGGCTGATGATGCCAAGGCAAAGGCTGCTAGTGTCGAAGAATTGCAGCAAAAGCTTAAGGATGCTGGAATCTGCCTTGCATGAGCAAAAATCTGCACAGGTTGCACGAGAACAAGGGATCATCAAGCGTTTGAATTCGCAAAGTCGACGCACGCTGAGTAATATCACTTGTCCCTTCTATTTTGCTTGTACTTCTTGTTTCTTGGTTCTTGACTAATGTTCTTTCTTGTGTGGCAGCCCAAACCAACCAAGATTTTGACCTGGAAAAGTCTGTCAATGACCCTCTTCTTGACGCACTTTCTCTTCTAGAGTCCCATGGACGCGAGATTCGTGAAGGCGTGGCCAATGCCAGTGGGGCTTTGTCGGCGTTGTTCCCCTACTTCTTCCCGAAGAAAGAGGAACCTTCGACTTTCCTTGACCTCGCCAAGATGTTCAATACATCGGAAGATCTTGGGTTGAAGCTGCGCCATGAGAACATGAAGGTAGCCGTTGAAAATACTGTTGCTCCGGTTGCTGACGGTCGACGGACTCTCGACCTGGACGAAGGTTGGCGACACCGATCCGATAGAACGGTCGAGGTGGAAGTCAACGATGAAGGCGGCCAAGCCCAATACGAAGAAAATCTTGGCGTATCTCGGGATCCGGCCGGCGTCGACTCCTAGTTCGTCAAGGCCGGAGGTCTAGTTGCATGCCTCTGTTTTTCTTTTGCTTCTTTTGCTCTTGTCGCCAAAGTAGTCATTTGGCGACACGTACTTTCTTAATTCCACTCGTAGTGCCCTTGTAATTATTCCCAAGAGATTAATGAAGAATTCTATCTTTGCCTGTTTTTTGATGTTGTTCTGTTTAAATTTCAGTTGATATTTGATAACTATACTCCAATTCCTACTCCTTCCAATGCTTCGCCTTCTTCCCGCGCGGAGAGAACCGTACTCGATATCGCACCTGTTGATGATACCTTGTCACAAGAATTGAATGATCTTCGACAACAACTTCGGTATGCGAAAAAGCAAACACTTGTGATGATGGAGCGAGTCTCGTAAATCATCCGAAGCCGAGAAAGTTGCCCTTCGGCAAGTCCACGAGGCTATGGCTGCTAAGAAGGTTCTTGTTTCGAAGCTGAAAAAGCGGTTACTCGAGAAAATTTCATGCTCGAGTTAATGAATGAAGCCAGTGCAGATATGTCGGGTATGTTTGTCTCGTCTTGTGATATCTGTCATCTTCATGCTATTGTCTCCTAAAGGTTGTCCCTTCGTTGTGTTGATAGGTGCCTTTATTGATGCTGCTGCTGAGGAAGAGAGGGTAAACGCTAGGACAAACCTCCTTGTCAATCTTTCCTTGGACCATGGTTCTTTGTTTTGGGCCACTCCGGAGAGGACCCGTCAAATCGTCAGATTTCAGGATCGTACCTCTCAAACCCGTGATTTCCTTCACTACGTACCAAAACCTTATCTATGGTTTACAACTCCATGTTTCCTCGGAATGTCCCACCAAAAACTCTTCCGAATTGATGGAAAGATTCAAAGATGCTCGCGGTATCCACGATTTTGTCAAAGCACAAGCGGTAGCTGGCGCCGGTTGCTCTTATCATGCTCCGGATCCGTCACTCGAAGCTTGACCTTGCCCAAGTTGTCGAGAGGGTTCATCAAAAGGTGAAACGCCGGAGAGTTGGTGTTGATAGGATTAACACGAAGGTTACACCTATAGCCGAAGAAATGATTGAGGACCTTCTTCGGATGGATGCCGACTTTTTTGCCGATGGCCATTATGCCGACTTTCTTGGTGCTGCTCCGTAGGAGAACAGAGTTACTCTTGACGATATACTTGAATCAAGACTAGTTATTTGCTTCTTGTAGAAATTTCTTCTTCGTAGTCCATGACCATATTGTAAAGCAACCATTGTATTTCTATGTTTGCCTAGCCCCCGAGTGTTTCGGTGACTTTTTCTATATTTGTATATTTGCGAGGTTGTGGACCAAGGCATTTATATTTTGAAGGCAGATATGAGCCCTCGAGCTTTTACTGAGTACTATTTTGTATTTTTATTGACTCACGAGGTATTTGAATACCAAGGCAAGATTTTTTTCTTCTTTTATCGATGAACTATATTGAAATTCGTCGGGGCGATGACTTTGGTCGCGTTGACAAAGAAAAAGGTGATATAGCCACTATCTTTATTATATTGCAGCACCGCGAGCCCGCCTCATTAAAAACCTTCTCCGGCCCCACTCGGTGCCCGAAAAAGGAAAAGAGTGCGTCCGAAAACTCGCGGGCGTTTCGGTACATTGAAGTTTTACAAGGACTATATTTCGACTCTAGGCGTAAAAACGCCTGAGTTGCGCCACGTTCCCGGGGTTTGGCTCCTCCACCCCCGTCTTCTTGTCCTTTATCCTGTATGCTCCTCCTCCGATTACTTCCGTGACGATATAAGGGCCGAGCCAAGGTGACTCGAGTTTTTCATGACTTTTTTGCGTGAGCCGAAGAACTAGGTCGCCCACTTGAAAAGATCTTGGCCGCAAACGTCGGCTGTGGTAATTCTTCAAGTCCTGTTGATATTTGGTTACTCGAGACAATACTTCATCTCGAGCTTCATCAAGTGCGTCCACATCATCTTCTAATGCTTTTCTCGATGTTTCTTCGTCATACTCCGCGACACGTGGAGAGTTGTGCTCTATCTCGATTGGTAGTCATCGCTTCGCTCCATGTACCGAGAAAAACGGAGTTTCTTGTGTCGCTGTATTTGGAGTTGTTCGGATGCTCCACAACACACTTGGTAGTTCCTCGGGCCGGGTATGTCGAGCTTTTTCTAGTGGTCCTAACAAGCGCTTCTTGATGCCATTGCGAGATGATGCCATTGGCTTTCTCGACTTGCCCATTGGTTTGAGGATGTGCAAGCGATGCAAAGTTCGGCTTGATACCCACCTCTTCGCAATAGTCTTTGAATTCATTGGACGTGAAGTTGCTTGCCGTTGTACGTGACGATCTTTGTGGGGCACTCCAAACCCGAAGACGAGGTCTTTTATGAATTTTACTTGCAGATGCTCCGTCCGGTGAATTTATCGGCTTCGCTTCTATCCACTTTGTGAATTTGTCGACTGACTACTAGCATGTATTCCTTTCCTCCTGGCGACGATTTGTGTAACTTACCAACCATGTCGAGTCCCCATTGTGCAAAGGGCCATGACAAAGGTATTGGTGCTAGCTCTGCTGCTGGAGAGTGAGGTTTTGCGGCAAACCTTTGACACGCGTCGCAAGTTCGCACTATGTCCTTAGCGTCCTCTATTGCTTGTCAACCAGGTAGAATCCTGCCCGAAAAACCTTGGCTGCGATAGCTCGACTACTTGCGTGGTGGCCACATATTCCTTCATGTACGTCCTTTAGAATTATTCTTCCTTCTTCGGGTGTAACGCACCTTTGCAAGACGCCTGAAATACTTCGCTTATATAATTCTCCCTTAACCACCGTGAAAGCTTTGGAGCGTCGGATTACTCGCCTTGCCTCAAGCTGGATCATCCGGTATTTCTTTCCTGAGGATATATGATATGTATGGCTGCATCCATGGTATACGTATTACTAGGACCAGGTCTTGCTCCTCTTCTTCTTCCTCTTGCTTCTCCTTGATAGCCCCGAGGGTTTCTTCTCCTTCTTTTTTGATTTTGTCGTCTCGGTGGATCTCTCTCGTTATCTCCTCCCAAAATACACACTGGTGGGACTGTAAGGCATCTGCGACCCGATGTTTGCAAGAACGTCGGCTTCGTCGTTGCTCAATGCTGCTAATATGATTTACTTCGCATCCATCGAACAATTTCTCGAGCTCATTGTACACCTCCTTGTATGCCATCATGCTATCATTGATTGCGTCACATTGGTTCATAACTTGCTGAGCTACCAAGCGTGAGTCGCCAAAGATTTTTAGTCGAGTTGCTCCGCGAGTCTTTCGCCATCTTCATCCCGTGTATGAGAGCCTCATATTCCGCTTCATTGTTAGATGCGTTAGGGAACGTCATCCGAAGGATGTACTTCAACTTGTCGCCTTCGGGTGATATGAGTACTACTCCTGCGCCGGCCCTTCAAGCCTCTTGGACCCATCGAAGTTCATAGTCCGGGTTCTCGATAAATGCGGGGGTCCTGTATTTTGCAACTCCATCCACTCGCGATGAAGTCCGGTAGTATTTGCGACTTTATTGCTTTTCTTTTTTCATACGTGATGTCCCGAGGGGAAAGTTCTATTCCCCAAAGGGAGACACGACCCAGTAACTTCTGGGTTATTCGAGTATATTTGACAAAGGAGCTTCATTGACCACTATGATCGGGTGTGCCGAAAAATAGTGGCGCAATTTTCGTGCTTTGTCGTGAACACTCCATATGCTAGCTTTTGGTGCGAGGGTACCTTTGTTTTGAGGGGGACAAGACTTCGCCGACGAAGTATGCTGGTCGTTGTACTCCATGGATTTTCCCTTCTTCTTCTCTTTCGACAACTAACACCGTGCTAACTACTTGGGGAGTAGGCTGCAATATATAGCGAGAGAGGTTCCTTTTCCTTTGGAGCTACCGGGATTGGTGGTGTCGAGATTTTTCGCTCGGATCCTCGAAAGCTCTATCGGCTTCTTCGTTCCACTGGAATTTATCTCCTTGTTTTATCGGCGCATAAAATGGTAACGCTTTTCTCCTAACTCTGCGACGAATCCGCTCGAAGCTGCGACTCGCCCGGTTAGCTGTCTGTATTTCTTTCAACTTCGTTGGCTTCCTCATTGTTACTATTGCTTGTATTTTGTCGGGATTTGCTTCAATCCCTCTTGCTTGAAACTAGAAACCCCGAAGTTCTCCTGTTGGGACGCCAAAAGAACACTTCGTCGGGTTCGGCTTGAGGCAGAATTTGTCGAGGTTGTCAAAAGTTTCTTTGAGATCCTCGATCAGTGTTGCCCCCTTTTTTGATGTTATGACGACATCATCAATGTAAACTTGCACGTTTTTCCCGATTTGTGTTGCTAAACACTTCTGCATCATCCTCTGATATGTTGCTCCCGCATTTTTTAAACCGAAAGGCATTGTCTTGTAGCAAAACACGCCGTAAGGTGTAATAAACGCTGTTTTGGCTTCATCATCTTCTTTTAATCTGATCTGGTTATAACCAGAGTATGCATCCAAAAAGGAAAGACGTTCACGGCTGCCAGTGGAGTCGATAATTTGATCGATCCTTGGGAGGGGAAAGTGATCCTTGGGGCAATGTTTGTTGAGACACGTAAAGTCGACGCACATGCGAAGGAGCTGTCGTGTTTTTCTTCGACACCATCACTTTGGGTTAGCTACCCATGTGGCTTACGTAGATATCTCTACGATAAAACCAGCTTCCTCTAGTCGATTTATTTCGATAGCATGGATTTGCGGTTTGGTTCCGAAAAACGCCGCAAAGGTTGTCCGATTGGTTTCATTTGTTGGATCCAAATTTAGGTGGTGCTCGGCAAGTTCCACTAGGTACTCCTGGCATGTCGGCTGGACACCATGCGAAGATTTTCCGGTTCTCACGGAGGAACTCGACGAGCGCGCTTTCCTATGCGATATCCATGTTGTTTGCAATGGATGTCGTCTTTTTGGATCCGTCGGGTGAATCTGCACCTCCTTAGAATTTTTCTCCGTGTTGAAAGTTGATTCCTTGTTTGGCCTTCCGACGTACGGCGGTACGTCGTAATCGATCATGCTCTTCGACGCCAAGTATTCCGCTTGCATCCCGAAGGTTTCGACAATCGATGGAAATCCTTGTCGCACTTATCGGCTAAAGCAAAGCTCCCTTTGACCGTGATTGGTCCCTTGGGTCCAGGCAATCTCCATAACGAGATATGTATAGTGTGGTACTGCCATAAATCTAGCGTATGCTGGTCGTCCCAACAAAGCGTGGTACTGCGATGGGAAATCCACGACTTCAAACTCTAGCTTCTCGATTCTATAATTTTCTCGGGTTCCAAACTGAACGTCGAGGTTTATCTTCCCCAATGGGTAACTTGGTTTCTCTGGTGTGATGCCGTGGAACCTTGTGTCTGTTGGCTTCAGGTTTGCTAAGGATATGTTCATCTTCCTCAATGTATCTGCATACATGAGGTTTAGGCTGCTGCCGCCATCTATGAATACTCGAGAAACGTCAAATCCTGCGATAACCTGCCGGCGGAATGAGTGCTGGCTGCCACTGGTCGAGGAACTTGCTGCGGGTGGTCCGCTATGGTGAAGCCGATGTCTTGTCCGACCAATTGAGGTACTCAAGCTGTTGGTGGAGGCATTTTCTCCGCCATGAACACTGTCGCGAGATTACTTTTTGAGCTCTATTAGATGGCCTTCCCTTCGAATCATCGACACTCTGCTCCGTTGGAGTTAGGATCAACATAGGGTGGTGGTCTTTGGTGCTGCCGCTATTCCGAGCTGGTGTTGATTGCCTTACGTAATCGCGGGAGGTGGCGGTAGATGAACTTCGCTCCTAGGCTCCCGAGGGTTTCTCTGTCTTGCTCGTGCGTGAGCGTTTTCGCACATCCGAACATTGCTTGGAAATTTCGACAATCTTTACGTAGATGCCCTGACTGTCTTTTCCCATTGCTGTCGAGGAAAAAGTGCATCTGGCACGGTCCATTCAACATTTCTTCGGGAGACAAAAAAGGTCGTGGAAACCTTGGCCCCCTATTTTGCCTATTACTGGAGTCGTCCCTATTATCGCCTCGCTGCTCATTGCTTCTCTGATAATCATCTCTGTTGCTTGCTCCTGTATTTGACCGAAATCCTGCCGAAATTTGCCACAGGGCGTCGTAGTTCGATGCTTGTCGAGGGAATCGTCGCCTCGTCGATAATTTCGACTACGGTCCTCCTCCGCGACCTGTGTCGTTTATTGTGGACAGCGTCTTCTCCGTCTGCCCATCTATTTGCTATCTCCATCAACGCGGATACTTGTTTTTGGATTGGTCCTTCCCAAGTCCTCGACAAAATCTCCGCGCTGATTCCTGCGACAAACGCATCTATTGCTCTCTCGTCGGATATATTTTCTGCCGAGTTTTTTATGATGTTCCACCTTTGGATGTATTTTCTCATTGACTCATCGGCTTTTGTCGACACGCCCTCAACTCTTCCAACGATGCGGGCTTCTTGCATGTGGATCTAAAGTTCTTGACGAAAACGTCCTCGAAACTTTCCCAGCTGTCGATAGATCCTGGCGGAAGTTTTTTGATCCAAGATCGAGCGGCTCCACTTAAGTGCACCTGAATACTTTGCATCGCTGTTGCTCTAGTTCCTCCGGTTAGCTTCACCGTCTCGAGGTAATCAATTAACCGAGTCCTCCGGGTCTTGCAAGCCGTCGAACTTTTTGAAGTGATCGGGTAACTTGAATCTGAGGGGACTCGAGTTTTTCGGACTCTTCTCGTGAAGCACGGTAGACCACACATATCCTCGTCATTAAGCTCCGGGGATTGCCGATGATCTCTTCTGCTTTGCCTTGCTCTATCGACCCTCGCTTGTGCTCCTATGTCTCTTGCTCCACTTGGTCCTTCCGGAGCTGCCGCCGTTGCTGCCGCAGGTCGTGGACTATTTTGCCTTGCTTGCTCCTTCGGGAGGCGTTGCTACGAACAGCTGTCCCCATAGCTCCAACTCCTGCCAATGCCATGTTGTATAGTGTTTCCCTTGGATCTCACAGGGGCGGCTTGGATGCGAGGATGTAAGCTTGTGTCGCCATATATCCAGCTTACGGTGTCTTAGGGATAATATTTCCTCTTGTATCTATCGTCATAAAGGACATGTCGAGGTTTTGAACCAAGTACTCTCTTTCACGCTCGGGTATGTGTTGTAGCCTTGATCTTCCTCTCGTTCCGAGCCTCCTTGTGGCTATCACCCGAAATTCTAGATTGTCCACTTAGATCTGCCCTTCTCCTGCTGGATGCGAAGCTGCCTCCTTTCTCTCGTTTAGCTCAGTTTGTCTGTTTTTCTATTTCTCGGGCAGTTCGTGCGAGCATATATTGATAAGCTTGCAGTTCTTGAGCTGTAGCTGTTGTCGTCATTGGTTCTGAACCATCTATGGCTTTTGCCGCTCTATCCCAGGCTGCCTGTGGAAGTTGAACTCTGACGCGTGGTGTGGGTCCGACGTATTTAGTGCCCATACCTCTCCTTAGATCTGAGGGATCGACAAAAGGATTTCCCAATTGATCGAAAGCCTCCGATGTTTCCTCTTGATCTTCGATAGCATAAATCCGATGATATTTTGTACTCAGATCTATGTTGGGTTCGGTGACATCATTGTTGAGATTGATGAAGACCTTGCCCACTGTGAGAGATTTGTCGATGAAGTTGTAGCTCGTCGACATCGCTTGAGCCATCGCTTATATATGAGTCCGCGGATGACCCGGACGATGCGTTGTCGAAGATTTTGGCGAGTTTCTCTCTCGCTGCGAGTGCTGACGTAGCGTGTTGCCGAAGTTTCTTCTTCTGACTCAGTTGATGATGCGTAGCTTGAAAATTCAGAATCGACCGCCGACGATCCCGACGAAATCGGAATTTCGATACGATACGATCCTTCTTTCTTGACGCGAAAGTGGAACCTTCCGAACGTCATCTCCAAGGGCTCCGCCAGATACGCATATGCATCCAAACGGGAGGGTGGGTGAGGAACAAAATCAACAGGACCAGTAGCGATCCGTTTACCTCGATCCATAGTGTTGCTCCCGGTTGACGATGTCGAAGATCTTGAACGTGCCATCGAGATCGGATCCTTACGCCTCTAATTCCCACGGACGGCGCCAATTGACAAGGGATTAACTTGTCAATGCCTATGGATTATAGGCTAGGGTTTAGTTAGAAGTAGAGGGCAAGTAGATCTCGAAGGTTTCAGCCGAAAAGTACTCGACGAATATGAAAACTAGGGTTTGCGAGACAATGATTTGATGATCTTCTCGTCCCTCGACCCCCCTTTATATAGGTGGAGCCGAGGGATTCGTGCTATACAAGGATTACATAGTCCGGGACGGTTTCTAACTCATCCCGCCGGATTACAAATAACACTTCCTATTACAACTCTATCTTTTCCTTAAATACATCTTGGGCTCTCGAGTCTTCTTATTCTTCGGGTAGTGGGCCTTCAATAAACCCCGGGTACTATATTAGGCAGGCCCATTTGGGATGCCTATGTCAGGAGCAAGTACTCACTTTAAGGGAAGAAAAGGGTGAACCTCCAATTGACACTTGGGAAGAGATGAAGGAAGAGATGCAATCTCGCTTTGTCCCAACACACTACATGACCGACCTCTTCAACAAACTCCAAAAATTGAAGCAAGGCACCAAGACCGTTGAGGAGTTCTTCAAGGAGATGGAGTTAACTATGATGCGAGCCAACATCCAAGAGTCCGAGAACCAAACCATCGCTAGATTCTTCAATGGACTCAACTACCCCATCAAGAGAATTGTGGAGTTCCAACAATATTCCAACATGGTTGAGTTGGTTCACCAAGCCTTCAAGGCCGAGCGCCAAGTGAATGAGGACATCAAGTACTCCAAGTCCAAGTCATACTTCACCTCCAAGCTCGCTACAACACCTCCTTCAACAAGTGTCAAGCCTGCCGTGTCCTCTACACCATCCAAGCAACCGACTATCCAAAGTCGCATGAAGCAAACGGTGTCCTCCACCTCCTCCTCAAAGGCCTCTACGGGACCCTCTAATGTCAATTGTTTCAAGTGTGGCACACAAGGCCACAAGTCCTTCGAGTGCAAGAACACCAAGGTCATGATCACTATGGAGAATGGCGACATAGAGACGCTAAGTGAAGGCGAATATGAAGCGCTTGTACAAGCCGCCGTCGCCAATGAAGAAGATTATGATGAAGAAAGTGGAGAAGACCCTCTCTTATGCATGCATGACCCAAGCCCTTCTCTTGTGGTCACAAGGGTGCTAACAACTCAACCTCAAGCTATGGAAGACCAACGTTGTAACATCTTCCAAACCCGTGCCGGCATTGGTGGCAAGTCAATCAAGGTCATCATTGACGGAGGAAGTTGCCACAACTTGGCAAGCACCGAGTTGTGTGAGAAGCTCAACCTCACACTTCGCAAGCACCCTCATCCTTACCATGTCCAATGGTTAAGTGACAAGGGCAACGTCAAGATACAACATACCGTCACCGTCAACTTCAAGATTGGGCCCTATGAAGATACTATTGAGTGTGACGTGGTGCCCATGACGGTGTGCCACATGTTGCTTGGCCGCCCATGCCAATTTGACAAGAAGGCTATACATGACGGATACTCCAATGCATACACCTTCACGGTCAAGGATAAGAAGTTTGAGCTTCGCCCAATGACTCCTAGCCAAATCATCGCCGACAATGCGAAGGCTTTAGCGAGGGCACAACAACACACCCACCATAGTGAGTTGAGAGGAGAGGGAGCGACCCACCAAAAGGAGAGTGAGCGCCACAAGCCATACATGAGTGAGCGAAAGAGCGTCCTCCTAGCCACCAAAAGCGAGTGGAGAGAAGTGCAAGAAAACCCATCCACCACTTTGCACTATGTGCTTATTTGCAAGGGACCATCATCGGAGACTAACCACTTAACCAACATTCCTTCGTCTTTGTTGTCTCTTTTGAAGGAGTTCCAAGACGTCTTCCCCGATGAGCTACCTCATGGACTTCCACCGCTTCGAGGCATCGAGCACCGCATCGACCTCATACCCGACGCTCCCCTTCCAAACCGTGCCGCCTACCGCACCAACCCCGAAGACACAAAGGAGATTCAACGCCAAATACAAGACCTCCTCGCTAAAGGGTACGTTCGAGAAAGCCTTAGCCCTTGTGCCGTTCCGGTGATTCTTGTTCCTAAACCGGATGAGACGCAACGAATGTGTATGGATTGCTGCCCCATCAATGCCATTACCGTTCGTTACCGCCATCCCATTCCGCGTTTAGATGACATGCTTGATGAGTTGAGTGGTGCCACTATTTTCTCTAAAGTTGATTTGCGTAGTGGCTACCACCAAATCCGCATGGCAATTGGTGATGAATGGAAGACGGCATTCAAGACCAAACTTGGCCTCTATGCATGGCTTGTCATGCCATTTGGTCTTTCAAATGCTCCATCAACTTTCATGCGTCTCATGAATCACATCTTGCTTCCTCTCATTGGCAAGAGTGTGGTTGTCTATTTTGATGATATTCTCATTTATAGCCAAAATCTCGAGGACCATGTGCAACATGTGAGAGAAGTCTTATGCATCTTGCGTCATGAGAAACTTTATGCCAATCTTCCCAAATGCACTTTTGCCCAAAACAAATTGGTTTTCCTTGGTTTTGTGATTTTCGCCAATGGCATTGAAGTGGACTCTTCGAAGGTTGACGCCATACATAATTGGCCCACGCCGACCACCGTTGGTCAAGTTCGAAGTTTCCATGGACTCGCCGGTTTCTACCGCCGCTTTGTGAAAGATTTTAGCACCATTGCTTGCCCTTTGAATGAGCTTACCAAAAAGAATGTTCCGTTTGTGTGGGGCAAGGCCCAACAAAATGCTTTTGATGAGTTGAAGAAACGCCTTACCGAAGCTCCCCTTCTTGTCCTTCCCAATTTTGCAAAAACTTTTGAGATTGAGTGTGATGCGAGTGGACTTGGTATTGGAGGAGTTGTTATGCAAGAGGGAAAACCCGTGGCATATTATAGTGAGAAGTTGGATGGCGCACGCCTCAACTATCCTATATATGACAAGGAACTTTATGCTTTGGTTCATGTTCTTGAAGTTTGGCAACACTATCTTTGGCCAAAAGAGTTTGTTATCCATTCCGACCATGAGTCTTTGAAGTATTTGAAAAGCCAACACAATTTGAACAAAAGACACGCAAAATGGGTTGAGTTCATTGAGTCCTTCCCATATGTAATAAAATACAAGAAGGGCAAGGACAATGTAGTAGCAGATGCTCTTTCCCGCAAGCTCACCCTTTTACTCACTCGTTTGGATTTCCATGTGTTGGGTCTTGATGAAATCAAAGAACTATATGCCTCCGATGTTTTCTTTGGCCCAATTTTTGCAAAGTGTTCAAGTGAAAAGGGCATCAATGATTTCTATTTGCACCAAGGATTCTTGTTCAAGGGCAACAAACTTTGTATCCCTACGTCGTCGCTTCGCCTTTTGCTCTTACAAGAATCGCATGGTGGTGGTCTTATGGGACACTTCGGACGAGAGAAGACATATGCCATGCTCTCAACCCAATACTATTGGCCAAGAATGTACCGCGACGTGGAACGCCTTTGCCGACGGTGTACAACATGCTTACAAGCTAAGTCCACTTCCAACCCCTATGGTCTTTATACACCGTTGCCTATTCCTTATGCTCCTTGGTCCGATATAAGCATGGACTTTGTACTAGGCTAACCACGAACAAAACATGGGCATGATTCGATCTTTGTGGTAAAGGATAGGTTCTCTAAAATGGCTCGTTTCATACCATGCCATAAGACCGATGATGCTTCACACATTGCTTCATTGTTTTTCAGGGAAGTGGTTCGCCTACACGGAATACCGGCAAGCATTGTGTCGGATCGAGACGTCAAGTTTATGAGTTATCTATGGAAGTCGCTCATGGAAAAGTTTGGAGTGAAGCTCTTATTCTCATCGTCCTCGCACCCTCAAACCGATGGACAAACGGAAGTGGTCAATCGAAGCCTCTCAACTCTTCTACGCATCCTAGTGAAGAAAAATTTGAAGTCATGGGAAGAGTGTCTACCCCACGCGGAGTTCGCCTACAATCGAGCCAAGCACTCCACAACATCACGGAGTCCGTTCATGGTCGTATATGGCTTCGAACCGCACACGGCGCTCGACCTCCTTCCACTACCTCTTCATGAAAGAACGAACATGGACTTCGACAAGCGAACCACCGCCATGAAGAAACTACATGAAGACACAAGAGCATGTACTTCGCCAAGCTACCCGCCTCAACGCCAAGAAGAAGGAACGAGTGTTTGAAGAAGGAGACCTCGTGTGGATACATCTTCGGAAAGAACGGTTCCCTCATGAACGCAACTCCAAGCTAAAGCCAAGAGGAGATGGGCCTTTCAAGGTCCTCAAGCGCATCAACAACAACGCCTACGTCATCGACATACCAACCTCTAAGTACTTGGTGAGCAACACGTTCAACATCTCGGATCTCTCACCCTATCATGGAGATGAGGAGGAACAAGAGTCGAGGACGACTCTCTCCCAAGGGGGGTAGATGATGCGGGGTGGCCTATGGACACCTCCTCACCAAGACCAACAAGTCCCCCAAGTGGACCAATGACGCGGGCTCCAGTCAAAGCGCTACATGATAAGGTGAACTCGCTCCTCACTACCCTCGATCTCGGTACCCCTTTGGATGGCTTGCTACCTCATGCCGACACGCTTTGTGTTATTAGGTACAAGGTGCATCAAGACCCCGGAGAGGAGGACACACCATGGTCAAGAGAAGGAGAGGAGCAGCTGGACGTGGAGATGGACGCGGAGCTGGACCCGACGTCATGCGAAGCGCGCCAAGGAAGTGAGGGAGCCAGCCGGCCCAGGACCCGGCCCGACCGGTCTCCTGACTGGGCCACCCGGTCCAAACCGGTTCCCCGACTGGTGCCAACCGGGCGCGATACCGTGGCTCCGGGACCCCTCGTCGGTCGACCTCCGGTCCAGGACCCGGTTTGGACCGGACGCGCCGGTCCCAGGTCCGATCTGACCGGGCACCTGACCGGGCACCCCCGGTCCAAACCGGACTCTCCGCTGATGGCAACCGGCGCGTTACTGCGCCTCCAGGACCCTCCCCAGTCGGCCTCCGGTCTGGGACCCGGTCTGGACCGGACGCCCCGGTCCCAGGGCCGGTCTGACCGGGCTCCTGACCGGATTCGTCGAATCGCCTTATCCAAAACTGCTTAAGTCGTGTACTCCGTACCTTTTCGCCATGTGTCGCCTTGTAGGCCTATATAAGGACCCAGGACGCCCCCCTTACCTCTTTAGACTTATTTTGTGCTTGAAACTACTTTTGAGCTTTGTCTCCCTAGGGTTAGATCCCCTTTGTAATCAAGGCTACTGTTGTTGAGGATTTGGATACTTGTGAGTGAGATTCTAGTGTGCTCCACTCTCTCTCCCTCAACGGTCTCCGTCTCCAACACCGATCTCTCCTCTCGGAATTCTACTTCGTGTCTCTTCCGGGTTGATTCTATTGGCGTGGTCCATCGAGCCACGAGAGTAAGAATTCGATTGTATCGGGTTGGTGTGCGTGGATTTGTTCTTCGTGTTCTTCCTCCTCTCCCTCTTTTCCCCCTTTGGATTTGGGTCAATCGGGAGATCGGGCCACACACAAGGTCTTAGACCTCATCAATCACTAATGCGAGAGATCGAAGTAGAATCACAAAAGCGAGAGATCGATCACATAAAGAGGGCCTTGATGATGAGGCCTAAGGCCTAGGACGTGCCCAAAATCTCACGAATTGACCAAACTTGTGGAGGGAAAAGGTGGGAGAGGAAGAACACAAGATCCCAAACCACAAACACACACACACACAAACCCATTACAAACCAATTATACTCCCTTGGTAGGTTAGACCAAGCCAATAGAATCAATTCTTGGAGAGACCCTTAGGTAGAATCCAAGAAGAGAAAGATTGGGGGAGGAGGTCCACTCTAGAACTTGGATGAAAGAGGGATTGCCCTAGAATCATCCATGAAGAGAGAAGGATTCCACAAGAGTGCCTTGATACAAAGAACTAGAGTTCTAGGGAGACAAAGCTCAAGTCTAATCTCAAATCATTGTCTAACCTAACAAATGAGGAGTACGGGAGCTCATATAGCTCATATTTAGTCAAGGGTAGTTTGGGGAAAAAGCTCTTTAAGTTACAGCCCCATAGATGAGGATTGACGGTTCAGATCTGAGTTGGTCTAAGGGGAGAGCGGAGGTACCTCTCGAGGTACCGGGGAGATGCGTCAAAGTGGAGCATCATTACTGTGAGTCTGGACCTCTCAGCGGTACCACGACCGGAGACTCCACCCAGAGGTACCGCTAAGAACACACGCGCATCCAGGGGCTTGGAACCACCCATCGGTACCTTGGCTGGAGGCTCCACCCAGAGGTACCGGAGCCTCTCCTGCCCCGCATGGTCGACGTGGAGGCTTGGGGAACCAGCCCTGCTGGCCGGCCCCTGCTGGCCGGAGGCTCCAGCCCTTGCTGGCCGGAGGTTCCAGCCTTGGCTGGCCGGAGGTACCGGCCTCTCCATGGCCGGTGGTGTAGGCCATGCTACCGACCACCTCTTCTTTCCTCTTCTCTTCTTTCCTTATTTTCTTCTTCTCTTCTTCTCTTCTTTCCTTCTTCTTCCTTGAGCATGATGAACTCCTCCATTGTGAACTCTTGTCGATGTTTGTACCTAACCACACGTAGCACATTGGCATGAGGTAGTATACCATTCAAGTGTGTGTTGAGATCGATCGTAGAGAGGATATAGTTCACCTTGACATATATAGCGTGGGTTCGTGTTGTCGGTCCACTTGGGGGACTCCATGCCATGGTGTAGTGTCGTCGTTAGGCGGGGCTACATCATCTCCCCCCCCTTGGGAAAGAGTCGTCCTCGACTCATGTTCCTCCTCATTTCCATGATGGGGTGAGGCCCGAGATGTGGAATGTCTTGCCCACCAAGTACATGGAATTTTGTTTGTCGATGATGTAGGCGTTGATCCTTGTAGCTTGGCGAAGGACATGTTCGTGTATGGTTGCCCTTGTATCCTTATGGATTTTCTTCGTGGTGCGGGCGTGCTTGTTGAAGTCCATGATCATTCTCTCATGAAGTGGTGGAGATAGACCATGTGCATGAAGAGCATGAGTTGGACGATGCATCTCATCCTTGTCGTTGGGTTTGGTGCGGTTAGCGGTATATTTTGGAAGTGGGGCGTCGGGTATGAGGTCGATGCGGTTTGCGATCATCTTGTTGAAGCCCATGCGGAGGTAGCTCTCTAGCGCTCGTTTCGTTAGCTCATGATCCGTAGAGGTTGAGGTTGTCATTCTTGTACCTCTACACACAATAGGCAAAAGAAAGAGCGTGTGTGCATCACGTCAAAAAAAAGAGCATGTGTGCATGGTATATGAACGCATCATCCATCATGATGCGCCATGTCTTTTGCACATCACCATTAGTGTCAATCAAGGTTTTGTAAAATGCATGGCGAGTGTGCATCTGACATGATTGTGTATTTTTAGCATGCGGTAACTTTGAATTTTCAAAAGTTGAGAAGGCTATGGGGGCCATCTCATTAACAATAAAATAAGCATTCTTGCATACCAAGCATAGGAGAGGGCAATTGGTCAAAATCTTGGATGCAATGATCATGGAATATTGCAAACATTTAGGGCAAAGCATGCGGAAACTAATAGCATCATTCGTCATGTCCACGATTGGGATCATGGCATCATCGGCACCGTTAGTGTTAGCTTGGTAGTCCGACTCATTTGTTGTCGGTGTGGTGGTAGTGGTAGGCTTCACATGGCCGACATCCTCATCTTCATATAAGCATGGTGTGGTGTGATCTTCATGCACCATGTACAACTTCGTGTCCATGATCGGCGCGTCAATATCCATGGAACCTAGTGCAACATGTGAAGACACCATAGAGGGAGAGGTTACGTTGTTAGAAAGTGAAATGTCCTCCATGGACCTATCAACTACCTCTCTCAAGTCTCTCGGTGTATCACTCACGTCCTCCAAATGGAAGCACTCAATCTCACATATGGGGTGGGAGTCACTCAACTCACTATCGCTTTCACTCACGTGGGCTAAGTGGCTCCCATGCTCACATGGGATTGGTACCAGCTCATCAATCAAGCATATAGGAGTAGGCTCAATTTTCTCATCTCCATGCGCCTCCATTGGTGAAGGGAAGATCCCATGTTCAACCTTCTCAACTCCATCGCCTCCCAAGTCGTCCTCAAGCGGTGGCGCCATAGTGTTGTTGAGAGCTAGGCTCGGATCAACTTCACCCTTGAGTTGGCCTTGTTGATCTTCATCTTGAAGTATGGGCGCCATATACTTCTTGGTGGCTTGGGCATGTAGCTCGTCGAAGTGTAGCATCTTGGCGCTTGGCGTTGTGCATTGCCACGACATGTGACCCTTGGCCTTTCACACATCACTACAAGAAAAGTTCTGATACTCAACGTCCCATTTTCGTCAGGTATGTCCCCTTTTTCGTCGCCTATGGGCCTAACCCGACAATATGGATTCTGTGGTCGAAACTGCGTCAGGCAAAGTCCTACCACGTTTTTTTTGGTTCGTCGCGTTCGGGCGCCCTTCCGCCACGGAAAATCGGACTGTTGCAGACGTGTTTTCGGGAGCCCGTTGACTGCTGACGTCATGCAAACTGACACGTGGCAGACGCCGTTAACTATTAGTTAACACCGTTAACCGGCTAAAACCCCGTGGTAGATGGTAGGCCCATACAAGGCCTGCCGCGCCTTAAGCGGGCCGGCCCATTTAATTTGTTGGCCGGGCCTACTGACTTAGTTTGACCGGTCAACTATATAGCTGGGCTGGTCCATTAGGTACGTGGGCCGGGCCTATCCTCTATGGTTGACTGGTCAAAACTTAAAAGGGCCAGCCCACTAAGCACGTGGGCCGGGCCGAATGCCTTTGTTTGACCGGTCAACAGGCAAACGGGCCGGCCCACTAAGCATGTGGGGCCCACTTCCCTGTTATCGGGCCAGCCCATTTAATAAGTGGGGTCCAACATAAAGCAAGTGGGTTGGCCCAAGAAGTTAGTGGGCCGGCCCAATTAGGGTGTGGGTCCCACATTCCTGTTATCGGGCCGGCCCATTTAGAAAGTGGGGTCCACCATAGAGCAAGTGGGCTGGCCCAAGAAGTTAGTGGGTTGGCCCAATAAGCGTGTAGGTCCCACTTTCCTGTTACTGGGCCGGCCCATTAAGTAAGTGGGGTTCACCATTTAGCAAGTGGGCTGGCCCAACAAGTTAGTGGGCCGGCCCAATAAGCATTCGGGTCCCAATTTCCTGTTACCGGGACGGCCCAATTAGTAAGTGGGATCCACCATAAAGCAAGTGGGCTGGCCCAACATGTTAGTGGTCCGGCCCAATAATAAAAGTGGGGCCCACTATCCTGTTAACGGGCCGGCCCAAGTAGCCTGTGGGGCCCACCTTGAAGCCATCGGGCTGGCCCAATAAGTACGTGGGTCCCACTTTCATGTTACCGGGCCGGCCCAGTTAGTGAGTGGGGTCCACCTTAAAGCAATTGGGCTGGCCCAATAAGTAAGCGGGCCGGCCCAAAATAAAAGTGGGTCCCACATATAGTAAGTGGGCCGGCCCGCTAAGTTGTAGGGCCCTGGTCGTTTGACTAGTCAGCTTGCATTCTGGGCCAGCCAAGTTAGGCTTATGAGAAGTCCCATTAAATTTCATGAGCCTAAAATCCGATATCAATGATATACACAATTACATACACAAATAATATAACTAGGAAAATTACAAGGAAATTAATGTGCCCAAATAAAAAAATTACATATAATCATGGAGGACTTCTATTAGCGTCATCAATAACACGCTGGTATTTGGCAATCTCCTTGATTGAATCTTGTGTACTCTTTGTCAACATATCAGCTACAGATCTTAAAGCAGCAACACCATGTCTTTCATATAGTACAACCTTGAGATATTTACTGTTTGATGAAAGGAATGGTCTAGGTTGAGGGCTATGAGAGGATGTATCAGAAGAAAGATCAGAACTTTTTGTGGGCCTCTCTTCTGATGAAGATTGTTTCATCACAACTGCATTCTGATAATAATGCAAAAAGAGTTAAACGATGAACTATGCAAACATGTATTAAGCATTGTCGATATCAGATAGTCACAAGTACTAAGCACATACTTATATTATATCGTTGCATAGGCTCACTACGGACCCTTTTTGCCCTCTATCTTCTACTAAGGACTTCTTCATTACAACTGCATTCTAGTAATATTGCAAACATAGTTACAACAGTGAACTATTCAAACATTTATTATGCAATGTAGATATAAGATAATAACAAGTTGCATAAATAAGACAATGTATGGAACTTGTACTAAGCACAGACTTACATCATAATGTTGCACAGGGTCGCTACATATCCTTTTTTGGCGACTATCTTCTCATGATGACTGCTTCATTACAACTGCATTCTGGTAATATTGCAAACATAGTTACAACAATTAACTATTCAAACATGTATTATACAATGTAGAGATCAGATAACAGCATGTAGCAGAAATAAGTACAAGATAAGATATGATACATGTACTAAGCACATACTGGCTCGCGGCAGGTCCTTCTCTTGCGTGCACTAGTCGTGGTCGACATGCCTGTCATTTTAGGTTCATCCATCAGGTGAATGCTAATCCTCCTGCTCCATTGTCCTTAATCTATGTTTAGATATCACATTTAAGACCAAGTTAGCTGGTTTCAAATAACAAAAAACTTGAGCAGCCAAATGAATAAGCTAATATTTACCAGATATCAGATTAAAACCAACTAGATGTTGCTTTGCATGAGATACGAATTTCAGATATTCAGATTTAGAATAGGGTAATGCCAATGTTTTCCACATAAAGTAAACTGGCATTAAGAATGACCAAATGTCAGGTTCAAATCACCTTCGCAGTTGCTCAAAGACAAGCATATCAAATAGGCAGAAACATAGTAAAGCGTGAATGGCGTTGCTATGGCAGGGTTCTAAGTGTTAATCTCTTGCATAAGGAACAATGCATATAGGTTATAGATAATAACGGAAGTAAACTGCCAAAATTACCAACCAAGAACTCAGATTCTAACCTTCCCTAGCGTCCCCGCTGTTAATGTTGGATGTTCTAATAAGCGGTTCGCATGATCAATCCCTAGGAAAAATAACATTGACAAGTTAGTCTACGATAATACAAAGACCAGACATGCACGCAACAATAACTATACAAGCTGTGCGACAAGAGCATTCATGGAAAAATAGCTATAAGCTAATGACGAGGTATAAGAGCAAGAAGATTGGAAATGCATATAACATGATTATAAAAGCAGTGTGAGAATAGTAGACAGGAGAAAACAGCTGGCGGCTAGCGGTGAGCTAATGACGTGGTATAAGAACAACCAGATTGGAAATGCCCATAGCATGACTATAAAAGCAGTGCGACAATAGCATGCAGTAAAAAAACAGCTGGCAGCAAATGAATGGGTATAAGGCTATAAATATGTGGATGCACACAGGTGTCAGTAGAATGAACATGATGGTAGCGACCGGATAATGCTGTTGTACTGTAAAATATTTAAACGAACTTCATGCGAAGCAACACATCAAGAAAGTTAATGGCATATGAGATCTGCAAATAACTATACAAAACATGACTAAAGAAACACCGCGATCAAACGGGCCAGAGTACTTACCAAGCTGCGGCGGGGTGGACGGGGGCGGCAGCTTGCATTCCAGCGGCGGCGAACGCGGGAGACGATGAATCGACCCTGTTTCAGGAGAAGCGGGCGTTAGTGAAGCAGCTCTGGTTGGCTGGCAAGGGATTCGGTGAAGTTGATACAGCCGCTGCGCCGAGGTAGTCGGTGGAATAGATCGACTTCTGTGGAGGGGGCCGCGGTGAAGTAGACCCGGTTCCGTTGGAGAGGATCCGGTGCCTCGTCAGGAAAAGCGTTGATTGCTACGCTGTGGATGAGGTCGGCGGTGAAGCAGAACCGTCGGTGGCGAGGGCGGCGGGGGAGCGGATCCGGTGGGTGGACAGCCAACACGATCAAGGCTACGCTGTGGAGGAGTATACCCGCGGTGAAGCAGATCCGTCGTTGGCGAGGGTGGCGGGGGAGCTGATCCGGTGGGTGGACAGCCAACACGATCAAGGCTACGCTGTGGAGGAGTATGCCGGCGGTGAAGCAGATCTGTCGGTGGCGAGGGCGGCGGGGGAGCGGATCCGGTGGGTCGACAGCCAACACGATCAAGGCTACGCTGTGGAGGAGTATGTCAGCGGCGAAGCAGATCTAGTACTGTAGAGAGTCGGAGCTTTGGCGTGTGAGATTATTTTTGAGCAAATGGGGCGAATGATTGGTGCGTGGGTGTGGGCCCGTGGGGAGGGTTCGGGATCTAGGCAAGGTATTTCATTGTTACCGAATGAGCCCTCCATGGTCGGTGGGTTGTAGCTTCCGGACCAGGGTTAAAAGTGTAAAACTGGTCACAGGATTTTCGAATGGATGCGGCGGGATGCTTGGGCGCGCGGCCGAAATTTTCAGTTTCAAGCTTCGAGCAGAACGACAAAAATAATGTTCTTCCCCAGGGAGCTCTCATTTCTTCCTCTTCTTTTTCTCTCTCTCCACCTCCCTCTTTCAGAGTCTCTCCCACTCCCCCGGCTCATCTCTCCCTTCTCTCCAACGGAATCGCCGGTCGGAGATGAGGACGACTTCTCTCTGTATATCATACACCCTCCGATCTAAATTAATTGATTCAACTTTCCTTAGACGTGTATGTATCTAGAGTAAAAACATGTGTGGATACATCCATATTTAGATAAGCAAAGTTGAGTCAGCTAATTTGGATCCGAGGGAGTTGTTGTTGTTGTAAGTTTAGATCTAGTGTTTCCCATGAGGAGAATGGCGCAATGCAGTTGGGGATCTCGTCATCGGCTTCAGATCTGGCCAATGGTGAATCTGGCGGATCAGATCTGGCGGATCTTTCCGGCCAAACCCCAATCTGGTGCCATCAAGGTGATGGTGTTAATGGCGAGGCTTGCTTTGGTCAGTGCTTCGGATCTGGCCAATGGGGAAGTCAAGCTGCTGACGTTCACAAGCTCGGGGCATACGACGGCGTCATCCGTCTTGCCCGTGCACATCTTGGCCTTTCAGCGGCCCTTCTCAGAGCCAATATGTTGTTGCTGAGGCCCTTCTTCTGCTTCGTCCTGGCGACTACCGGCGACACCGTCCCAAGTGGTGCGTCCCCGGCGACGGAGTTGCTGGAAAGGATGCGGAACAGAGCTCTGATGTGCGGTCGAGAAGGACTAGATTGCTTTTCTTCTATATGTTTTGGGGTCCTTTTTGTAAAGTTGCAGGTCCTATTTGTTATTGTCTAGTTCTTTTGGACCTCTATGTATTTTTTTGGACTAGTTTCCATTGGCACTGATAAACTTGAATTTTGACAAGTTCACGGGAAAAAATTTCCTTTGCACATATGGCCTATCATGTATGAACATTCTTGAGATTTAAACTATATGTAATGGCCAACACATGCGCAAGGGGGCTCGTCTAGTGCGCACTAGTTTCCATTAGCACCGATAAATTTGAATCTTGACAAGTTCTTGGAAGAAAAAATTGATTCACATATGGCCTATCATGTATGAACATTATTGGGATTCAAACTATACATAGATGTTCAACACCTATGCAAGGGGGTCCTCTAATGTGCACTAGTTTCCATTAGCACTGATAAATTTGAATCTTGACAAGTTCTCGGAAAAATTGCTTCACACATATGCCCTATCATGTATGAACATTATTGGGATTCAAACTACATATAGATGGCCAATACTTGCGCAACGGGGTCCTCTAGTGTGCACTAGTTTCCATTAGCACTGATAATAAGCTTGAATTTTGACAATATATTCAAGAGACTTGTTTCGCGATTGTTGGCCTATATCATGCATATATGAACATTTTTGGGATTCAAACTTTATAGATTGCCAACACTTGCGAAATGGCGGGGGGTCCTCTAATTAATGTGCACTAGGTAGATTCCATTAGCACCGATAAACTTTAATTTTGACAAGTTCTCGAAAAAACTTGCTTAATATGGCATACCACATGTGTATAAACATTCTTGTGATTCAATCTATAGATGGTGGCAAACAAAGTTGCGCAAGGGTCGGGGTCCTCTATTGTGTGCAATAGTAGTTTCGATTAGCATCAATAAAGTTGTATTTAATTTTGAAAGTTCTCAAATAAACTTACATATGGCCTACCATGTATGAACATTCATGGGATTCAAACTAAATGGCCAACAATTGCGCATCAAGGGGGTCATCTATAAATATGTGCACTAGTGTACATTTAGCACAGGTAAACTTGAATATATATATATATATATATACCATGCATGCATATATTTGTATAAATCTCTCTCTCTCTCTCGATCTATCGTTGGTGGCCAGAACAACACACATATGGATGCACTTTATGAGCAAAGGCGCGGGTGCCTCTAATAATTCATGTGTGTGCGCACTCGATCGATCGATCTAGTTTTGATTAATTGTGTAGCACACAAATAAAAAAACTTGTATTTTAATATACAAAAAGTTAAAATTAAGCCCTACTAACCCTAAACCCTAATAACCCTAACCCTAAACCCTAAACCCTAACCCTAACCCTAACCCTAACTAATTAGCGTTGATAGATTAATTAACTTGAATTTTGACAAGTTGTTCTCGAATGAAAACACGTACATTTGATTAAATTGCCTCACAATATATATATATATATAATTAGTGTGCATGCATGGCCTACCATGCATGCTTCCATATATTTTAATATATATTTGAACATATTCTTGGGGATTTCAATCTCTCTCTCGATCTATATATCGTTGGTGGCCAAAACAACACACATATATATATGCATGCACTTTATGCGCAAAGGCGTGGGTGCCTCTAATAATGTGTGTGCGCACTCAATCGATGATCCCTAAACCTTGAACCCTAAACCCTAATCCCCAATCCCTAAACCATAAACACCGTAAACACTAAACCCTAAACCCTAACCCTAGCTAACCCTAAAACCTAAACCCTAATTAAACCCTATATATAGGCCAACGACACTTAATTGCGCATCAAGCAGGCCAGGGGGCCTCGCGGTCCTCTAATTAAATTAAATGTGACATGCATTAACCCTAAACCCTAAACCATATATATATAACTAACCCTAGCTAATCAAACCCTACTTAAAACACATAACCCCAACATACTAGTGATAGGGCAAAGGTGGCCGATCTTTCGATGAGAGTATGATAGCGTCGATTGTGTTGGTGGAGTTCGTGCTTGACGATCCGACTACACGTGCAAAGCTCGTGCGCCAATGCAATCGCTAGGACAATCTCCGGGAGTTACTGATCTTGCGGATGCACGATCGCCCGACCAGACGAGGGTCTTAATTCCTACCTGAAATCGAGAACAAGTAAGAACTAATAATGCAATCGAATTATTGCGGATATAGATGAAAGCTTTATTGAAAAGGTGGGATTCCGAATAGTCGGTCTTGTTACGGGCGTTGGCCTCAAAAGAAGTACACGAGAGTTGCTGCAATGGCTAACTTTTAGTCTAATCAAAATCCGAGTCTAAACGTGACGGCTATGGGGGTATTTAAAGGAGGAAAAGGTGGGGTTTCGGCCAACCATACGTATGGTGGTCGAACCAAACCCTAGAAGGCCTTTCCCCTTCAATACGGACTCTAAAAAGTGGCTGACTTAAATCCTGCGAAAATGACATGGGCCTGGCCCAAAACTAAAGGTGACGCAGCACCAGAACATGCTATGGACGAAATTATGAAGTGGGAAACTCTATATTTCGTCCATGTCTTCATCTCTTCTTACGGTGGCTTCAAAGTCCTGAAATCTCCACTTGCGGCGTCATCTTCAATCCTCAAACGCTTGCTGCCATCTCCTCCATGCGTGATCATGCTCCAATGCTTGTCCTCCTCATCCATGCTTGGTCCATCATTCCTAAGAGTAACAAACATATCTGATTTAGGCAGCATCATATTCTCATGTATGTGAGGAATAGTTCCAAGAAACGAAAGTACCCGATAGTTAAGTTGTTTGGCACGAGCTCGAGTGATTGGTCCTTGTAATTGTGTGGCTGTAGGTACAGCGGCTGTATCAAGAGATGGGATGTCCTCATCATGCCCCCCTTCTTGAATTGAAGTCGTCCTCGACGAAAGCTCCTCTTCTTCACCAAAGTAAGGCTTCAAATCTGCAATGTTAAATGTAGGACTAACCGGACCCAATTCTGCAGGAAGCTCAAGTTTATATGCATTATCATTTATTTTCTCTAACACCTTAAAAGGACCAGCAGCGCGGGGCATTAGTTTAGACTTGCGCAATTCAGGAAAACGATCTTTGCGCAAATGCAACCAAACAAGATCACCAACATCAAACACAACATGCTTTCTTCCTCTATCCCCAGCAATTTTATACTTAGCATTCATGCGTGCTATGTTGTCTTTAGTAGTCTCATGCAATTTTAGTATCAATTCAGCACGGTCTGTAGCATCCAAATTATTTTGCACAGAAGATGGTAAAGGCAACAAATCAATAGGCGCACGTGGTACAAAACCATAAACAATCTCAAATGGGCACATCTTAGTGGTAGAATGCAGCGAACGATTGTAAGCAAATTCAACATGAGGTAAACATTCTTCCCACAATTTTAAGTTCTTCTTCAAAACAGCCCGCAACATAGTAGACAAAGTTCTATTTACTACTTCAGTTTGTCCATCAGTTTGGGGATGACATGTAGTACTAAACAGCAATTTAGTCCCCAACTTAGCCCATAAACATCTCCAAAAGTGGCTAAGAAACTTAGTATCACGATCAGAAACAATAGTATTTGGCACACCATGTAAACGCACAATTTCGCGAAAGAACAAATCAGCAACATGTGTAGCATCATCAGTTTTGTGACATGGAATAAAGTGCGCCATCTTAGAAAACCTATCCACAACAACAAAGATACTATCCCTCCCCTTCTGTGTACGAGGCAAACCCAAAACGAAATCCATAGAAATATCCTCCCACGGTACACTAGGAACAGGAAGAGGCATATATAAACCATGTGGATTAAGTCGAGACTTAGCTTTTTGACATGTAGTGCAGCGTGCCACAAATCTCTCAACATCTCGACGCATACGTGGCCAAAAGAAGTGTGCAGCAAGTACATCCTCCGTCTTCTTCACACCGAAGTGACCCATCAATCCTCCTCCATGCGCCTCCCGTAACAACAAAAGACGAACGGAACCATCTGGGATGCATAGCTTGTTAGCACGGAACACAAATCCATCATTGAGGACGAATTTGTTCCATGTTCTACCATCTTTACAATTCAGCAACACATCTTTAAAATCAGCATCAAGCAAGTATTGTTCCTTTATTGTTTCTAATCCAAAAATCTTGAAGTCAAGTTGAGATAGCATAGTATAACGGCGCGACAAAGCATCAGCAATAACATTATCTTTACCCTTTTTGTGTTTGATAACATAAGGAAAAGACTCAATAAACTCAACCCACTTTGCATGGCGACGATTCAACTTAGCTTGACTACGAATATGCTTCAAAGATTCATGATCAGAATGTATAAAAAATTCTTTAGGCCATAAATAATGTTGCCAAGTTTCTAATGTCCGAACCAGCGCATATAATTCTTTATCATAAGTAGAATAGTTCGGACTAGGCCCACTCAATTTTTCACTAAAATATGCAACAGGTTTGCCCTCTTGTAATAACACACCTCCCAAACCAATTCCACTAGCATCACATTCAAGCTCAAAAGTCTTATTGAAATCAGGAAGTTGGAGTAATGGAGCATGTGTTAACTTATCTTTCGAATCATGAAGGCGTCTTGTTGTGCATCGCCCCACACAAAGGGCACATCCTTCTTTGTAAGCTCATTCAGCGGCGCAACAATGGATCCAAAATCTTTCACAAAGCGCCTATAGAAGCCAGCGAGGCCAAGAAAACTCCTCACTTGTGTGACCGTCTTTGGCTGCGGCCAACTCTCAATTGCCTCAATCTTGGCTGGATCAACTTCAATTCCTCGCGCGAGTAACAACATAGCCAAGAAACGCAACTCGATTGGTGCAAAAGGTGCACTTCTCAAGATTACCATACAAACGTGCATCACGTAACGCATTGAAAACAAAGACGTAAATGATCCAAATGTTCCTCCAAAGATTTGCTATAAATCAGAATATCATCAAAGTATACCACCACAAAACGTCCAATAAAAGCACGTAAAACTTCGTTCATCGGTCTCATGAAAGTACTAGGTGCATTAGTTAAACCAAAGGGCATTACTAACCACTCATATAAGCCGAACTTAGTTTTAAACGCTGTTTTCCATTCATCTCCTAATTTCATACGAATCTGGTGGTAACCACTACGCAAATCAACTTTAGAGAACATAACAGAACCACTCAATTCATCAAGCATATCATCTAAACGAGGTATTGGATGACGGTATCGAATGGTAATTGTTGACTGCCAAAACCCACCGGCGGGCAGCGGCCTTGTCAACACCGTAGAGCCGGGAAGAGCCTAGAGCTGCGGCTGGCTGAGACCCCTCCGAGCGACGGCCCGCAATGCTCTTCTGGTCACACGCGGCGATGCGAAGTGCAAGGGCGTGCCACCTGACCTATACCTGGTCGGGAAGGTGATGGGGATGCCTCGCTTAGTTTCTGCAGGGCATACATGTAAACGTTAAATACGAGCCTCGATCGGCTCTCGAGTTATCTCGTGAATCGGCTCAAAGAGCCGATCCACCCATGATTCGTACGGGGTGCACGAATACTTGGTGGTCCTGCTTGATCAAGATAAAGCTAATTAGATCTACGACGATTTAGGGTTTTCACCGCATAATCGGATCATCCTACTCCGGGTTGGGCCTCGCGGCCACGCACGTTGCTCGTAAGTCCGATCCTAAACAAGGCCTAAAAACCAACATGAAGTTGATCCTCGGAACATCCTCGTTTAGGACTTGCGAACGCCACCCTACGTGCCACTCGGATCCTCCCCCTTTGTAAGGCCTAACTATTGCAGATATTAAACTAATCCTTGTAGAACAAGGAGCAATCGTAACGGATCAGATCTACTAAATAATGATCAAGCGGGGTGCCGCCCCCACACCCGAGATAGGTGTGAGGGCGGCTAGATATGCAAGGGTTGCACTACGTAAGCATGCTTAAACGAAGAACAATGCTAACCCTAACACATCTAATGATAACTACGTTGCTCGCCATCAAAAGCGCTTCAGTACGAGCAACGCATGAACAACGTGGGCTTGTGCTGCCTAGATCGCAAGATGCGATCTAGGCAGCATGTCGCTTACCTGATAGAAACCCTCGAGATGAAGGAGTTGGCGATGCGCCGAGATTGGTTTGTTTGGGGTTGAACGTGAGTTGTTGTTTATTCCATAAACCCTAGGTACATATTTATAGTCCAGATGGACTTTCTAATGTGGGCGTGCACTAAACCGTGCACGAGATAAACTCTAACTTTTAATCTAGATACAATCTACCATAATTAAAGATACACGGGCAACTTAGCCCAAATTCTCCGTGCAAGGCCGCTTCATAGATCTTTCATGTGTAATCTTTCAAGCCCATCTTGATCGCGGCCCACCTCCCGATTTAGCCAAAATCTGGTGATAACACATGCCCCCTGGTTTTGGTAATGATAATTTCAAAACCACTCGTTTTTTCCTCGGAGGGGTCGTGTCACGGCAGAGCGGAACCTGTCGCGAAGCATGCTTCATCATGACGACTTGCCTTCCCAACTTCTCCGCACGATTTGACAGCTTTGGCACCATATCCTCGAGAACTCGCTCGAAAATTAAAAACCCCCACCTCCTTTTATTTAACCGCATCGAACAGCTCTCTTCTTCACCCCTTCCGCATTAGCACTCCAAAAACCCTCCCCGCAACCATGTCCTCTTCCTCTTCATCTTCTTCGTCGGATCTTTCCCACGTGTCCTCTCCCATCCGAGAGTCGACGCCCTCGTGGGGTACGCAAGCGGCGTACGACATCCTCGCCCCAACGAAGTGGGACAAAGAGGACCATGACTCCTCCGTCAGGTCCGAGGATGACAAATCCCTAACCGACGGGAGAGCGACCTCCGCTTCCTTGCTGACGAGGAAGCGGTGGAGGAGAGCGAAGACGATCGCCTCTCTTGGGCAGACTTCACCACCTCCGAGGAGGTGAAGGAGGAGGAAGAGGAGGAGGAGGACGAAGACAGCTCCTCCGACGAGCCGCCGGCCAAACGCCGCCACCTCTGGCCCGGGAACCTTAGCGACGTCGACAGTGACGACGACGCCGACGAAGAGGATGAAGACGATGAGGGTCCTGCCGACGGCCGCTGGAGCAGCGATGACGAGCCGGTAGGGAGCAGCGCCGGCGATGACGGTGACGACGACGACGAGTGCAGCAGCGGCCCCTAGATAGGGTCTTAGCCTAGGGCTAGCAGTAGCAGACGGGGCAATGTATCCCCCTAGTTTTTCCTTTTGAGAGCAATCAGCTCTTCCATGTAAGAAATCTGGCTTATCAATGAAGAAATTCCCCAACTCGATTTTGCCGATTCCCTTTATGATAATTTAGCCGATTGTCCTTCACTCTGTTTC
>NC_061513.1:194276180-194295819 GCF_022539505.1 Lolium rigidum | reverse complement strand
AGCCGATGGCATCGCATCGGTCTCTCACAATAGATTTTGTGATAGATTCATCCGGACCCAAGCTCCCGGTCAAACCAGGCCCAGCCATAAGCGTGCAAACCCTAGGCCTTCGGACATTCTTCTCGCCACATCCATTCCCTTCCGGATCCTCTTTGTCTCTAGAAGCGCCCTAAGATCGTTGCTCGGATCAATTTAAACGCCGAAGCCGCCACTTCGCAGGACATGCATTACCTCTGTAGTAACGTTTTATAATCCTGCTCTGTTCTCTTTCAGCAACCATTGCTCCAAATCAAACTGAGACGCAGAGCCAAACGATTTTAGCGAACTCGGCCTTCTTATAGCAAAGGACCTCTCGCGGCAAGTTGCCCCCCGAGCCTCAGCCGGGGTAGCGACAATGAAGAAGACCAATACTTCAGGCAAACAGGCCTGGGCTCGACCACGTCCGAGAGTGGACCACCTTTCATCCGCTGATAGTCTACACAGCCGATTCAGGTCGCTGAATCGTCTTGCATATTGAAACTGATAATTCCGCAACATCAGCACCATTCCTCAGGCCCGTTGTGATGCAGAGTTAGCCGATTCCAACGAAATTGGTCCGCGTAGCAAAGGATCCTTCGGGGCCAGCTGCCCCCCGGGCCTCAGTCGGGCGAGAACAACAATGAGCCCACCACATCGGTCACCCTCGGCTTCCAACTTGTAATGCAGCATCGGCCGACTCCAACAACTATCGGCTCTTCGTTATCGGCGAAGTCGGGACGCCTCCCGATGGGGGTGTCTTTGAATCTCTGATGCCCTCCAAATCCTGGACGCAACACCCCCTAGAAGTGACAGCTACTAAGTCACCATCTTGGTCAAAACGTCGCAGCCGATTGCTTCATCATCGGCTGTTCTCGCAGTCTTAGGAAGGCTCATCCCTACCCTGACTTGCCGTTTAATCAGAGCCACGACCCTCAAACCCGCTAATGCCGCTCGATCTTGAAGGCTTGCCAATGAGAATTAGGGGTCCTTGAAAGGAAGACCCATTTCACGCTCCATTGATCCTTAAGTCGATGTCTGCACATCGGCTATGCTTAAAAATTTCTGAATTTCCGGCCGATTTGTGTATCGGCCCCCATACTCTAATACCCATCGCCGCAGGATGGGACACTTCTACTGCATATCCTCGTGTTTTATCCACTTGGGCGCCCCCCCGAGCCGATTCTGTCAAGAGAATTGATGGTATCGGCTCTGTTGGATCATGAATGTGTTGAACCCAAGCAAGTATGGATGGTGAGGATATTCACGGCCGATTACCGGAATCGGCCTCCACGTTGTTTGCTCGGTGAAGGTTTTGTAATGTTCCTTCATAGACCCTTGGGGCCGATCACAAGGATCAGCCTCGCCAAGTTGCACATCGCTTGGCTTCAACTACATGGTCAGGCCAGTGGATAAAACTAGCTTAACCCTTCCCTTTGTCACATCGATGCGCTCGCGACCGTCCAAGTTGATGCCCGAGAGGGGCTCTTGGCCTGCCGCTTCCCATGCGTTCATGCCAGCCGTTGAAACTTCGGCCGAGTCATCGGCTTGGACGACCTCTACCTCATCACCATCCCACTGTATTATGCATTGGTGCATCGTGGAGGGAATGCAGCAGTTGGCGTGGATCCAATCTCTTCCCAAGAACACAGCATAATCGCTCGTGCTATCGACGATGAAGAACGTCGTAGGGATAGTTTTTCTTCCTACGGTCGGATCCACGTTCAGAACTCCTTGTGCCTCGTACGCTTGGCCGTTGAAGTCGCTCAACGTTACGTTAGTCTTGATTAGATCCGAACTCGAGCGTCCCAGCCGACGTAGCATAGAGTACGGCATGATGTTAATCGCCGCTCCGGTGTCCACCAAGCATCTTATTTACAGGCCTCCCATCGATATATCCTCGTAAGTACAGTGGCCTTCGGATGCCCGTAGCTCCTTTCCCGTGGCTTCTCAAAGATAACCGGCCGTGGGCCGCAGTCAAGTTGTGCCACGGATGTCTCATCTAATCCCGGAGCACTGAACTCCGAAGGGAGGATAAACACCATATTTGTGCCAGCCGATGTTTCATCATCGGCTTTTCTCTGTTCGGGGCGCCACTCTTTTCTTTGTGGCTGACCTTCCTTGTCCAGGGTTCGCAGAATTTTGGCGGCCAGATCAGGCCGTGCCTTCCTTAGCGTGCGCAGGTATAATCTTTCAGCTTCTTCCAACCCGCGCGTACGCTGAACTCTTCGCTTCCGGGAACGGCCGAGCCCATCGTGGCACCACCTGGGCTGATGATATTTGTATTCTTCACCACCGTCCTCTAGCTCCTTGAGATCTTCCACCTGAGCGGACTCAGCATGCTTGTTCCGAGGCGGGAAAGGCCCTAGACGGCTGAACACAGATACGTTAGCGGCACCCTTCTTCCTTTGTTTGCATTCTCGGGCGGTCCTCGATTGTTGGCAATCGGCTCATTCCCGAGTCCCAAGCAATGTTTGAAGAACGGGCAGTCCCAGTGCCTATCCATGTCACCCTGCCCCCTTGGCCTTCCTTCGGCGCGACGATCGTACCCGCCGTTGCTTCTACCATGTTGGCGGTACCTTCCGACCTCGGCATCGACCGAAAATTCCTTTCATCATCTACGTCGTAGCGCCGACGTCGGTCGTGGTGTTGCTCGTATTTGTTGAGGGGGTGCTTGGAGAGTGGGCGTTGATACCGCATGCTTCTTATTCCCTCCCTTGCCGTGTACCGCCTGTCCTCATCTTGGGGTTGGTCGCGCGGATCGGCTCCCTCTTCATCCTTGCCACGGGAGTGGCTGCTTCCTGTTTTCTCTTTGTCATGGCGGCTTCCAGACCCTGCCATATTGACACCAAAGGGAAACTTTGGCTGACCTATGGAGTGGCTGAGATCCACCGTGTCGACACCGGGCCCCGGACGTGGGTCTCTACCGAGCTTGATATCGTGCGGCCGGGTCTTCTCGTAGGAGCCGATGAGTTCGGCTCCAAGGGTTGCCTTGATCCCGTCATGTTTCCTTCCGAGCTCCTTGGGCAGATCCCCATGCTTCGGCCGACCCGGTGCGCTCCTCCGACGGGGTGGAGAGATCTATCCCATCGAGTGCGCCTTCGGGCGTGGAACCCCTCCCCCGACGCCATGGGAGTGGGTTCGGTGGGAAGAGCCGATGAGTTCGGCTTCGAGGATGGCTTTGATCTCATCGCACGTGATCGGCGTGCCGCCCGCCATCTCGGATGTAGATGGCGATGTGGTTGATGTAGACGATTGTCCCACCGGGCGTGCCGAATGTGTTGGATCGCCAAAACCCACCGGCGGGCAGCGGCCTTGTCAACACCGTAGAGCCGGGAAGAGCCTAGAGCTGCGGCTGGCTGAGACCCCTCCGAGCGACGGCCCGCAATGCTCTTCTGGTCACACGCGGCGATGCGAAGTGCAAGGGCGTGCCACCCGACCTATACCCGGTCGGGAAGGTGATGGGGATGCCTCGCTTAGTTTCCTCGCAGGGCATACATGTAAACGTTAAATACGAGCCTCGATCGGCTCTCGAGTTATCCCGTGAATCGGCTCAAAGAGCCGATCCACCCATGATTCGTACGGGGTGCACGAATACTTGGTGGTCCCGCTTGATCAAGATAAAGCTAATTAGATCTACGACGATTTAGGGTTTTCACCGCATAATCGGATCATCCTACTCCAGAGTTGGGCCTCGCGGCCACGCACGGTGCTCGTAAGCCGATCCTAAACAAGGCCTAAAAACCAACATGAAGTTGATCCTCGGAACATCCTGTTTAGGACTTGCGAACGCCACCCTACGTGCCACCGGATCCTCCCCCCTTTGTAAGGCCTAACTATTGCGGATATTAAACTAATCCTTGTAGAACAAGGAGCAATCGTAACGGATCAGATCTACTAAATAATGATCAAGCGGGTGCCGCCCCCACACCTGAGATAGGTGTGAGGGCGGCTAGATATGCAAGGGTTGCACTACGTAAGCATGCTTAAACGAAGAACAATGCTAACCCTAACACATCTAATGATAACTACGTTGCTCGCCATCAAAAGCGCTTCAAGTACGAGCAACGCATGAACAACGTGGGCTTGTGCTGCCTAGATCGCAAGATGCGATCTAGGCAGCATGTCGCTTACCTGATAGAAACCCTCGAGATGAAGGAGTTGGCGATGCGCCGAGATTGGTTTGTTTGGGGTTGAACGTGAGTTGTTGTTTATTCCATAAACCCTAGGTACATATTTATAGTCCAAGCGGACTTTCTAATGTGGGCGTGCACTAAACCGTGCACGAGATAAACTCTAACTTTTAATCTAGATACAATCTACCATAATTAAAGATACACGGGCAACTTAGCCCAAATTCTCCGTGCAAGGCCGCTTCATAGATCTTTCATGTGTAATCTTTCAAGCCCATCTTGATCGCGGCCCACCTCCTGATTTAGCCAAAATCTGGTGATAACAGTAATATTATTAATAGTTCTACAATCAGTACACATGTGTGAAGAACCATCCTTCTTAGGTACCAAGATAATAGGAACAACACATGGGCTAAGAGACTCACGAATGTAACCTTTATCTTGGAGAACCTGAATTTGTCGCTGAATCTCTTTCGTCTCTTCCGGATTGGTACGGTATGGTGCACGGTTGGGCAGCGACGCTCCTGGAATCAAGTCAATCTGGTGTTCTATGCCACGGATAGGTGGTAGTCCAGGGGGAACATCTTGTGGGAATACATCAATGAATTCCTGCAAAAGGTTAGCAACCGCAGTGGAAAAGAAGGAGGCATATCCTCAAATGAAAACAGAACTTCTTTGCAAATGATAGCATAGCATTGAGTAGTGTCCACATCAAGTTCAGCAATATCAGATTTGCTAGCAAGCAAACAAGGATTTTTCAAACGAATTTCAGTAGCATGGTTCGAATCAGATTTAGTATTAGTCTTATGTGGAACAAAATCTGCAGCAACAATCTGATTCTCACTCTTAAGTTTCTCCTCGTTTTTTACTCTACTAGCTCTAGCAAGATCATCTTTTAGTATTTGTTCAGGAGTCATAGGTTTGAGACCAATTTTCTTTCCATCATGCATAAGAGAATACTTGATTAGTTTTACCATTATGAACAGATTCTCTATCAAATTGCCAAGGTCTACCAAGTAACAAAGAACAAGCTTGCATAGGTACAACATCACAATCCACAAAATCAGAATATGTACCAATAGTAAAATGCACACGTGTAGTTCTTGTTACCTTGAGCTTCCGAGAGCTCTCAAACCATTGAATGTAGTATGGATGTGTGCGCTGTCTTGTAGGGAGAGAAAGCTTCTCCACCATATCAACGCTAGCCAGATTATTGCAGCTCCCTCCATCAATGATGATCCTTATAGCTCGCTCTTTTACAACGCCTCTTGTTTGGAACAGATTGTGGCGTTGATCATGCTCAGCTTTGCTCAATTGCACGCTCAACACACGCTGTGCAACTAAGCTCCTGTACTCATCAGCAGTGTCAGCTTCCATTACCTCCATCTCTCTCTCAGAATCAGAGTTGGCACCATCACGTGCAGCAATAAGGGCCAATGTATCTTCATCAAAGTCACTTGCAGAATCATATTCTCCATCTTCACGCACCAACATCACACGCTTGGTTCTGCATTCTTTCTCTATGTGACCAAATCCCAAGCATTTGCGACATTGAATGTCGCGCGTCTTCCCCGTGGAGGCCATGGAAGATGAACTCCGAGGAGGACCAGCCGATGGTGTTGGTGTGGAGGAAGGAGGTGCTCGTGATGCAGGCGCGGTGTACTTGGAGGTAGTAGGTGCTGGTGCAGCCCCACGAGATTGTGGCGCTGATTGTCGCGGAGACCACGACGATGTACGACCTGCAGAAACATTAGCTCTTCTCCATGGTGGTTGACGATCCTGCACTTCACGTTCAGCTTTGCAAGCAAGATGAAACAAGCGAGTAATAGTGTTGTACTCCTTATAATCTAAAATATGCTGAATCTCTTTATTCAAACCACCAAAGAAACGAGCAAGCATAGCCTCATTATCCTCTACAATACCACAGCGAATCATGCCGCGTTTGCAATTCTTGATAATAGTCTTCGACAGAATTTTTTCCTTGTTCTAAGCGAGACAATTTTTTCAGCAAATCACGTTGATAATGTGGAGGAACAAAGCGAGTACGCATAGCAAGTTTTAACCCAACCCATGTAGCAGGAATATTGGCTGCGTATGTTCTACAATATTCAGACCACCAAATAGATGCAAAATCTGTGAACTCACAAGTAGCAGCACTAACACGCAAGTGATCAGGGTATTTTAAACATGCAAAGCGTTGTTCTACTTCCAATTCCCATGTAAGATATGCTTCAGGATTATATCTACCCTCAAATGGCGGAATATTCAGTTTCAGTTTAGCAACATGATCATCATCATTACGTACCGGGCGTGGAGGTGGTCGAGCGTGGCGGTTCAGCTGCCGTGGACGACCAGGTGCAGGTTGTTGGACTTCCTCGCCGTCTAGTACGTTCTCATCTACCTGCTCGTCCGCGTCCCCTTCATAATCTTCATAGCCTTCATCAGAAGGCGCGTCATGTGCGGCTGCTGCAGCAGGAGCGGTACCTGCAGGAACGTCCGCACGAGGAACGCGGCGTGCGCGGCGTTGCACGTTGGCACGAGGCGGCGGTAACCGAGTCAACAGCTCCTGGAACTTGGCGTCGAGCTTGGAGTTGAAGGCTGCCTCGAGGCCATCCAGTTTGTCCAGCGCGTCGGTGAGTTTGGCATCCACGTCATCAATGCGCGCATCGGTGTCGCGTGCATGCCCGCCCAAAAGGTGGGTGAAGTGAGCATGCAACTGCTCAGGCGTCATCTTGGCCGGGTCAACAGCGGTCGAATCAACTGGTCCTGACATGGTTAGTACACAGAAAGCACAAATGTATATGCCTACAAACTACGGAATATGGTGGTTCACGCGCAATTCGTCAAGCAAAATACAAAGTTCTTACAAGTTCTTACCAAACAGGAGGAAGGTGATGTAACAACCAGCAAGGATCAGCGTCTCGAAAGATTGCCAAAGCGATTACCTGGTGTCGACACAGTGCACGTGGAGACAATATGTAGAGCTGTAGGAAGGCTAATATGGTAGCAAAACAGCAATTGTCAAAACAGCAATGCAATATTGAAAGTATGCTCAACAACGGTACTGTGCTGGTCCTAGGCTAGACCGTACTAGAGACGCGAGCCTAGAACACGAGCGAGGTCACGGCGCGGCACACAAGCAACTAGCAGCGATGAGGTGGCGACGCGAGGTGTGAAAAATCACTATGATGGCAAGTGTCTCAAACTGATCCCCAAGGTCTAAAAACAGTATAGCCTCAGAAAATTTTTTTGTCGAAATTTCGGAGGTGCTCCGGAAAGCGCGCAGGCGCCAAAAAAATGTCGCTATAACGGCCAGTGGCGAAAAGTGATCGCCAAAGTGAAAAACCAATGTAGCCAGAAAATTTTTTCGGAAGCGCAAGATGATATTAGAAGCGCAATTTTTTTTTTTTTTTTTTTTTTTTTTGCTCTCCTTCCAATTCTTTACTGGCGGCCGAAACTTATCTCACGGAAATTTTTCCGCAGCGCAAGATGATATTAGAAGGTAACAAGCGAGTAGGAAAACAATAAAACCTAATTCTACACGGGCTCGTCGTGGCGAGAGAAACAACACGAGTCCGTGTCGCGGTAGAACACGGGGTATATGGTGGATACGGATGTATGTGGCGGGGTGTATATGGCGGTGGCGGAAGTATATGGCAGGGTGTATATGGCGATGGCGGAAGTATATGGCAGAGTGTATATGGAAGTGGCGGAAGTATATGGTGGTGGTGGTGGCGGTGATCCGCGTATGGTGCGAGTGGCGGCGGCGGCGTGACTAATATGACCAGAACTCGAAACTCTAAAGGAACTAGACGCTAAGACCAGCAACTCGACACGAAGATGCAGACACAAATTCAACTATGCAAAACTGAAAAGACAATGCAAGACGTGGTAGGGGTTTATGGGAACTATGATCTACAAACCCTAACAGTATTTTTGGCTTTTTCGTGGTTTATGGGTATGATGGCAGATGCAATCTACACTACGAAAACAGTAAAATCTCACCGAGCAACCTGAAATCTGATACCACTTGATAGGGCAAAGGTGGCCGATCTTTCGATGAGAGTATGATAGCGTTGATTGTGTTGGTGGAGTTCGTGCTTGACGATCCGACTACACGTGCAAAGCTCGTGCGCCAATGCAATCGCTAGGACAATCTCCGGGAGTTACTGATCTTGCGGATGCACGATCGACTCGACCAGCGAGGGTCTTAATTCCTACCGAAATCGAGAACAAGTAAGAACTAATAATGCAATCAGAATTATTGCGGATATAGATGAAAGCTTTATTGAAAATGTGGGATTCCGAATAGTCGGTCTTGTTATGGGCGTTGGCCTCAAAAGAAGTACACGAGAGTTGCAGCAATGGCTAACTTTTAGTCTAATCAAAATCCGAGTCTAAACGTGACGGCTATGGGGGTATTTAAAGGAGGAAAAGGTGGGGTTTCGGCCAACCATACGTATGGTGGTCGAACCAAACCCTAGAAGGCCTTTCCCCCTTCAATACGGACTCTAAAAAGTGGCTGACTTAAATCCTCCGAAAATGACATGGGCCTGGCCCAAAACTAAAGGTGACGCAGCACCGAGAACATGCTATGGACGAAATTATGAAGTGGGAAACTCTATATTTCGTCCATGTCTTCATCTCTTCTTATGGTGACTTCAAAGTCCTGAAATCGCCACTTGCGGCGTCATCTTCAATCCTCAAACGCTTGCTCGCCATCTCCTCCATGCGTGATCATGCTCCAATGCTTGTCCTCCTCATCCATGCTTGGTCCATCATTCCTAAGAGTAACAAACATATCTGATTTAGGCAGCATCATATTCTCATGTATGTGAGGAATAGTTCCAAGAAACGAAAGTACCTAATAGTTAAGTTGTTTGGCACGAGCTCGAGTGATTGGTCCTTGTAATTGTGTGGCTGTAGGTACAGCGGCTGTATCAAGAGATGGGATGTCCTCATCAACTAGCTAACCGGATCTAATAAAAACATGCTCGATCTTTATATAGCTAGCAAACCCTAGATTAACCCCAATTAATATATATATGGCCTATATCGATCATGTATGAATAACATCCCTGAGATTCATTAATTAATTATATAATTATCGTTGATAAATTAATTAACTTGAATTTTGACAAGTTGTTTCGAATGAAAACGTACACATTTGATTAAGTTGCCTCACAATATATATATATATAATTAGCGTGCATGCATGGCCTACAATGCATGCATGCATATATTTATATATATATTTGAACATATTATTGGGGATTTCAATCTCTCTCTCTCTCTCGATTTATCGTTGGTGGCCAAAACAACACACATATATATGCATGCACTTTATGCGCAAAGGCGCGGGTGCCTCTAATAATGTGTGTGTGCACTCGATCGATGATCCCTATAAACCTTAAACCCTAAACACTAAACCCTAACCCTAAACCTAACCCTAAACCCTAGATAACCATAAACCCTAAACCCTAAACCCTAATTAAACCCTATATAAAGGCCAACGACACTTAATTGCGCATCAAGCAGGATAGGGGGGCCTCGCGGTCCTCTAATTAAAGTAAATGTGACATGCATTAACCCTAAACCCTAAAACCATATATATATAACTAACCCTATCTAATCAAACCCTACTTAAAACACATAACCCCAACCTACTATAGCTATAACCCGATCTAATAAAAACATGCTCTATATATAGCTAGCAAACCCTAGATTAACCCCAATTAATATATATGGCCTATATCGATCATGTATGAATAACATCCCTGAGATTCATTAATTAATTATATAATTATCATTGATAAATTAATTAAGTTGAATTTTGACAAGTTCTCTCGAATGAAAACACATTTGATTAAGTTGCCTCACAATATATATATAATTAGTGTGCATGCATGGCCTACCATGCATGTGCACATGCATATATTTTTATATATATTTGAACATATTCTTGGGGATTTCAATCTCTCTCTCTCGATCTATCGTTGGTGGCCAAAACAACACACATATATATGCATGCACTTTATGCGCAAAGGCGCGAGTGCCTATAATAATGTGTGTGCGCACTCGATCGATGATCCCTAAACCTTAAAACCTAATTCCTAATCCCTAAACCCTAAACCCTAAACACAAAACCCTAAACCCTAAACCCTAACCTAACCCTAAACCCTAAACCCTAGCTAATAACCCTATAAACCCTAAACCCTAGTTAAACCCTATATATAGGCCAACGACACTTAATTGCGCATCAAGCAGGCCAGGGGGCCTCGCGGGCCTCTAATTAAAGTAAATGTGCCATGCATTAACCCTAAACCCTAAACCAAATATATATATAACTAACCCTAGCTAATCAAACCCTACTTAAAACACATAACCCCAACCTACTAGCTATAACCCGATCTAATAAAAACATGCTCTATATATAGCTAGCAAACCCTAGATTAACCCTAATTAATATATATGGCCTATATCGATCATGTATGAATATCATCCCTGAGATACATTAATTAATTATATAATTATCGTTGATAAATTAATTAAGTTGAATTTTGACAAGTTCTCTCGAATGAAAACACATTTGATTAAGTTGCCTCACAATATATATATATATAATTAGTGCGTGCATGCATGGCCTACCATGCATGCATATATTTTATATATATATTTGAACATATTCTTGTGGGGATTTCAATCTCTCTCTCTCTCTCTCGATCTATCGTTGGTGGCCAAAACAAAACACACATATATATGCATGCACTTTATGCGCAAAGGCGCGGGTGCCTCTAATAATTTTGTGCGCGCACTCAATCGATCGATGATCCCTAAACCTTAAACCCTAATCCCTAATCCCTAATCCCTAAACCCTAACCCTAACTGTACCCTAAACATAACCCTAAACCCTAGATAACCCTAAACCCTAACCCCTAAACCCTAACCGTAATTAAACCCTTGGGATTTCAATCTCTCTCTCTGTCTCTATCGTTGGTGGCCAACAACACACATGCATGCACTTTATGCGTAAAGTTGGCGGGTGCCTCTAATAATGCATGTGTGTGCGCACACGATCGATCTAGTTTTGATTAATTGTAGCACCAATAAAAAAGTTGCATTTTAATTCACAACAAGTTAAAATTAAACCCTAGCTAATAACCCCTAAACCCTGATAACCCTAACACTAGACCCTATAGCTAAACACTAAAGCCTAAACCCTAACAACCCTAGCTAACCCTAACCCTAAATCCTAACCCTAATCCCTAAACTCTAAACCCTATAAACCCTAAACCCTATATAGTCCAAACAACACTTAATTGCGCATCATGTAGGCCAGGGGGCCTCGTGGTCCTCTAAATTAAATGTGACATTAACCCTAAACTAAACCATATATATATTTATATAACTAACCTGTCCTAGCTAATCAAACCCTACTTAAAACACATAACCCCAACCTAGCTAATAACCCGATCTAATAAAAACCTACTCTATATATATAGCTAGCAAACCCTAGATTAACCCCAATTAATATATATGATGTGGACATGAATACCTCGGATACGACATATACATAAGCGTATATAAATAGTTTTGGACAGCTTCTCGCATCTTCACACGTGGATTATAAATGTCTTGGATAAATCTGTATAAAATAATAGAAGGTGTTGTATTTTCGGTTCGGATTATAAAATAGTATATAAAAATATTAGTAGTAGAAATCACCTGATAATTATACATGCGTGTATTATATTTGGTCGTATCCGAGGTATTCATGTCCACATCAATATATATGGCCTATATTGATCATGTATGAACATCCCTGAGATTCATTAATTAATTATATAATTAGCGCTGATAAATTAATTAACTTGAATTTTGACAAGTTCTCTAATGAAAACACACTTTTGATTAAGTTGTCTCACAATATATATATAATTAGTGTGCATGCATGCATGGCCTACCACGCATGCATATATTTATATATATATTTGAACATTCTTGGCAATTTCAATAATCTCTCGCTCTCTCTCTTTATCGTTGGTGGCCAGCAACGACACACATTATGCTTGCACTTTATGCGCAAAAGCGGGTTCCTCTAATAATGCATGTCTGTGCACACTCGATCGATCTAGCTAAAGTTTTGATTAATTGTGTAGCACACTAATAAATTTTTTTATTTTAATTCACAACAAGTTATAATTAACCCTAACACATTAACCCTAAATAAACCATAAAACACTATACAGCTAGCTATAGGCCAACGAAGACCCTTAATTGAGCATCAAGCAGGCCAGGGGACCTCACGGTCCTCTAAATGTGCCATTAACCGTAAACCCTAAACCATATATATAAAACTAATCCTAGCTAATCAAACCCTAGTTAAAACACATAACCCCAAGCTAATAACCCGATCTAATAAAAGCCTGCTCTATATATAGCTAGTAAACCCTAGATTAACCCCAATTAATATATATGGCCTAAATCAATAATGTATATAGACATTACTGAGATTCATTAATTATACAATTAGCACTGATAATTAGATTAATTAACTTGAATGTTGACAAGGTCTCGAATGAAAACACACTTTAATTTGCCTCACAATATATATATATATATAATTAATATGCATGCATGGCCTAACCATGCATGCATATATATGTGTTTAATTTTGGGATTTCAAACGCTCTCTCTCTCTCTCTCTCTCTCGTTGGTGGCCAACAACACACATGCACTCTGTGCGCAAAGGCAGGTGCCTCTAATAATGTGTGCGCACTCGATCGATCTAGTTTTGATTAATCATAGCACACAAATAAAGAAGTTGTATTTTAATCCACACAACCCTAATCTAAAACACATAACCCCTAACATGGCCTAATTAATTACCCCTTCTCTCTAGCTAATTAGTGGAAAACTTGTACAAAATTAAAGGGGTCCCTAACTAATTATACATATCTAGATTGTGATAAACTTTTGCCCCATATTTGGTGGATGGGTGCATCTTGGCATGTAAAACAATTAATGTTTGCAAATGGCGTTGTCAAAATATGTACAAATGATTTTTTCCATCCAAAGTGCATAAAATGGGAGTTTTAATGAAGAAAGTACAAATAAAACAGCTCAACATGCCTCCACACCCCGATTTTCACACGAAGTATAACATATTTAAAGGATAATTCCAGATTTTTACTAATTTTCAAACAACTTTGCTAATTTCCCCCCACTCACACGACTTTATGTCGATTTAACGAAAATAGGGCGAATTTAAACTACACGGGCGGGATAGTTTGAATTGTGCGCGCGGCAAAGGGAACCGCCTATTCCTCAACCTTGTGCACGGAAAATTACACACACAACTCCATTAAACACCACCTACCGAACTTAATTATCACCTCGGCGGCCCGGCCGCATGACCCCCACCCACCCCTACACAACTTATCCCCGTCCATGCGAAGAGCTTCCCCTCCCCGTCCCGTCCGTGCGAAGAAGCTTCCCCTCCCCGTCGTTCTTCTCGAGACGCACCGGCGGTCAAGTTGATCCACGGTAGGGCTGCTATCTCTAGCTCAATCATGCATCGGGCAAGACGGCCTAACGATTTGTATTTTCTTGATGCTGCTAAAAAATTCGTCAGTATGCTCAAACTAATTGGCACTTTATAGTTTTCCGCTCGATTTGTCCTCGATCAATTTGTTCATTTGTGTGGGCATATAGAGTCAGTTCTGCACTCGATCCGTTAATTTGCTGAAATGCCATGGCGGAGTTTTGTATTCGATCTGTTTGCTAAAATGTCGATGTGCATTTTTAGTTTTGTACTCGACATGTGTTGTGGGTATACTTCATGGGTGTACCATCGATAGTGCCTGGATCCGGCAAGCCCGGGTGGCCCATAGACGGTGATGGTGGCATGAGGCCCATCGGGCGGCCCAGTTGCTGTAGATCAAGAAGGATAAAGTCCAGCCCAGGAACAGGAAGCCGGATCCACCGGATCGATGTTGGAAGTCGGATCCGGCTCGGCCCATTAGGGGTAGCCGGATCTGGTACGACATACAAGGGAAGGCGGATCCTTGACGTACAGGGCAAGATATTGTTTCGTAGTTAGGCAACTTGTATTCCGGCTAGGACTCTCCATGTAAACCCTAGATCCATGCGCCTTTATAAGCCGGATCCTGGGAGCCCTAGAGGCACAACCACAACTCATTGTAACAACACGAAAGCGCCCAGATAATACCAGACAAGCAGCAGTAGGCCCTGTCTCCGAGCAGGTGTTCTGAAGCTGGGTAAATCGCGTACCACCGTCCCGAGGACTCTCCGCCCTATGGCCCCTACTTCTTCTTCCCTCCATGAGGATCCCTCCTCTGGATCACCTTCGCAACTCCCACCGAGCAACAGCCATTCACAACTCCAAAGGATAACATGAAAAAGGCTGCAGAGCTCTTGAAAAAGAAGGATGAGGAGATTGATATCAACTACGTACGTACGCTCGTTGCCTCAGCTATGAAGCAGCAGAGCAAGGCAGACACTTCGCGTAGGTTGGAATCCAACCCGGATCACTGTATGTCTACCGCGCAGAAGGACGCGTACGACAATCAGCATCGTGATGACGAATCACGCACCGGATCCACAGAGCGCAGAAGGAGAACCAGAGAACACCCAAATCCAATCTCTGTGCCGTCAAGGAACCTTCGTCTGATCCGAAGAAGGGAAAGTATGCGATGTACACTGGTAGGGACAAGTACCGGAACCCGTCACCTCCTCCCAACGGGCACCCGCGTCCTCCACTTCCTCGCTGCCGTAGTCCAGTCGGAAACACTAGGCCTCATGGGGTTGGTGGAATCAACATCCGCGACAACGTGCAGCTTCCGAGGAACGGGAACATGGAGCGTACGCCGGAACCCCGCCGGAGCCGGAACAACGATCGTGAGCCCGAGCCCAGAAGGAGCCGGAACAACGATCGTGAGCCCGAGCCTAGAAGGAGTCGGAACGAAGAGCGCGAGCCGGAGCCCCGCAGGAGCCGGAACGACGGAGGCGACCGTCACCAAGGAGAAGGTAGCCACCGAAGCCGGAGTCAGCCGCGGGAATAGCGCCGGGAATCTGAGGGCGGAAGCAAAAAATCTTACAGGCCCCCTCGCAGATCTCCCTCACCACAACCAAGTGGAGGAGGTGGAGGCGGAGGCCGGAGATCTCGCTCCCGCTCAAAAACCCCTGACGGCGGCCTGCGCGGTGCCCGGGAACGCCTCAAAGAGTACAAAACAGACTACATTGGCCCAAAGTGCTTTGGCAGGATGATCCGAGAGGAACCAAAGCCAAGGATGAACCTCAAGCTACCCGGAAACTTGAAGCATTATGATGGCAGCGAAAGGCCGGATACCTGGATCGAAGATTTCTACAATGCAGTAACCTTCGTGATAGTGCAAAGGTGGCCGATCTTTCGATGAGACGAGGATAGATCGATTTGTTGGTGGAGTTCGTGCTTGACGATCCGACTACACGTGCAAAGCTCGTGCGCCAATGCAATCGCTAGGACAATCTCCGGGAGTTACTGATCTTGCGGATGCACGATCAGCCTGACCAACGAGGGTCTTAATTCCTACCTGAAATCGAGAACAAGTAAGAACTAATGATGCAATCAGAATATTGCGGATGAAAGATGAAAGCTTTATTGAAGAGGTGGGATTCCGAATAGTCGGTCTTGTTCTGGGCGTTGGCCTCAAAAGAAGTACACGAGAGTTGCAGCAATGGCTAACTTTTAGTCTAATCAAAATCCAAGTTCTAATGACGGCTAGAGAGGGATATATATGGGGGAAGTCAAGGGATTTTCGTCCAACCAGCTAGGGTTGGCCAAAAACACCCCTAAATGGGCCTTCCTCCACTTATATGGCCTCTTAAAATCCCCTAAAATACCTAATCCGAAAATACATGGGCCTGGCCCATTAAATAAGGTGACGCAGCACCACAAATAACTCTTTGGACGAATTTTATGATGGAGTAACTTGTATAATTCATCCAAGCATCGTTGCTTCACTATGGTGGCTTCAATGTTCCGAAATCCTCGCTTGCAACGCCATCCCGAATCCTTGCGGGTTTGCTGCCATCTCCATGCACGTTCCTAATCCAATGCTTGGCGTCCATGCTAGATCCATTCCTAAATAATATAAATACATTTGATTTAGGCAGCATCATATTCTCATATATATCGGGAAGGATTCCTAGTAACGAATGTACCGAGATGTGGTTGTAGGAGTATTGGTTGTATCTATCATAGAGATGTCCTCATCATCCTCCCCTACTTGAATTGAAGTCGTCCTCGACGTAGTCTCATCTTTTTCACCAAGATATGCCTTCAAATCGCAGGTAATCATGTCCTCATCATCCTCCCTTTCTTGAAAGAAAAGCCGTCCTCGGCGATGTTTATTCTGTAAACATGCTAACAAAAGAGACAAGGTATATGCATGGTATATGTATATGTCATCCGTTTTAACAGATCTCTCATGTTTCCCATTTAAGTTTGTACATATTCCAGATATTGTAGTAGCGTAGAAGCTTATTAGTCCCCATTAAACATTTATCACAACTCGGCTTGCGGATATAAGGGAAGCACATATTAACTCCTTTTAAAGTATAATGCTCATCATTAAACCATCCCAATAGTGGTAAACCAAAATTCAGTAGTTCCAATTTACATGCTACAACTAGCTTAAATAAGCGATCATGCAACAAGCTATTTGGCATAAAGTCTACACCGTTATTGGAGGTCATATCAAAATGATTGAACATAGGTGGAATTTTACTTCCCATCAAACCAATAGTATATGGAACATCATCATATGTAATGCAAATTTTATTCACTAAAAATTCATCGTCTACGCCATACTCTCCAATTAAATTAAAAGTATAACCATGGGCATAAACACTCTTCAAATATTTGAGTTCAGCAATCTTATTTCTAGCATGTGATAAAGACATAGGAGGATCCATCACAACAGAAAACAAAGAATTAGCATGAGAAATCTTAGCCAACACTTCATTGTTCCTAACCAGTTTTATATGATCCCTACTATAGTCATCTTTCAAATCACAAGGTGCATTATCAGGAGCAGGAATTTCAGTTTGTACACTCATATATATGGAAGAATTAACTTGTACAGTAGGTGTACTCAACATAGTTGGTATATCAATATCAACATTGCATTCAGTACCTTCATTTTTACCTTGTGACTCCAACGTAGAAGATGTTCGCAGCAACGTGTCACAAGTCTGTGGCTGGGCGGCTCGCACTACAATATTCATGCGTGGAACGTTGGAAGAAACAACCGGTGCTAGTGTGCATGACTTGAAGGAGTTGAAATGGTCCACCGTGTTTTCCTGTATGTGTTTCTCAAAAGCACAAGCTCGAACATATATACCAATAGTAGAACGAGGAATATACTTAAACATAACCCTAATATCAGGGTTCAAGCCGTTGAAAAACATGTTGCTAGTATTTTCCTCCAATTTCTTTATATCACAACGGTACATGTAAAATTTAAATTCCGATAGTAAACATGCACGGTGTTACTACCTTGTTCTAACCGTTTAAGTTTGCGAATCATTTCACGTTGATGAGAAAGAGGTACAAATCTATGTCGCAAAGCAGATTTTAAATCTCCCCAAGTAGTAGGTTTATTATCAACAGGTTCTTTAAAAGTCATATCCCACCAAATGGAAGCAAAACCCGTAAAAACTCTAGCAGCAGCACTTACTTTCTCAAGTTCAGTAAAATCATGGCATCCAAAAATATGGTCGACTTCAAACTCCCAATCAAAATAAGCATCAGTATTATATCTACCCGCATAAACTGGTAAAGAGATAACCTGATCATGATCTCCGATAAGTGGTCGTACGTGCATCTCCATGTTCGTCATGGTCTTCGGGTCGTCCGATTGGTCCTCAATTCCTGTCATGGTTAGTACCCAAAAATCACAAGTGTATATGCCTACAAGCTACGCAAATATGGTGGTATCGCGCGCAATTCGTCAAGCAAAATACAAAGCTCTTACAAGTTCTTACCAAACAGGAGGAGGCGATCGGCAACCAACAGTATCAAGTAACTCCAAAGATTGAGCGAAGCGATTGCCAAGCACACGTATACCGCACGATGTAGAAATATGTAGAGTTGTAGGTAGGCTTAATATATGTAGAACTACAACCACAATAATCAATGTAAAGCTGAAAAGTCGTTCAAAGTTGTCAAGTGCTGGTTCTAAGCTAGACCGTGCTAGAGACGCGAGCCTAAGACACAAGTATAATCATGTGCGAGTTAGAAGATATGCAACCGTTGTATATGAGCCAGATGTTTTAAGCTGTGGAGAGATATCCGTCAAAACTGAGCGTTGCTGAAAGACGGGTCTGCTGAAAAGAACTCGACCAAGATGTTTCCAAAGATAAACGTGCAACTGTCGGCAGTGGCAGATGGATCCCTCAATCAGGTGACAAGCATGGAAGAACAGACCTGACCCAAAAAGAAGTAGCGACCAAGTTGAAGGTACTCTCTTTCCTTTCCTTTAAGTGCACGGTCCCAACAAGATAAAACAAGGAAACACGAATCAAATGGTATGATCTGATAGCTACTTTTTTCTTCTCTTTTTTTTTATAATAAACCACTCTTTTCTTTTAAGTAGCTAACCAGATCTTGCAAACGATCCAAAGCATATACAGATTCGAATATCCAGAGCCGAACTAACTTTTCTTTGCCACGAAGCAGTAATTTCTCTGCCAAAAAGCTGACCCCTGGCCGTGGTGCTTTGCTGATGCCGAGTAGATGTGATTTCCGATTAGCGTGTCAAGCTGGTAAAAAAAAATACCATGCATGAATAAACTAAGAGATCGATCCACGCACGAAAAATTGTACTTTCCTTGCCGTTCAAGGTTTTCCAAAGGACACACGGCTGGCCCTTCCTTGGAACTTGATCCCAGCAAAAATAATCCAAACAAAACTTTCTCTCTCCAAGGATGAAAGGATCAAAACGTATCAATTTCTGCTGACCAAACTTTCCAAGTTAAAGTGACAAGATCTGATCGGTTTTTCTTTTTTTTTCTCTTTTTTTTCTTTTTATTCTCTACTACCGATCAAAACTTTCCGCCTATCTCTCTAACTGACTTAGATTCCTCAGCAAAGAATCTGGACATGGAAATCTTTACGGAATATTTGTTGAACAACGCCAATGGCACACAGATGGCACACGTGAATTATACATGTCCTGTATAAATCTGTATAAAATAATAGAAGGTGTTGTATTTTTGGCTTGGATTATAAAATAATATATTTTATAATTACTAATAGAATTCACCTGGTAAATATGTTCCCCGGTAGAAATATTGGTCGTATCCGATGTATTTATGTCCACATCATCCTCCCTTTCTTGAAAATAAAGCCGTCCTCGACGTAGTCTCATCTTTTTCACCAAGATATGCCTTCAAATCGCAGGTAATCATGTCCTCATCACTTCGTC
>NC_061513.1:194196607-194276080 GCF_022539505.1 Lolium rigidum | reverse complement strand
TTCGTCGGAGGAACCCCTAACATAGTCTGCCGCATGCTCCAGTTGTACCTTGTAGCTCCAGCCCGGATCTGGCTCAGCGACCTCGAGAAAAATTCAATCATTTGTTGGTTTGACCTGAAGAATACCTTCGAGAAGCACTTCAGAGGCACCTACAAAAGGCCTGCCACAACAAGCGACTTACATGCATTTATCCAGAAGAAGGGTGAAACATCAAGGAACTTCCTCACCCGATGGTTGCAAACCAGGAACGAGTGTGAGAACATGGATAATCGCACAGCTATGCACGCGGACTGCAGAGGGGAAGCCTACTCCGGCATAAGCTGACCTGCTTGGGTAATGAGAATAAGCTGTTTTTGGATGACATGATCAACATCGCCAGCAACCACACCGCCGCCGATGATGACGCAGGCGGAGAACTTGCAGCTACAGCTATACCCCTCCATCAGCAAAAGAAGAACCGCGACAACGGCGGTAGCAGCAACAACAAGCGGAAAACCCCTCTGAGGACCAGAAGAGCGGAGGATCCGACATGGTCGCTATGGCGTTCCAACGCGGAGGTCAAGGAAGCGGAAGAGGCCGCGGTCGCGGAGGCGGAGCCGGCAGGGGCCAGCAGCGTGCTGACGAGGTCACCGGTGCCGGAACCCGCGCCCCCCAAACCTACGAGGTGTAAAGAGACATGCCCTGCCTGGCCCATCTGGATCCGGCTACGGGCAAATCCACTCACACCAACCGCAACTGCAAGTGGGTCAATGATCTCAAATCTGACCCGGAAGCAGGATACAAGCGAGCCCGGAAGCACCGCCCACGCGGCAAAGGAGGCAAGGGCAAGAGCAAGGACAAAGAAGAGGACAGTTTTGAGGCCATGGACGAGGATGACGCTTCGCCGGATCCCAAAGAGGGCTCCGCAGCTAACAAATCCAACCCCTTCGGAAGAAAGAGTGTCGGAGCCTACCAAACCTTCCTTGGAACCCCAACGGTCCGGGCCAAAAAATCGGCCCTCCGGATCCTCAATGCGACGGTTCCGGCCGTACCTCAGTATGTCAAGTGGTCGGAGAAACCCTGCACATTTGACAGGGCGGATCACCCGGCCATCATCCCAAAAGAGTGCTACGCCCTGGTTGTAAGTCCCCGCATAGACGGGTATGAATTCTCCAAGTGCCTTATGGATGGCAGAGCCAGCCTAAACATCATGTACCTGGAGACTCTGGAGAGGATGAACCTTACCAAGGAACAACTCAAGCATAGCACCACTGAATTTCATGGTGTGGTTCCGGGTAAAAAGGCCAACTCCCTCGGCAGCATCAAACTTCCCGTGGCCTTCGGCGATGTTAATAATTTCCGCGAAGAGATGATCACGTTTGAGGTCGTGCCATTCAAAATCTCCTACCATGTAATCTTCGGCAGGCCCACCTACCACAAGTTCCACGCAAGGGCATGCTACATCTACAACAAGCTCAAGATTCCGGGTCCTAACGGTATGATTACCGTATCCGGAGACTACAAAAAGGCGCAAGACTGCGAGGAGGGCGAAGCCGCCTTTGCAGAATCCGTCATATCTGGAGAGGAGCTACAAGGCTACAGAGCCGCGGTGGATCCGAAAGAGATGCATACCACCAAGAAGAAGATCTCCGAACAGAAGAACTCATTCAAGGCCGCGATAGAAACCAATCAGGTCGACCTCAAGGTAGGCGACAGCTCCAAGCAGGTTTCAGTCGGAGCCGACATGGACCCCAAATAGGAAAGCGCGCTCGTCGAGTTCCTCCGTGCTAACATGGATATCTTCGCATGGCAACCTTCTGACATGTCCGGAGTACCAAGGGAACTCGCCGAGCACTACCTCAACATAAATCCGGGAGCAAGACCGGTGAAGCAGAATTAGCAAAGTGACTAGAGGCAGGTTTTGTAGTCGAAGTTATCCATACAGATTGGGTCGCAAACCCCGTCCTTGTACCCAAAAACAATTCTGAAATACTAAGAATGTGCATCGATTACTCCGTCTTGAATAAGCATTGTCCGAAGGATCCGTTCCCCTTGCCGCGCATTGACCAAGTCATTGATTCGACGGCAGGGCGGAACTTCTGTGTTTTCTTGACGCATATTCGGGGTATCACCAGATCCGGATGAAGAAGTCCGACCAAAAGGCGACCTCGTTCATCACACCCTTTAGCACTTACTGCTATGTTACCATGCCCTTTGGCTTGAAAAATGCAGGTGCCACTTACCAACGTACGATGCAGCGCTGCCCGAAGGACCAAATTTGATGCGGGGTGGCCTTTGGACACCTCCTCACCAAGACCAACAAGTCCCCCAAGTAGACCAATGACACGGGCTCGAGTTAAAGCGCTACATGATAAGGTGAACTCGCTCCTCACTACCCTCGATCTTGGTACCCCATTGGATGGAATGCTACCTCATGCCGACACGCTTTGTGTTATTAGGTACGAGGTGCATCAAGACCCCGGAGAGGAGGACACACCATGGTCAAGAGGAGGAGAGGAGCAGCTGGACGAGAAGATGCACGTGGAGCTGGACCCGACGTCATCCGAAGCACACCAAGGAAGGGAAGGAGCCAGCCGGTCCAGGACCCGGTCTGACCGGATCCATGACCGGGCGCCCCGGTCCGAACCGGGTTCTCCGCTGACGGCAACCGGGCACGTTACTGCGCCTCCGGGACCCCTCTCCGGTCGCCCTGCGGTCTAGGACCCGGTCTGGACCGGACGCCCCGGTCCCAGGGCCGGTCTGACTGGGCTCCTGACCAGATTCGTCGACTTGCCTTGTCAAAACTTCTTAAGTCGTGTACTTCGTACCTTTTCGCCATGTGTCGCCCTGTAGGCCTATATAAGTACCCAGGACGCCCCTTTCACTCTTTAGACATAATCTGAGCATAAAACTACTTTTGAGCTTTGTCTCCCTAGGGTTAGATCCCCTTTGTAATCAAGGCTACTCTTGTTGAGGATTTGGATACTTGTGAGTGAGATTCTAGTGTGCTCCACTCTCTCTCTCTCTCGCCGGTCTTCGTCTCCAACCCCGATCTCTCATCCGGAATTCTACCTCATGTTTCTTCCGGTTGATTCTATTGGCGTGGTCCATCGAGCCACGAGAGTAAGAATTCGATTGTATCGGGTTGGCGTGCGTGTGTTCGTTCTTCGTGTTCTTCACGTTCTTCCTCCTCTCCCTCTTTTCCCCTTTTGAATTTGGGTCAATCGCGAGATCGGGCCACAAACTAGGTCTTAGACCTCATCATATGGTATCAGCAGCTCTTGGTTACCGCGAATTTGACCCCGCACCCACCCAATTTCTTCTCTAGAAAATTTTCCAAAAAAAAACCAAAAAATAGCCCTAAATTGCCTTTGGATGGATCTACCATTTTGTTGAGTTTATAGTGGTTTTGATCCGTGGATTTGGTGTTGTTAGTGTTGATCTACTGTTTCCCCCACCTTTTAGCCTCCAATTCCTCCATTTCCCTTCGATTTGATCTTTTGGCTTTGGTTTGGGGAAGAATAGGAGAGAGAAACACGAGCAGCCGGTTGAGTAACCGGTTGACCGGCCCCCAGACCGGACCAGCCGGCCCAGCACCCGGCCGACCGTCCACCAGACCGGAGCAGCCGGCCCCAGGCCCGGCCAGACCGGCCACTGGACCGGGTACCACTGCTAACACCACCGCCGACCACCACCACCACCATCATCGCAAGTTGAGTGTTCATCACCGCCTACACATCTTAGGTATAACTTGCATTACCCTTGTAACCCCTCTTCCTTTTGCGATCTATCCTTCCGAGCATTTCTTATCAAGTGTTACGAGACATTGCACGTGGCCTCGATTGTGAGGTGTGTGTGTAGTGTGGAGTCAAGCTTATAAGCAAGAACTCGTGTGGCAAAATAGTAAAAGCGAGGCTAACGCTAACATAGTGCGAGAAAAAGCAAGAAAAACACAAAAAGAGTACAAGTAGCACCATACATACAAAAGAGTGCAAGTGCCACCATACATACAAAAGAGTGCAAGTGCCACCGTATACAAAAGAGTAAAAAGCTTTTAAGCAAAAGAGAGAGAAGAGAAGAGAGGCCGCGTGTGAATCTTGTTGTCTCTCAAGTTGCAACCAAGCTTTGATCTCTTCTTGTGTTAGTGTGACACCGAGCACCACCTTGCATATAGGTTTTTGTTTTTCCGCTCATTCCTTGGTCGCACTAACCACGCTTATCCCGTGTGTTCGTTCCACAACTTTTCCGTGTTTATAGTGATCTCCACTTTGACACTTGATTTTTGGACCTTACCCACTTTTAACAACATACTCAATTTTGGATTTCATCTTTTGGCTTTCCACCATACTCACCTAACACCATATTTGCTAGCTTTTGTGTGTGGCTTTGCGTGTGTACCCGATACAATTGGTTTTGCTCTCTGTTCGGTTGATCGCCTCAATCCTATCACACCAAGGTAAGAGTGCGAGGTAGTTTTCTTCCACTAACATACACAACATAGTTCTTGTCTTGCTATCATGGATAGGCACGGAGACGAAGATCGGGAGGATGAAGTCTTACGCAACACCGAGCGGTTGGCTACCCAACACAATCTATGGGCACAACACCAAGAGTTCAAGGAGCAACTCACCTTGTTTGAGACACGCATCGACGAGCAACATGAAGAAGTGGCCCACAACTTCTCCCAAGTGAACCAAGATATATCTCTACTTCGTGAAGCTACGGACAACTTGCATGGCCAAGTAACGGCCAATGATGCAAACATGGAGCGGCGCATGGATAGTCTCGAGCGCGCCATCAACAACTTGGGCCGCCGACATCGACATCGCTCTACTTCCTCGTCATCATCAACCTCGTCACAAGATTACTACTCTCATGATCGCCATACGTCCTCAAGCTCCAACTCAAGGCATGGAGATCATCGTCAACCTCATCGCCCGCATGCTCGTCATGAAGACTCTCGCTCCAACTCAAGGCGAGGAGAATTCCATCGCCATGCTTGCCCCCATGAACGTCCTCCACAAGAACAAGTTCTTCACCAAGATCGTCATCAAGCGGATCGCCATGCCCACCATGGGCGTGACGACCAACCCCACGACAACGTCATCCACAACATGGAACCTGCACCTCATCGTGAACCACATGTTGATGCTCAAGACCAAGGTCATCAAGATCCACCGAGGCGTGATCTCCGAAATCACCCTCGCCATGACCAACGGGGAAGAGGAGAACTGCAACATGATCAAGATGAGAGGGCCATCCTTGGACGTCGTCAACAACCTCAACAACATCATCATCGTGAACCAAGTGAAGCTAGTGTACAACTTCAACACCAACCCAATGCTATGGTTGGCCGTGGAAGACCTCCTCTCCCACCTCAAGCCGCAAGAGATGAAGGCATCCGTCCTCGCCGAAGAAATTTGGAAGATGAAGAGAACATGTTCGGCAAGCTCAAGTTCAACATGCCCAAGTTAAAAGGTGAAGACGATGCCGAGGCCTACCTCTCATGGGCACTCAAGGTTGACAAGATCTTCCGCATCCACAACTACTCCGGTGCCAAGAAAGTGGCCATGGCATCTCTTGAGTTTGAAGATTACGTTAACACTTGGTGGGAGCAAGTACTCACTCTAAGGGAAGAAAAGGGTGAACCCCCAATTGACACTTGGGAAGAGATGAAGGAAGAGATGCAAGCTCGCTTTGTCCCCACACACTACATGACCGACCTCTTCAACAAACTCCAAAAATTGAAGCAAGGCACCAAGACCGTTGAGGAGTTCTACAAGGAGATGGAGTTAACTATGATGCGAGCCAACATCCAAGAGTCCGAGAACCAAACCATCGCTAGATTCTTCAATGGCCTCAACTACCCCATCAAGAGAATTGTGGAGTTCCAACAATATTCCAACATGGTTGAGTTGGTTCATCAAGCCTCCAAGGCCGAGCGCCAAGTGAATGAGGACATCAAGTACTCCAAGTCCAAGTCATACTTCACCTCCAAGCTCACTACAACACCTCCTTCAACAAGTGTCAAGCCTGCCGTGTCCTCTACACCATCCAAGCAACCGACTATCCAAAGTCGCATGAAGCAAACGGTGTCCTCCACCGCCTCCTCAAAGGCCTCTACGGGACCCTCTAATGTCACTTGCTTCAAGTGTGCGCACAAGGCCACAAATCCTTTGAGTGCAAGAACACCAAGGTCATGATCACTATGGAGAATGGCGACATAGAGACGCTAAGTGAAGGCGAATATGAAGCGCTTGTACAAGCCGCCGTCGCCAATGAAGAAGATTATGATGAAGAAAGTGGAGAAGACCCTCTCTTATGCATGCATGACCCAAGCCCTTCACTTGTGGTCACAAGGGTGCTAACAACTCAACCTTAAGCTATGGAAGACCAACGTTGCAACATCTTCCAAACCCGTGCCGGTATTGGTGGCAAGTCAATCAAGGTCATCATCGACGGAGGAAGTTGCCACAACTTAGCAAGCACCGAGTTGTGTGAGAAGCTCAACCTCACGCTTCGCAAGCATCCTCATCCTTACCATGTCCAATGATTAAGTGACAAGGGCAACGTCAAGATACAACATACCGTCACCGTCAACTTCAAGATTGGCCCCTATGAAGATACTATTGAGTGTGACGTATTGCCCATGACGGTGTGCCACATGTTGCTTGGCCGCCCATGGCAATTTGACAAGAAGGCTATACATGACGGATACTCAAATGCATACACCTTCACGGTCAAGGATAAGAAGTTTGAGCTTCGCCCAATGACTCCTAGCCAAATCATCGCGGACAATGCGAAGGCTTTAGCGAGGGCACAACACCACACCCACCATAGTGAGTTGAGAGGAGAGGGAGCGACCCACCAAAAGGAGAATGAGCGCCACAAGCCATACATGAGTTAGCGAAAGAGCGTCCTCCTAGCCACCAAAAGAGAGTGGAGAGAAGTGCAAGAAAACCCATCCACCACCTTGCACTATGTGCTTATTTGCAAGGGACCATCATCGGAGACTAACGACTTAACCAACATTCCTTCGTCTTTGTTGTCTCTTTTGAAGGAGTTTCAAGACGTCTTCCCCGACGAGCTTCGTCATGGACTTCCACCGCTTCGGGGCATAGAGCACCGCATCGACCTCATACCCGGTGCCCCGCTCCCAAACCGTGCCGCATACCGCACCAACCACGAAGACACAAAGGAGATTCAACGCCAAATACAAGATCTCCTCGCTAAAGGGTACGTTCGAGAAAGCCTTAGCCCTTGTGCCGTTCCGGTGATTCTTGTTCCTAAATCGGATGAGACGCAACGAATGGGTATGGATTGTAGACCCATCAATACCATTACCGTTCGTTACCGCCATCCCATACCGCGTTTAGATGACATGCTTGATGAGTTGAGTGGTGCCACGATTTTCTCTAAAGTCGATTTGTGTCGTCGTGGTGAACAAACAGATGCCATAGGATGGCTTATCTTGGGGCCGAATGGACGCTAGAGGATTCGGGGGAGGGTTTGTGACTAGATGGGATGAACTTCCGGATGGTTTCCTCAAGAGCTTGGCCAAGGCCAGAGGTTGAAGAAGAAAGACACAAGGATGAACTCGCTCTAGATCACCTTCTTCATTGATTTCTACAGTTTACGGGTTTGTGTTCGCAAGATCTCTCTCTCTCTCTCTTCGCGCCCGTGAAGGAGGCTGCCCCTCTCCTTATATAGGGGAGAGGGTGGCTTACAAGGCAAGAAACCCTAATGGCATCTTTGACTAGACAAACTACTTTACAAAGATACTTTATAAAGCTACTTTAATCATAGATGATGCCGGGGTCTTCTTTAAACGAGGAGGCCGACGTCCTCCGGCTTCTTTCATCGTCATCCTCCTCTTTATCGTCATGCCTTCGTATAAAGCTTCTTTGCTTAGCTCATCTTTGTCCTCTAGCTCTGGAGAGAATCTTTGACCAGTCCGCCGGCATGCTTTTCTTTCCGGCATCCCGGTGTCTTTTCTACCTGGTTCCGGTATACCCCTCTTGGGCATACCGGCACAGTCCTCTTAACCAAACTCTTATCTTACGCCCCGGTATGATGATTAAACCGGTATCCTGATGGCCTAAACCATCCGGTTTGGCATGCCTTTGGCATACCGGGGGTCATCCCCCCAACATTAGTCCCCGAAGCTGGTATAGTCTGGCGGATCCTATCCAACAGACCATGCCAGGTTCTTATGTCCTTGGATACCGGTTCAATCTTTCCGGCTCTTAGCTTAGATCCGGCATCTTTGCCCAGGCTTATGTTTTCTCTCGCTTGCAAGGCATTTCCCGGCATCTTATTCACCGGTATGTTAGTCATTAAATACTTCCTCGGCGAAGTCGAGAATATATTGGGTCCCGCGCCTGTCGGTGACATGCGCACTCGTGACTGACGCGCCAGTGTCAGGGGTCACTTCCCTTCGGCTTCCGCGCGTGCATTAACAGCTCCACAGCGGATCCCAACCACCTCTCTGGATCCGTGCGTACCTCCCTGTGGCTTTTCGCTATTGCGCGTGTATTACTGCGCCACGTGGCGGCCCATGGAGCGAACCGTCGCGGCCCACGGACTGAACCGCCGCGGTTCAGCGGTTTTCGGCCCACTTCTCTCTCTTCCTTTATAAGGGCAAACCGCTCCCCCTTCTTCTTCTTCTCGCATTCTCCAGTTCTTCGCGCACCAGTGTTCCTTGCTCTTGCTCCTCCGCTACTCCGTTCGCCGCTCGAGCTCCGCCGCCCAGCGAATCTTCGCTACTGCTCCGCCGGACGCCGCCGGACTTCGCCGCACGAAGGACCTCTGCGGTGCTGCAACTGCGGCTGCGACATTGGTGTTTCCTCAAGCTCCTTTCCACCTCGCCGTCGCCGGACTTCCTCGCCGACGGCAAGCTCACCAAACTACCGGCGAACTTCCTTCTCTGCGACTCCGCCGCCCCAGGTTAGGCCCAATCTAGGTTTACCCCTCTTTTGCTTGCTTTCCAGATCTCAACTCAGCAGAGTATTTACCTCTTCTTTTTCTTGCTTTTTCTCTCTTTCGTAGATCTTCGCGTGGGGGTAGTTCTTGGGATTCTTGTTTCTCTACACCAAATTGTATGTCTAGCGGGGAATCTTCCTCTACCTCTTCTTCTGCTTCTTCCTCCGTCAGCCGGCGTAGCAGATCCTCCGACGGATTGTCCGCTTATCTTGCCCAGATGGACACTGACTCCGGTAGCAATCACGAATCCGGTAGTTCTAGCGAAGCTTCCGGCACAGATTCTTCCGGTATCACCCGCGGGGCCTGGATGGGCCCCAACGTTAGCCAGTATGAGATCGACTGGCTCTACCGGTCCCGGAGGATTCCGGAAGGAGTAACCTGCCGGCTTCCTGGTGACGAGATTGAGCCGGTGGTTCAACCCGGTGAACGCGTTGTCTTTCTTGCTCACTTTGAGCGCGGCTTCGGCCTTCCCGCCTCTCCTTTCTTCCGGAGTTTCCTTGATTTTTACCAACTCCAACCTCACCATCTTCCCGGCAACACCATTTTCTACCTCTCCTGCTATGCCACCTTCATGGAGGCTTACATCGGCATTCATCCCACTCGCGAGACATTTGCCCGTTTCTTTGCTCTTCGGATCAACTCCGTTCAGGGCAAGGAAATTCCTAAACCCAAACCTCCCGCACAATGCGGGTCTTGCATCATCGGCTCCCGCCAGGGGAGCCCCTTTTTCAAGTTCTCCGGTCTCGAGTCATGCCGGCTATGGCAAGGGACCTTCTTCTATGTGAAGAACAACGGCGCCGCGGACCTCATCGACCTGCCGCCTTTCAATCCGGCGCCACCCACGAGGGCCAACTGGAGCTACAATCCGAAGGAGTCTCACATAGAGACCAACCGGATTATACGCTTCATGAGGCAGCTGATGAAGGACACCAACATCTGCTCTGACGATATTATCCGCATTTTTATCTCGCGGCGGGTGCTTCCTCTTAAGCGCCGCATGCATAAGATGAGCGAGATGTACGGTCCCGGTGATCCTACCAAGATCACCGGAATCCCCCTCAGCAAGAAAGACATCGTTCTCAAGGCTGGGCAGATCTGCCAGACTGCCATGCCGGAAGACTGGGAATGGGGCCTTCGGCCTCTCAGTTCCACTAACCCCCCGACCCAAGAAGTAAGAAATTACGCAACTCGGGTCGGTATACCGGTAACTTTTGCATTGTGACTAACTCCTTCTTCCTCCTTTACTTTTTAGGCCAAGGACCGCTTCCCTGCGATCGTATCTGAGCGGCGAGGCCCTTGCCGGAAGCGCGGTCTCGACAAATTTGACCCCGACCCCGTCATTCATTGGCGGGACCTGAAGATGGGCAGGACCCCAGCAGCGCGCCTCGGCAAGTCTCCGCCGGAACCAGCGGGTTCGTCTAACGAATTGACCTTGCTTGAGGTAGCTTTCCCTTTTGATCTCTCATACTCTTTTGTTATTGTTCCTCTGTAGATCTTTCCTCAGCCAACATCAACCCACAGGTTCACGAGCATGTCACCCCGCTGCAGGCCGAGGTTGGCCAGGAGTTCCTGGACAAACTCACCGGCGGGAGCAAGAAGAAGAAGGCCCCGGCGACAGATGCCGGTTCAAGCCAACCGCCTCCTGCCAAGCGCTTCCGGACTGAGTCCTTTGGGGGGAAGCAAGTAGGCACGAGGCGCTACAAGGGCAAGCAGATGCCCACCTCCTCCGGGTAAAGCACCGTTCTTTTGCTCGTCTCGTCTTTTGCCAAGTTCTTTTCCGGTTGCTTTTTTCCAACTCTTTCTTTTTCTCTCTTTCAGCCCTGCGCTCAAGCTTGGGCCCAGACCTGAGGGCTCTGCCGGCTCCGTGAGGACCTCAACTCCTCCTCCTCATTCAAGCCCGACACCATCTGGTGCCGGCAACATCTCTGCCTCCCCTCCGGGGGGCACTACAAGTTCGGGGCGCGCGGCCCCTAAATCTCCTGATCACCGCGCGGAGGAGGATCTTACCTCCCCTCCTGAAACCCGAGACACCGGCGCCAGCAACATCGGCGCCGAAGAAGAAGCTGCCGGGCGGGCGGAACCTTCGGTTCCTCCCGTCCAGAAAGAGAAGAAGAAGAAGAGTTCACGCTCTTCTCCCTCCAAGGCCGTGCCGGAAACTTCCGTGCCGGCAACATCTACATCAGCGCCAGAAGCTCCAACTCCTGAGCATACTGGCGCCACACCAACGCCGCCGCCGGAAACCTCTGTCCCTGAGGCAACCGGGGCCACGCCAACGCCTCCGCCGAGCCAAGGGCCTCCCAGGACTACGCCAAAACCGCCGCCGGCGGCCCCCAAGATCACCCAATTTCTCAAGCCGGGGGCGTCCCGCGGAAAGGCCGTGGACGGCGAGCGCATCTAGTGGCTCGCGGTCTCTAGTGCTGCATGTCGGGCCCGCCGCCTGCCGCGGTCCAAGAAAAACCTTCCGGCCTCCTGGGCCGGATCGTTGAGCTGAAGCGCGAGGGCAAGGACTTGGGGCATCCGCTGATTACGGCTGAGAAGTGGAATCGGGCGGATGTGTCCGCGGCTACGCGCGGTGTGGGAAAGGACCGGCTTCCCATCATTGATCCCGCCGGCCCCAAGTGCACCGAAGGGCATTTCATCCGGCTGAAGCGCGTCGTGCGGGGAGTTTGACAACGCCCGGCATGACGCCACCGGCAACGTGGTGGTAAGTTCCACCAAGCTTCTAGTAATTTTTGTTGATGTCGGTTTTATTCTTTCCGGATTTATATATATCCTCCCGGTCCCGAGTTTTGGGTTGAGAGCGCAGCTCTTAGCGCAAAACTTTATTTAAAGATACCGCAAACTCCCAGTCCCCGAGTTTTGGGTTGAGAGCGCAGCTCTTAGCGCAAAAACTTTCTTTAAGGAATTTTTCGAAACCGGCATCTTTTTCACTATCGTTCTCGTCTGAACAGAGCACGGCGGACGCCCGCAAGCAGCTCTTCGAGGAGCTTCTCTGGGAGCACCGGGACCTCTCTGAGGCGCATAGCAAATGCCAAGGTAACTTCTTGCGCCTCCGGCATCTTTTTTACCGGAAGGCTTTCTTTTCTTTTCTTTGTTACTCACAAGTTTTTCGCATAACAGCTATCCCGGAAGCCTCCATTGAGGCCCTCAAGGTCCAGGTTGCTGCACTCCAAGGTACAGCTTCCTTTTTTCCGGTTAACCTGCTTTTTCCGCATTGCATCTGTGTAACTTTGCCAATCATCTTCTTTCCGGTTTTCAGAGGAGAAGGACAAACTTGTCTCGAAGCACCGGGAGGAGCTAAGCGCCCGGAAGGCCGGCTACCAAGAGCTCAAGGACCGGCTTATCCGGCTTGGCCTTGACCATGCTAAAGCGCCGAAGGCCACCGAAGGCTGCCGCGGAGGCTAGGCTCAATGAGGCGCTGGAGGATGCCGGCAACGCCAACGTGGTGCTGCAGGCTGAGCTGGAGGAGGCCACCAAAGCGCTGAAAACAGCTGAGGGCCAGGCCGCCAAGGTGCACAAAACCGCCGCGGAGGAGGCCGCCAGGGCACAGAAAGCAGCCGAGGACGAGGTCGCGCGGATGAAGGCGGAACAGAAGGAGTACGACCTTCTGGTTACGCGGACTGATGCGCTTGCCCTCCGTACGTTTTTCTTTTCTCTTTTCCGATTTCTGCTTATAAGCTTATCTGTTCCGGTAACATGCACTTAGCTTCTTTTCGTTGTCTTGCAGGGCTCTTTCCGGATTCCCAGACTCACGCTGTGAAGAAGGTCGAAGAGCACCGGGCTGCCCAGGGGTGCAAGGAATTGGCTGCGGCCTGGGATCCTTATGACCACCTGGTTGCGCTGAACTCGCGTGTCTCCCACATGTGCTGCGTGGACCGGAACCTTGCGGACATTCCGGAGGTGGCCGCCCAGCTCTTCGAGACTCTCCGGCTCGGAGAAGTGGTGCCGGACAACTTCTCCCTCATCGGCGACCGCCCGAAAGGTGCCGGCCGAAGGATCCGGGAGTGGCGGTGCTCTGCTGCCCGCGCCGGAGCAGACTCAGCGCTCCGCGTTGCCTGCTCCTGGTACCCGGAGCTGGACCTGGACGCCCTCATCGGTGTACGCGAAGGAGCTCCCACCGATTTGGACCCGGTCCTCACCGCCAAGCGGCAGGATCGTGCGTACCACATCGCGGAGTACGCCAAGATGCGCACCTTCATCCCCCCTCCTGAAGACGTCAAGGACTATCTGAGCGAGGAGGAGGAAGATGAAGGCGAAGATGAGGGTGCCGAGGATGTGCCACCAGAAGCTCCTGAGGCCAGCGCTGCTCCCCCTGAAGCCCCTGCCCCTTGAATGCTTGCTTGGATAAGAAGTTTACCTGCTCCTGCTCACTTTGTAATAGAACTTGTTAAATTCTACCCCGGTATGCCGGGCTTTATGATGTAAGTTAAAACTCATCCTTTTGGTTTGTCGGTACAACAGTTTATGCCGGTATGCTGCACCGGTAAGCAATTAACTTATGTTTGTCTTAGTATATTTGCTTGTTGATTCGCTTTTTCTTGCACTGCAATGATTTCGAAATTGTTTCCGCATCCAATGGATGCATACTTGGCTCTTTTGCCTTGGCTCTGCCTACCTTCTCTGGGCATTTTTGGCGTACGAGCACAAAGTTCTTTTACCAAGCAAGCATTTTCTTGAACTTAGAAATAACTCGAAATTTTTGCAAAAAACCGGTATAACCGGGGTTAGTTAAATTTTTCCGGATTGTTCTTTCCCGCTCTCCCTTTCTGCAGTTCATGTGCTTATCCCCTACCGGTTTATCTTGCTTGCCATGAAGCCAAGTTATGGACAACAGCAAAGTCGGAGACTCCGGTAAGGTCTAGCACACTACTAAACCGGAAAGAAAAAACATTCAATAGGCAACCGGTAAACAGAAAAAATAGACATGTTACATGTAATTTAGGAAGGACAGTCCCCGGGATTCATTCGAGGTTCCGACATCTTTTATTCATAGCAAATAAAGTACAAAAAGGAACTTCTTACAACCTCAAGCGTAGAAAGGACGCAACAAAGCTACATTCCATGGACGCTTGGTCTCCTCTCCGGACCTGTCCGCCTTTCCTTTCTTCCACTCCTGTGCATCAATTAGGTAGTAGGCATCATTGTGGAGAGCTTTTCTCACAATGAAAGGTCCTTCCCATGGCGGGGAAAGTTTGTGCCGGCCTTCAGTGCGCTGCACCAGGCGTAGCACCAGGTCTCCTTCTCGGAATACTCTCGGGTTAACCTTCCGGCTGTGATATCGTCGGAGATTTTGCTGGTAGATGGCTGTTCTTGCCAATGCTAATTCTCTTGCTTCTTCTAGCAAGTCCACATCATTTTCTCGGGCTTCCTTTACCTCTTCTTCGGTATAGAGTTGCACCCTTGGCGAATCATGGAGAATGTCGGTTGGTATGACCGCTTCTGCTCCATAAACCATAAAGAATGGAGTGTATCCGGTAGACCGGTTTGGAGTTGTTCTTATACTCCACAGTACCGATGGTAGCTCATCGAGCCAACACCCCGGCGATTTTTCCACCGCATCAATGAGTCTCGGTTTGATACCGGAAAGTACCAAAGCGTTTGTTCTTTCAACTTGGCCATTGCCTTGTGGATGTGCTACTGAGCACAAATCCAACCGGGTGTTTTTATCTTCACAGAATCGCTTGAATTCTCCTTGGGCAAAATTTGAGCCATTATCAGTTATGATACTGTGTGGGTATCCATACCGCAGGATTACGTCTTTTAGAAATTTCACTGCTGTGTGGCCATCACACTTTGCGATAGGCTTCACTTCCAGCCAATTGGTGAATTTATCCACCATTACCAAGATGTGGGTCATGTTTCCCCTTGCGGTTTTGAACGGTCCAACCATGTCCAGGCACCAAACAGCAAACGGCCATGTTAACGGTATGGTTTTCAAACCGGAAGCTGGGGTATGATTTTGCTTGGCGTACCTACGGCAACCATTGCATTTTCTTACTAAATCCTCAGCATTGTCCAAGGCCGTGGGCCAGTAGAACCCATGCCGGAATACTTTCGCTACCAGCGCCCTTGATGAAGCGTGGTGCCCGCATTCTCCTCGGTGAATTTCCTCGAGCAGTTCTTTTCCTTCTTCTGGTTCCACGCACCTTTGGAGGACACCGGTAACACTTCTCTTGTATACCTCGCCATTGATGATGGTGTAGGCTTTGGACCTTCTTTGTATCCTTCTGGATTCGTTTTCGTCAACCGGCAAGGTGCCGTTGATCAGGAATTCCTTAATAGGTTTAACCCAAGATGGTGCCTCTCTGACCACGAACACCGGCACGTCTATGTCCATGCTGTCCACAAGCATTGCCTTTTCCGGTATGGGCATCGTAGTCCCCGAGTTTACCGGCACAGTCCCCGAGTCTGCCGGAATAGTCCCCGGGTTTCCTTCGTCAATATCCATTGGCACCACATGCGACTCCGGTACGAAAATTGATTCCGACTCCGGACTTGGCTTGATTGATGGAATTCTCAAGTGTGCCAAGGCTATTCCGGGAGGAATTTCTTGCCTAGATGAGCCCAGCTTGGACAAAGCATCCGCAGCTTCATTTTCCGCACGCGGTACATGGTGAAACTCACACCCTTCGAAGAAACCGGCAATCTTTTGCACGTGAAACCGGTACGAGGCCATGTTGGCATCTTTTGCGTCCCAATGTGTTGACGTCAGAAACCCCCTGGCGGGCAGAGACGGGCAACACAGTAGAGCCGGGAACAACTAGGGCTGCGGCTGGCCCCAGTCCCTCTGAGCGACGGCCCGCAAAGCCTCCTGGTCACACGTCCGATGCTGTCGCAAGGGCGTGCCACCTGACCTATACCTGGTCGGGAAGGTGTGGATGATGCCTCGCTTAGTTTCCTGCAGGGCACACACGTAAACGTTAAATACGAGCCTCGATCGGCTCTCGAGTTATCCCGTGAATCGGCTCAAAGAGCCGATCCACCCATGATTCAGACAAGGTGTCCGAATATATGGTGGTCCTGCTTGATCAGGATAAAGCTGACATGATCTACGACGATTTAGGGTTTTCACCGCATAATCGGATCATCCTACTCACGATTGGGCCTCGCGCTCGCGCACGGTGACCGTAAGCCGATCCTAGACAGGGCCTAAAAACCAACACGAGGTTGATCCCCGGAACATCCTTTCTAGGGCTAGCAAACGTCACCCTACACGCCGCTGGATCCTCCAACCCTTTGTAAGGCCTAACTTTTGCGGATGTTAAACTAATCCTTGATGAAACAAGGAGCAACCGTAACGGATCGAATCTACTAAATAAAGATCAAGCGGGGTGCCGCCCCTACACCTAAGATAGGTGTAAGGGCGGCTAGACATGCAAGGGTTGCACTACGATAGCATGTAATTCGAAGAACAATGCTAACCCTAACATGTCTAAGATAACTACGTTGCTCGCCATCAAAAAGGCTTCAGCACGAGCAACGCATGAACAACGTGGGCAGGCTTGTGCTGCCTAGATCGCAAGATGCGATCTAGGCAGCATGGTGCTTACCGGAGAAACCCTCGAGACGAAGGAGTTGGCGATGCGCCGAGATTTGTTTGTGGTTGAACGTTGGTTGTTGTTTATTCCATAAACCCTAGATACATATTTATAGTCCAGAGGACTTTCTAATGTGGGCGTGCACTAAACCGTGCACGGGTAAAACTCTAACTTCTAAACTAAGATGCGATCTAATATGTTACAGATACATGGGCAATTTAGCCCAACTTGATATAAAAGGCCGATTCACGTATTCCTTCTATGTATATTCTTCAAATCCATCTTGATCGCGGCCCACCTCTGACTTGGTCAAATTCTGGTGATAACACATGCCCCCCTGGTTTTGGAAATGATATTTCCAAAATCATTATGCTCTTCTTTCGTCGGGTCATGTCGTGGCAGAACCGTTGCAGTATCCGTCATCATGATGCCCTGCCTTCTCAACTTCTCCGCGTGACCTGGCAGTTTTTTTTTTAGGCACCACTTCCTCGGAAACTGCTGTGGCATTAAACTTCCACTATATCCCCTTTTATTTAACCGCTCCACACAGTTTATTCCTGCATCTCCTTCGCATTAGCACTCCAAAAGCCCTCCTGCGCCACCATGTCCTCTTCCTCCTCTGCTTCATCGGATCTTTCCACCCAGTCCTCTTCGTCCCGCGAGCCGACACCGGAGCCGAACCCGGCGGAGGTCCACGCAGCCAACATCCGCCGCGCCATTGAGTCCGGGGAGGAGTCTAGCCATGACTTCTCCCTCTGGTCGGAGGACGACAAGTCCCTGACCGACGGGGAAAGCGACCTCCTCTTCCTCGCCGACGGGGAAACGGAGGAGGAGAGCGACGACGATCGCTTCTCCTGTGACTTCACCTCTCCCGAGGAGGAGGGGGAGGAAGAAGAGGAGGAGGAGGAGGACGACACCTCCTCCGACGAGCCTCCGGCCAAGCGGTTCTGCCCTTGGCCGGGAAACCTCAGCCGACTTCGACGGTGGTGACGACGACGACGCTGACGAAGAAGACGAGGACAATGAGGGCCCGGTCGGCGGCCATTGGAGCGACGACGAGCCCGCCGGGAGCAGCGCCGACAGCGGCGACGACGGCGACGACGAGGGCAGCGACGGCCCGTAGATAGGACATCTAGCATAGGACCAGTAGCGAGTAGATGGGGCCATGTATCCCCTAGTACTTCCTTTTGAGAGCAATCAGCTCCTTATGTAAGAAATCTATCAATGAAGAACTTTCCCCAACCTGATTTTGCCGATTCCTTTTAGCTTATCTTAGCCGATTTCCTCTCATACTGATCTTGCCGATTCGTCCCCTTTGCCAATGCGTAACGAGCCGATAGCAACGCATCGGTCCTTCGACATTTACCCTTCCATCCTTCAACTGATGATTCTCTTTCCGGTAGATACTGTGGGATTTCCAGGAGAGCCCTTAAATTTCCCCCACCGGTTTCAGCGATCCTCTTCAGCGAGCGCTCATCATTTTGCGAAGAAGGTTGCGACGAAAGATCAGCCGATGGTACCCCAATCGGCTCCTCAATAGAGCATCTACCAGGCCTGTTGCCCCCCGAGTCTCAGCCAAGGCAAAACAGAGACGAGGATGCGCAAATTAGCTGAATGGGCCTGGGCTTGATCATGCAGAGCCAGCCGATTTGAACACAAATCGGCTTCCCAGAGCAGAGAGCCTTCAAGGTGAGCTGCCCCCCGAGTTTCTTCAGTCCGCTTCTAGCGCCTTGCTGGTCAGATCGGCTCCTTTCCTTTGGGGGATCTAATGCAATCCATCCTTGACCTGATCTGCACGTCCCGGCTGCTCTTGGCATTGTTCTTGAAGAGAGGATCCGAGCCCTTGAACCACTCCATTGAGGAGTTCTTCCATTAAAATCTCCCTTCGTGCTCCATTGACCCTCTGATCGTAAAAGTTATTCCTCTTGAGTCGATGGCCATGCATCGGCTTTCATATCCTTAAGTCGATGTCTGCTGCATCGGCTGTGCTCAAAAAATTACGAATTTCTGAATTTTTACGGCCGATTTAAGCATCGGCCCCCATACTTCAATACCCATCACCAAAGGATGAGACACTTCCACTGCATATCCTCGTGTTTTATCCACCTGGGTGCCCCCCCGAGCCGATTCTGTCAAGAGAATTGATGGTATCGGCTCTGTTGGATAACATGTTGAACCCAGGCAGAATGGATGGTGAGGATAATTTTGGCCGATTGCTGGAATCGGCCTCCACGTTGCTTGCTCGGTGAAGGTTTTGTAATGTCCCTTCATACATCTTTTGGGGCCGATCACAAGGATCAGCCTCGCCGCGTTTGCTCATTGACGTGCTCTTGCTACTCGTTCAGGCCGGTAGATAAAACCAGCCCAATCTCTGACTTTATCCTGTTGGCGCGCTTGCTGTCGTCCACCTTGAGTGCATCGTGCAAACGTGGAGCACTAAGCTTCGTCGGAAGAACGAGCACCATGTTGTGCCAGCCGATGTTTCATCATCGGCTTTCCTTTGCTTGGGGCGCCACTCCATTTTCCGTGGACGACCCTCTTCATCCAGGGTTCGCTGAACCTTCGCAGCCAGATCAGGCCTTGCCTTCCCCAATGTATGCAAGTATAACCTCTCGGCTTCCTCCAGGCCGCGCAATCGCTGAACCCTGCGTTTCTGGGAACGGCTGAGTCCATCAGGGCACCACCTTGGCCGATGGTACCTGTCTTCTTCTTCTTCTTCTTGTCCCTCGTTTTCTGAATCCTCGAGATCTTCCCATCGAGGGGACTCAGCGCGTTTGCTTTGTGGCGGGAGAGGCCCTAAGCGCTCGAACACGGACACATTGGCTGCCTCCTTCTTCTTCCGGTTGCATTCTGGGCAATTGCCGATTGTTGGCAATCAGCTCATTCCTGAATCCCAGCAGTGTCTGAAGAAGGGACAATCCCAGTGCCTGTCCTCGTCGTCTCGCTCCATTGCCTTTTCCTTGGCACAACGCTCGTGCTCCTCCTCATCGCAATTATGCCGACGATGTCTTCTGGCTTCTCTAGCCAGACGATCCCTTTCATCATCATCGCTGGACCGTCGGCGTTGGTCATACTGACTCACATACTTGTTGAGGAGGTGATCAGAGAGAGGTCGCTGATATCTTATGTTCTTCACTTCTCCCTCTGTTACGTAGCGCTTGCCATCTTGGCGGAGCCGATCGCTTGGAGCGGCTTCCTCTGTGTCTTTGCTGTGAGAGCAGCTGCCCTCATCTCCATCCTTGCCAGCGTGGTGCCCAGATCCTACCATGTTGATGCTGATCGAAGACCCTGGCTGGCAACCTTCATGGTAAGAATACTCCACCATGTTAACGGCGGGGAAGGGGTGTGTGTCGACCTTCATGGCGTACTGGTTGAAAATTAACCGTCCATTTTCTATCGCCATTTGGATCTGCTGCCGCCACACCCTGCAGTCATTGGTGGTGTGGGAGAACGTGTTATGCCATTTGCAGTATGGCTTTCCATTCAGCTCCTGCACCGTGGGGATCTTGTGGCCTTCGGGTACCTTTATATGCTTCTCCGTGAGCAAGAGATCGAAAATCTGCTCAGCTTTGGTCACGTCGAAGTCGAACCCTTTTGGAGGAACTTGTGGCTTCACCCACTTACAGGACACGGGGCTTGTCGTCCGAGTCCATTCAGCTACTCGCTACCTCCCGATCTCCCATAGCGCCTTCATCTTCGTACGCCTCAACCAGGACCACCGCACGCTTGAATTTGTCCTGGTAAACATCTCGGGTGGCGCTGTTCATATGCCGACGACTTCGCACCATGTGCGCCAACGAAGGGTAGTCCGCTTGGGAGGCCACGTCCTTGATCGATGATGAGAGATCCACCACCGCCAACTCGACTGCTTCTTTTTCGCTTACGTGAACCGAAAAGCATCGGTTCCTAATGGTCCTGAAGCGCTGGATGTATTCGCCACGGTTTCCCCGCGCTTACGTCGTACTTGAGCAAGATCGGCTATACCAGCCTCGGAAGCTTCGAGTGATGCCGAAGGTGGAACTCGCTCCTCCAATCGCTTCCAAGTCCGGACCGAGTTCGGTGGCGGCGATGTATACCACCCGAAAGCCGATCCCGTGAGGGACCGTGCGAAGAACCTCACACGCAGCTCGTCTGATGCTGAGATAGTGCCCAGCTGTGCCAAATATCGGCTCACATGCTCGATGGAGCTGGAACCATCCGATCCACTAAACTTTGTAAAGTCCGGGAGCCGATATTTGGGAGGTAGCGGAATCAATTCGTACTCGTTGGGGTACGGCTTGGTATAGCCGATTGTCCTCCTTTTCGGCATCATGCCGAATTGGTCTTTTAGGATCGTACAAATCTCATCCGCGGTGATGGCCGAAGGCGATGGACCTTGAAGATTCGCCGGGGTGGCGTACTTGGCCAGCCATGCTTGCTTTTCCGGTTCTGAGCCAACTGCAGGAGCTGGGCTCTGGAGGTTCGTCGGAGTGGCGTACTTAGCTAGCCACATTTGCTTCTCAAGATCTGCTCCTGACGTTCCTCCTGCCGTTCCAGAGGCCCCTGCTGTCGCAACCTGGTTTGAGAGTGCCCAGGTGCTGCCGTCTGGTATGTATGCGCACGCGTATCCGTGCGGGATCTCCTTGGGCGCCTCCGGTAGGAATTGGCAGTCACTAGGATCACCACCAATTTTGTAGACGACATATGCCGATGAGTTCGGCACTTCTGGTGCTGCCCATGCGAATGGCAGCGGTGGATGGGACTGGAGTGCCATCTCTCCCTTGTAAGTCCCCAAAGCTGGTCCTGACGGAGAATACCGGTGGCTCATGATTTCCTGGACCACGCGCAGAGCTACACACTCCAAGGTGTTCACCAGGCTCTCAGAGTGGCGGTGCAGCGAATGAGCCACCATGTAGTTGATCTCCTGACGCAGCGACCTGGTGCGTTCTTCTGACGGGGCGGACAGGTCCACTCCATCGAGTGCGCCTTCAGGTGTGAAACCCTTCCACCTGACGCCATGGGAGCGGGTTCGGTGAAAGAGCCGATGAGTTCGGCTTCGAGGGTTGCCTTGATCTCGTCATGTTTCTTCTTGAGCTCATCAGGCAGATCCTCGTACTTGACCGGAGTGCTTTCCGCCATCTCGGATGCAGACGGCGATGTGGTGGATGTCGAAGGTCGTCCCACCGGGCGTGCCAGAATGTGTTGACGTCAGAAACCCACCGGCGGGCAGAGACGGGCAACACAGTAGAGCCGGGAACAACTAGGGCTGCGGCTGGCCCCAGTCCCTCTGAGCGACGGCCCGCAAAGCCTCCTGGTCGCACGTCCGATGCTTATCACAAGGGCGTGCCACCTGACCTATACCTGGTCAGGAAGGTGTGGATGATGCCTCGCTTAGTTTCCTGCAGGGCACACACGTAAACGTTAAATACGAGCCTCGATCGGCTCTCAGGTTGTCCTGTGAATCGGCTCAAAGAGCCGATACACCCATGATTCAGACAAGGTGTCCGAATATATGGTGGTCCTGCTTGATCAAGATAAAGCTGACATGATCTACGATGATTTAGGGTTTTCACCGCATAATCGGATCATCCTAATCACGATTGGGCCTCGCGCTCGCGCACGGTGACCGTAAGCCGATCCTAGACAGGGCCTAAAAACCAACACGAGGTTGATCCCCGGAACATCCTGTCTAGGGCTAGCAAACGTCACCCTACACGCCGCTGGATCCTCCAACCCTTTGTAAGGCCTAACTATTGCGGATGTTAAACTAATCCTTGATGAAACAAGGAGCAACCGTAACGGATCGAATCTACTAAATAAAGATCAAGCGGGGTGCCGCCCCTACACCTAAGATAGGTGTAAGGGCGGCTAGATGTGCAAGGGTCGCATAACGAAAGCATGTAATTCGAAGAACAATGCTAACCCTAACACATCTAAGATAACTACGTTGCTCGCCATCAAAAAGGCTTCGAGCACGAGCAACGCATGAACAACGTGGGCGAGGCTTGTCTTTGCCTAGATCGCAAGATGCGATCTAGGCAGCATGGTGCTACCGGAGAAACCCTCGAGACGAAGGAGTTGGCGATGCGCCGAGATTTGTTTGTGGTTGAACGTTGGTTGTTGTTTATTCCATAAACCCTAGATACATATTTATAGTCCAGAGGACTTTCTAATGTGGGCGTGCACTAAACCGTGCACGGGTAAAACTATAACTTCTAAACTAAGATGCGATCTAATATGTTACAGATACATGGGCAATTTAGCCCAACTTGATATAAAAGGCCGATTCACGTATTCCTTCTATGTATATTCTTCAAATCCATCTTGATCGCGGCCCACCTCTGACTTGGTCAAATTCTGGTGATAACACAATCTCCGGAACACTGTTGTACCACAAGATCTGAGTCTCCATAGCAAATGATCCGGTGCGCACCGATTTCTTTTGCGACCTTAAGCCCATGGATCAAAGCCTCGTATTCAGCGACATTGTTTGATGCCCTGAAATGCACTTGCAAAACATACCGGAGATGATCTCCCTTTGGTGAGGTGAGTACCACACCGGCACCCAGACCCTCTTTGAGCTTGGATCCGTCAAAGTGCATCTTCCAGTATTCTATCTTATGTTGTGGCGGTTTGTACTGCATTTCTGCCCAGTCAACCAAGAAATTAGCTAAAGCTTGCGATTTTATGGCATCTCTTCTTTCATATACCGGTACGTATGGCGATAACTGAATTGCCCATTTTGCAATCCGGCCGCTGGCGTCCTTGTTGCCCATGATATCGGAGATGGTGCTTCGCTCACCACATTCATGGGGTGCTCCTCAAAGTAGTGCTTGAGCTTTGTGGCGGCCATGAACACGCCGTAAGTCATCTTTTGGAAGTGTGGGTAGTTTTGCTTCGAGGAGGAGAGCACTTCACTCAGGTAGTATACCGGCTTCTGCACGGTTTTTCCTTCCTCTTCTCGTTCTACCACAACCACAACACTAACCACCCGGTTCGTTGCCGCTATGTAAAGCAACATGGGTTCCCTTTCTAAAGGTGAAGCCAAGATTGGAGCCGTTGCGAGCATGGTTTTTAGCTCTTTAAACGCCGCGTCTGCCTGAGGGGTCCAAACGAACGTATCGGATTTTTTCATTAGAGCGTATAGCGGTAAAGCTTTTTCTCCTAGCCTGCTTATGAACCGGCTTAGCGATGCCAAGCTTCCGGTAAACTTTTGCACATCTTTTAGTTCTCGTGGGACAGTCATTCTTTCTATTGCCCGTATCTTTACCGGATTGACTTCAATGCCCCGGCTTGACACAAGGAAACCAAGCAGCTTGCCGACAGGGACGCCGAAGGTGCATTTTGCCGGATTAAGTTTCATCCGGAACCGCCTCAGGTTATCGAATGTTTGCCGGATGTCATCGATTAAGGTGTTCTTTATCTTGGTTTTTATCACAATGTCATCCACATATACTTGCACGTTTTTTCCGATTTGATCAAACAAGCATTTTTGCATACAGCGCTGGTACGTTGCACCAGCGTTGCGCAAACCAAAAGGCATAGTGACATAGCAATAAGCCCCGTGCGGGGTAATGAATGTAGTTTTTATTTGATCTTCCTTTTTCAAGGGAATCTGGTGGAAACCGGAATACGCATCCAGAAAAGACAACAACTCACATCCAGCAGTTGAATCAATCACTTGATCGATCCGTGGCAAGGGAAAAGGGTCTCTTGGGCAAGCCTTGTTGAGGTTGGTGTAGTCAATGCACATGCGCCACACCTTTGGAGCTTTTGCCTGCAGGTTCTCATCTTTTTTCTTTTCGACCATCACCGGATTAGCCAGCCACTGCGTGTGCATGACCTCCACAATGAAACCGGCAACCAGCAGTTTTGTCACCTCCTCTCCTATGATTTTCCTTCTATCTTCAGCGAACCGGCGCAAAGGTTGTTGCACCGGCTTGGCATCCTTCCGGACGTTCAGAGAGTGCTCAGCCAGCTCCCTCGGAACACCCACCAAGTCATCAGTTGACCAGGCGAAGATATTCCGATTCTCACGGAGGAAGCTGACGAGCGCGCTTTCCTATGCCTGATCGAGTTCGGCACCGATGCGAACGGTGCGCTCTGGGTAAGCCGGATCCAGCACGATGTCCTTTGTTTCATTTGTCGGCTTGAATGCCGGTGAGCCTAAGCTTCCACTCATTGCCGCTAAGCTCAACTGTGAGGATTGAGCTAGCGCAACCGCAGTTTGCATCCTCATTTTTTCCTCTGCGATCACCAGCGATTCCGCTAGGTTCGATCCGGCGGATGCTCGTTTCCGAGTGAGACTTTATAGTTTCCCACCACGGTTAAGGGTCCACGAGGTGCCGGCATCTTCATTTTGAGGTAAGCCGTATGAGTCGTAGCCATGAAAGCTGCCAATGCCGGTCTTCCCAGCAATGCATGGTATGGACTGTCTAAGTCCACCACCTCAAACTCAACATTTTCAACCCGGCAATTGTCACGTCCTCCAAACGCTACATCCACCCGAACTTTTCCTACTGGGGCGCAAGACAAGCCCGGAACGATTCCGTGGAACGTTGTACGCGTTGGCTGAAGCATGTTTTCTGTTATGCCTAGCGTATGCATGGTATGCTTGTACATGATGTTTATGCTTCGTTGCCGTTGTCTATCAGCACCTTGCTGAATTTCACTCGAGTTTGCGGCCCTTTCATAATTGGGTCCACAACAAGAGCGTATCCACCCGGATTTGGCATGATTTTGGGGTGATCCTTGAATGACCAGGTGATTTCCTGATCTGACCACAGCATGTACCTTGGTACTGCCGGCATCACTGCGTTCACTTCCATGGAACGGCGATGCAGGCTTTGCCTGTCTGTCGGCTCAGTGACAAAGACAACACAGCACAAATGCGGGCCCTCGTAAACATTCCGGCCTAAAGGTGCCGGTGGAGGTGGTTGGTCATCGTTTTGCTCCACCCGGTTAACTTGCTGGTATTGTTGCCTGTTTGGCTGAGGCTGCACCGGTAAAGCATTTGCTCCGGTAAGTGGTGGTGGAGGCGGTAGTTGTTGTTGGCGCAGAATATCTTGCGACGGCGGCAATACTGTGGATCCCCCTTGTACTTGCGCATCTTTTACCGCTCCCTTTTGCATTAAGTACTTGGTCCAGGAACAATCCTTCGTCAGGTGGTTTGACGGGTGATCCGGGTTCGGTGTGTGCCACCGGCAAGGTTGGTCCATGGCGGCTTCCATGGTGTACTTTACGGGTTCTTGCCAATTCTTTTTCTGGCCCCAGGGTTTCTTTTCTACCCATTGCTTTTTAGGACCCGCCCATGGCAGCGATCCGGTTTTCTGCCTCTGACTGCCGCCGGCATCATAATTTTCTTGCACGAGCGACAACGTGCTGCGGAACGTACCTTCGATCCGGGAAATCTTCCCTTCTTTTGTTGTTCCGGTTGTCCCGGTATTGTTCTTGTCGCTGCTGAGGCGGGTTTGACGGCTCCGGCTCAGCTTGCACTGCTGGTTGCAATGGGTCTCCCAATGCATAGCTATCTGCCACACGTATCATCTCCGCCAAGGTTGCTGGCATGCTTCTTTGCAGCTTTTGCCACAGCGGTGATCCTCTCCGGCATCCTTGACTGAACCAAGCAATTGCTTGTGCTTCAATCACTCCTTCACACGTGTTTCTCATTGAGTTCCACCGGGTGAGATAATCCCTGTCTGTTTCACCGGCACGTTGCTGGCACAAAGCGAGCTGTTGGGGCCGGTTTGGCCTCTTGTAAGTGCTACTGAAGTTGTTCACGAAGGCTTCCTCAAAGTCCAGCCATCCGTTTATGCTTCCTGCCGGCAAATTGTTAAGCCAAATTCGTGCAGGGCCTACCAGGTAGGACGGTATGATTCTCACCGCCCAACGCCGGTTCACTCCACCGCCGGCTACGTAAACCGCCGTGACATAGTCCGCCAGCCAATCTTCCGGCTTGGTCGTGCCGTCATACGTTTTTGTATCCCGGGGCAGCTGGAAATTGCGTACCGGTGGCTCTTCTCCCATGATCCGTGGGCCAAAGCATCTTGGGCCAGGAGGACCCTCAGATTTGATCATTTCGGAGAGGTGTACCCTGTCCAACCTGTGCCTCGCATCGTGGTCCGGCAAGAATCTTTCGCCCAGGCGTTCCCCCAAAGGGTTCCGGTAGACTCTTGTTCGTTCAACCTCAGAATCTCCTTCTCCGTATCTTTCCGGTTCCGCGGCTCTTGCCTGCCGGTACCTTGGTGGTGGCATCTCCTCATACGCTGCCCTTGCAGCTCGATAATTTTGCCCGGTTTCATATCTACCGGCATGATTGTTTCCGGCGTAGCCTCCTCTGGCGTAGCCTCGATCTGCCCCTTGGCTTTTTCTACCGGCATCATGTTGCCCGGCTTGTTGTTTTCCGGCAAGAACCGGATCGTACACAGTCATCTGTTGTGCGTTCATCTCTTTTTCTCTTCTTCTGTCCGGATGGGGGGATGATGCCTGCCCATGGGACTTGCTTCCGGCATTCTTTGTTGAACGCGCGGATTTTGAGGCCGTAGCCTTGTTCAGCTTAGCAGTCTGTTCGGCATTCTGTCTGCTCAATAGTTTCCAGCAGCTCTCTAACACGCTCTTGCTGTTTTGCCAAAGCATCTCCGGAAAGCGATTCGCATAGCTCTACTGCAGCTTTAGCGGCTTTTATAGTTTTATCCGGGCTACTGTACTTAGGCTTTTCCACGATGCTAACAGATGCAGAGGTACTCTTGCCGGTAAGAACTTCTTTACGCAAATCCTGATCTAGATTGCGAGCCTTAAGCCGGTTCTCCGGTATCCTAGCAGCATGAGCGCTAACAGAAGCAAAGCCATGGGCAGCGTTGTACTCACGCAGGGTTAGGTTCAGCTTGCGCTGCGCCCGGACGATGTCGGCGCCGTTCGCGAGCAGCTTCTGGCGCTGTGCCTCCAGCTCCGCCTGAGCCGCTGCCGGGTCGATGTTCTGCGCGATGGGCGTTGCCAGCATGTTCATCGTCGCCTGGAGTGGTGTTGCCGGTGGTGCTGACGACGTTCCCGCAGCGCCAGCGTCACGCTCCAGCGGTGGATTGGCCGCACGGGTCGAAGCCGCACGACCAGTACCTTCATCTGCAGCCTCCTTGCCTTTACCCACCACACCGGTCATCATTACCTCGACGCTGCCGGCGGCGCGGCCAGCACAGAGCCACCTTGGCGGTTCCGGAGCCACCAGCACCGGCGAGAGGCACGCGGCGCACGGGGACGGTGCCAAAGTAGACGCGGTGGCTGCCGAACTCGATGGTGCGGCCGTTCTTGGGGAAGATGCCGCCGTTGGCGAAGCAGCCCGCGTTGTCGTTGATGAAGTCCATGTCGTAGATGCGCTGCACGAGCGCGGACACCGTACGTTCGCCGGCGACCTCGAGGATGCCCGCCCGAATATGAACTCCTGCAAGCGCCACTTCATGCCCCACGGTGGGCGCCAACTGTCGTCGTGGTGAACAAACAGATGCCATAGGATGGCTTATCTTGGGGCCGAATGGACGCTAGAGGATTCGGGGGAGGGTTTGTGACTAGATGGGATGAACTTCCGGATGGTTTCCTCAAGAGCTTGGCCAAGGCCAGAGGTTGAAGAAGAAAGACACAAGGATGAACTCGCTCTAGATCACCTTCTTCATTGATTTCTACAGTTTACGGGTTTGTGTTCGCAAGATCTCTCTCTCTCTCTCCGCGCCCGTGAAGGAGGCTGCCCCCTCTCCTTATATAGGGGAGAGGGTGGCTTACAAGGCAAGAAATCCTAATGGCATCTTTGACTAGACAAACTACTTTACAAAGATACTTTATAAAGCTACTTTAATCATAGATGATGCCGGGGTCTTCTTTAAACAGGGAGGTCGACGTCCTCCGGCTTCTTTCATCGTCATCCTCCTCTTTATCGTCATGCCTTCGTATAAAGCTTCTTTGCTTAGCTCATCTTTGTCCTCTAGCTCGGAGAGAATCTTTGACCAGTCCGCCGGCATGCTTTTCTTTCCGGCATCCCGGTGTCTTTTCTACCTGGTTCCGGTATACCCCTCTTGGGGATACCGGCACAGTCCTCTTAACCAAACTCTTATCTTACGCTCCGGTATGGTGATTAAACCGGTATCCTGATGGCCTAAACCATCCGGTTTGGCATGCCTTTGGCATACCGGGGGTCATCCCCCCAACAATTTGCGTAGTGGCTACCATCAAATCCGCATGGCAATTGGTGATGAATGGAAGACGGCATTCAAGACCAAGCTTGGTCTCTATGAATGGCTTGTCATGCCATTTGGTCTTTCAAACGCTCCATCAACTTTCATGCGTCTTATGAATCACATCTTGCGACCTCTCATTGGCAAGACTGTCGTTGTCTATTTCGATGATATTCTCATTTATAGCAAAAATCTCGAGGACCATGTGCAACATGTGAGAGAAGTCTTATGCATCTTGCGTCATGAGAAGCTTTATGCCAATCTTCCCAAATGCACCTTTGCCCAAAACAATTGTTTTCCTTGGATTTGTGATTTTCGACAAATGGCATTGAAGTGGACTCTTCGAAGGTTGACGCCATACATAATTGGCCCACGCCTACCACCGTTGGTCAAGTTCAAAGTTTCCATGGACTCGCCGGTTTCTACCGCCGCTTTGTGAAAGATTTTAGCACCATTGCTTGCCCTTTGAATGAGCTTACCAAAAAGAATGTTCCATTTGTGTGGGGCAAGGCCCAACAAAATGCTTTTGATGAGTTGAAGAAACGCCTTACCGAAGCTCCCCTTCTCGTCCTTCCAAATTTTGCAAAAACTTTTGAGATTGAGTGTGATGCGAGTGGACTTGGTATTGGTGGAGTTCTTATGCAAGATCGAAAACCCGTGGCCTACTATAGTGAGAAGTTGGATGGCGCACGCCTCAACTATCCTATTTATGACAAGGAACTTTATGCTTTGGTTCGTGTTCTTGAAATTTGGCAACACTATCTTTGGCCGAAAGAGTTTATCATTCATTCCGACCATGAGTCTTTGAAGTATTTGAGAAGCCAACACAATTTGAACAAAAGACACACAAAATGGGTTGAGTTCATTGAGTCCCTCCCATATGTAATCAAATACAAGAAGGGCAAGGACAATGTAGTGGCGGATGCTCTTTCCCGCAAGCTCACCCTTTTACTCACTCATTTGGATTTCCATGTGTTGGGTCTTGATGAAATCAAAGAACTATATGCCTCCGATGCTTTCTTTGGCCCAATTTTTGCAAAGTGTTCTAGTGAAAAGGGCATCGATGATTTCTATTTGCACCAAGGATTCTTGTTCAAGGGTAACAAACTTTGTATCGCTACGTCGTCGCTTCGCCTTTTGCTCTTACAAGAATCGTATGGTGGTGGTCTTATGGGACACTTCGGAAGAGAGAAGACATATGCCATGCTCTCAACCCACTACTATTGGCCAAGAATGTACCGCGACATGGAACGCCTTTGCCGTCGGTGTACAACATGCTTACAAGCTAAGTCCACTTCCAACCCTTATGGCCTTTATACACCGTTGCCTATTCCTTATGCTCCTTGGTCGGATATAAGCATGGACTTTGTACTAGGCTTACCACGAACAAAACATGGGCATGATTCGATCTTTGTGGTAGTGGATAGGTTCTCTAAAATGGCTCATTTCATACCATGCCATAAGACCGATGATGCTTCACACATTGCTTCATTGTTTTTCAGGGAAGTGGTTCGCCTACACGGAATACCGGAAAGCATTGTGTCGGATCGAGACGTCAAGTTTATGAGTTATCTATGGAAGTCGCTCATGGAAAAGTTTGGAGTGAAGCTCTTGTTCTCATCGTCCTCGCACCCTCAAACCGATGGACAAACAGAAGTGGTCAATCGAAGCCTCTCTACTCTCCTACGAACACTAGTGAAGAAAAAATTGAAGTCATGGGAAGAGTGCCTACCCCACGCGGAGTTCGCCTACAATCGAGCCAAGCACTCCACAACATCACGGAGTCCGTTCATGATCGTATATGGCTTCGAACCGCACACGGCGCTCGACCTCCTTCCACTACCTCTTCATGAAAGGACGAACATGGACTTCGACAAGCGCACCACCGCCATGAAGAAACTACATGAAGACACAAGAGCAACCATACAAGAGCATGTACTTCGCCAAGCTAACCGCCTCAACACCAAGAAGAAGGAACGAGTGTTTGAAGAAGGAGACCTCGTTTGGATTCACCTTCGGAAAGAAAGGTTCCCTCATGAACGCAACTCCAAGCTCAAGCCAAGAGGAGATGGGCCTTTCAAGGTCCTCAAGCGCATCAACAACAACGCCTACGCCATCAACATACCAACCTCCAAGTACTTGGTGAGCAACACGTTCAACATCTCGGACCTCTCACCCTATCATGGAGATGAGGAGGAACAAGAGTCGAGGACGACTCTCTCCCAAGGGGGGAGATGATGCGGGGTGGCCTTTGGACACCTCCTCACCAAGACCAACAAGTCCCCCAAGTGGACCAATGACACGGGCTCGAGTTAAAGCGCTACATGATAAGGTGAACTCGCTCCTCACTACCCTCGATCTCGGTACCCCATTGGATGGAATGCTACCTCATGCCGACACGCTTTGTGTTATTAGGTAAGAGGTGCATCAAGACCCCGGAGAGGAGGACACACCATGGTCAAGAGGAGGAGAGGAGTAGCTGGACGAGAAGATGCATGTGGAGCTGGACCCGACGTCATCCGAAGCACACCAAGGAAGGGAAGGAGCCAGCCGGTCCAGGACCCGGTCTGACCTGATCCATGACCGGGCGCCCCGGTCCAAACCGGGTTCTCCACTGACTTCAACCGGGCACGTTACTGCGCCTCCGGGACCCCTCTCCGGTCGCCCTCCGGTCTAGGACCCGGTCTGGACCGGACGCCCCGGTCCCAGGGTCGGTCTGACCGGGCTCCTGACCGGATTTGTCGACTTGCCTTGTCAAAACTGTTTAAGTCGTGTACTTCGTACCTTTTCGCCATGTGTCGCCCTGTAGGCCTATATAAGTACCCAGGACACCCCTTTTCACTCTTTAGACATAATCTGAGCTTAAAACTACTTTTGAGCTTTGTCTCCCTAGGGTTAGATCCCCTTTGTAATCAAGGCTACTCTTGTTGAGGATTTGGATACTTGTGAGTGAGATTCTAGTGTGCTCCACTTTCTCTCTCTCTCTCTCGCCGGTCTTCGTCTCCAACCCCGATCTCTCATCCGGAATTCTACCTCGTGTCTCTTCCGGTTGATTCTATTGGCGTGGTCCTTCGAGCCACGAGAGTAAGAATTCGATTATATCGGGTTGGCGTGCGTGTGTTCGTTCTTCGTGTTCTTCGCGTTCTTCCTCCTCTCCCTCTTTTCCCCTTTTGGATTTGGGTCAATCGCGAGATCGGGTCACAAACTAGATCTTGCGGTTGACCCGAAATCCAAAGGGGAAAGGGAGGGAGAGCGCGAAGAACACGAAGAACACGAGGAACTCACTCACGCACACCAACCCGATACAATCGATACTTACCCCCGTGGCTCGATGGACCACGCCAATAGAATCAACCCGGAAGAGACGCGCGTAGAATTCCGAGGTGAGAGATCGGTGAAGGAGATGAATCTAGGAGTGGGAGAGAGAGTGGTAGCACTAGAATCTCACACACCAAATCCAATCATCCAACAAGGGTAGCCTTGATACAAAGGGGATGAAACCCTAGGGAGACAAAGCTCAAATCCATGTCTAAGCCTAAAATCTTGTCTAAAGAGTAAAGGGGATGACCTAGGTGCTTATATAGAGGTACAAGGCGGCTTGGGTCGAAAAGGTACGCGGTTGGTCGACTCGGGCCGTTTCCGGTCGAGTCTGTCCCGTGAAATCCGGTCAACCGGGTTTCAACCGGGCTATAGACCGGGCAGCCTGATGCAGGGGCCGGTCAACCGGCCGCCAACCGGGAAGTTCGCAAAAGTTTCCCGGTTGGTTCCGGTACGACGCCGGTTGTGGATCCGGTCTGGGACCCGGTCTGACCGGCCCTGGGACCGGCCTGGCCGGCCTGGGGCCCGGTTTGGCCGGCCTCTGGGCCGGCTGGGCCTCTTCCTCCCGCCTCTTCTTCCTCTTCCTTCTTCTCTTCTTTCCTTCTTCTTCTCCTCTCTTCCTTGCACCATGGGAGTTCCTTCTCTATTGGTCCTTGTCGATGTCGGCACCTATAGACACAATGATGATAGGCATGAGGTAGCATACCATTCAAGTTGGTGTTGAGGTCGACCATAGAGAGGAAAGAGTTCACCTTGACATATATGGCGGGGTTTTGTGTTGTTGGTCCACTTGTGGGACTCATTGGCCATGGTGTAGCGTCGACGATAGGCGGGGCTGCATCATCTCCCCCCCTTGGGGAAGAGTCATCCTCGACTCTTGTTCCTCCTCATCTCCATGATGTGGCGAGAGATCCGAGATGGATTGGTGAAGGACTTGTATAGTTGCCCTTGTATCCTTATGGATGCTCGTCGTGGTGCGGGCATCCTTGTTGTAGTCCATAACGGGTCTCCCATGTAGTGGTGGAGGGATAAAGTCGCGGTCGAAGAAGAACTTGGGGAAAAACAACTTGCGAATGGAAAGCTTGTGGATGCCAATTTTGTTATCGGCTAACAAGATGCTCTCAATCAAATGCGAAGCATCAAGTCGTTTCTCCAAGAGGCATTTGGCAAAAATGGGAACCAAAATAGTGTCGATGTATCCAATATTTGGTGGGGCAAAAGTTTGTGCATGTAAAAGTTTGGTTTGTAAAGTGTCAAAAATGTGATGTGTAGCATTGTCCCACACAAATGGAACAATCAAAAGGCAAGTATCGGCGGCAAAATTTGGGGCAAAATTGTTATGTGCAATGGCAAAGAGATGGAAACGTCTAGCTTGGGAAAGTATGGTTGGCGTGAGCCAAGTATGGGTATCCTCAAGTGTCAAAGAATCCATTTCAATTGCCAAAGATGAAATGAGAAATCCAAAGGAGAGCAACTTTTTGTGTGACATGTGGCACAAGATGCATAAGGTGTCTCTCACATGTATGACATGGTCCTTGAGATTCTCGGAGTGTATGATGATAACATCAAGACATACAACAATTATTGTGCCAACAAGATGTGTCAAGACACGTTGCATAAGAGGCAAAAGAGGTGACGAGGAGTTGGACCAAATCGGAAACTCGACAAGGCAAGTCGGAAACACATGAGGGTGAAGGCTTGTGGGAACATACTCTTTGGTGTGATTCCCGCGGGTTAGGTCCTTGTTGGGTAGCTCTCAATTGCGCTTTTCGTGAGCTCATGCTCCGTGGCGGTAGAAGTGGTCGGCCGTGTACACATGGAATAAACAAGACAAAGAGCGTGTGTGCATGGTAGATGAACACATCATCCATCATGATGGTCCAAGTCTTATGCACATCACCATTAGTGTCAAGCAAGATAGTATGAAATGCATGGCGATAGTGCATATGGCATGAAGGTGCATTCGTGGCATGTGGTAACTCATGATCATCAAAAAGTGAGAAGGCTATGGGGGCCATCTCGTGGACAATGAAATAAGCATTCTTGCATACCAAGCATAAGAAAGAGCAATTGTTCGCAATCTTTGATGCAAGGATCATGGAAGAGTGTAAACATTTGGGGCAAAGCATGCGGAAGCTAATGTCATCCTTGTCATTATCATTGCAAGCAATAGATGGTAAAGAGCAAGTGGTCGACCTATTGCAAGCAATGGTGGAAAAATTGAAGCTCTCATAGCATGGCATGGTCATGGTATCACAAACATTCACTTCCACATGATCAACAATGTTATCAAGCAAAGTATCGCATGGGAAAATGAAAGTAGCATGTGACGTAGCAAATGTATCATCAAGATCATGCATGCACTCTAAGTCATCATGTCCACTAGTGGGATCATGGCATCGTCAACACCTATGTTGTTACCTTTGAAGGCCGACTCATGTGATGTAGGTGTTGTGGAAGTAGGAGGATCCATGTGGTCGACATGTCCGTCTTGAAGCAAGCATGGTGGGATATCATCATCTTCATGCACCATGTACATCTTCTCCATGAGCGGGAGCTCATCCTCCGTGGAACCTAGTGCAACATAAGAAGACACAAACGAGGGAGAGGTTAATGTGTTAGCAAATGCGATGTCCTCCATGGACCTATCATCTACCTCTCTCAACTCACTTTGTGTATCACTCATGTCCTCCAAATGGAAGCACTCAAACTCACATATGGGGTGGAAGTCACTCAACTCACTATCACTCTCGCTCAAGTGGGCTAAGTGGCTCTCATGCTCACATGGTAGTGGTACCAACTCATCAAGCAAGCATAGGGGAGTAGGCTCGACTTTCTCATCTCCATGCACCTCCTTGGTTGAAGGAAAAATCCCATGCTCAACCATCTCAACTCCATGCGCCTCCATAGGTGAAGGGAGAGTCCCATGCTCACCATGCTCAACTCCATCGCCTCCCAAGTCGTCCTCAAGTGGTGGCGTCGTGGTGTAGTAGAGAGCTAGGCTCGGATCCACATCAACCTTGAGTTGACCTTGTTGATCTTCATCTTGAAGTGTGGGCGCGATAGGCATCTTGGAGACTTGTGCATTGAGCTCGTTGAAGTAGAGCTTCTTGGCGCTTGGCGTTGTGCATTGCCATGCCACATGACCCTTGGCCTTGCACACCTCACATAGGAGATTGGGACATTCCCGTGGAGGGTGGCCTTGTTGCTTGCACTTGTAGCATCGGAGTCCATAGGCATATGACGAGGTAGAGGCCATTGTGGTGGTGGCACAAGAGGTAGAAGTCGCCTTATGAGGAGGGTCTTCATGTCGAGGCTCTCGTCTTCTTGCCTCATCACCATGTCTTGAGTGGTGTCGTCGGAGATCATGTGTGGGCGGATGTCGATGTAGACCATGAGGTGGTGGTGGCCGACGACGATCATGAGATGGTGTGAGTCGATGACGATCCTTGCCATGCCTAGATGATGGCTCATGTTGGTGGCGCTCTTGATGCTCCATATGATGTCCATGATGTCGATGATCTTGTGCATAGGCACTCTCATGATGGCGCCTTGTGGAGCTCGGAGAAGTGTGTCGATGCCGAACATGTTGGGGACGCTCTTGATGATCCATATGATGGTGCCATCGTGGAGGTCCTCTATCTTCATATGTAGCTCCATTGGCCAAGTAGGGGTACGTGGGAGCATCGTCTTTGCTCATTGTGGAGAGTAGGTGAGGCTCCGCCATGGTATCGATGTCGTACTCGTGGTGTTGCTCCACCATGTCGTCGGTGTCGTACTCGTGGCGTTGCTCCACCATGTCGTCCATGAGTGGTGAGCCATTGTCGATGTAGAGCTCGTGGATGTCATCCTCAAGGTGGTGCTCCACCATGTCCGTGCTTGTTGAGCCATTGTCGAAGTAGAGCTCCTCGATGTAGAACATGTCGATGATGCTTGCGGAGCTAGAGTCGGTGTCGAGCTCCACATGTTCCTCCACATCCGCGGTGCTTGAGGAGGCATCCTCCTCGAAGTGCTCCATGTAGTCCTCCGTATCTTCTTCGTCGCTATACATGTTAGCAAGACAATATCTATATGGTGTATGTTAGTGGAAGAACACTACCTCGCAACCTTACCGTGGTATGACAAGATTGGGGTGATCCAACAAACCGAGAGTTAGAACAATTGTATCGGGCACTCACACAAAGACACACGCAAAAGCTAGCAAATATGGTGGTAGGTGAGTGTGGTGGAAAGCCAAAAGACGAAATCCGAAATCAAGTGTATTGTCAAGAGTGGTTGAAATCCAAAGAAAATCAAATGTCAAAGCGATGATCACTATAAACACGGAAAAGATATGGAACGCACACACGAGATGAACGGGGTTAGTGCGACCAAGGAATGAGCGGAAAAGTGTAAGAAGCCCTTAATCAAGGGTGCTCGGTGTCACACTAACACAAGAAGAGGTCAAAGCTTTGGTTGCAACGGAGAGACAACAAGATTCACACGCGGCCTCTCTTCTCTTTTTCTCTCTTTTGCTTAAAAGCTTTTTCTCTTTTGTATTTGGTGGCACTTGCACTTTTTGTATCTATGGTGGCACTTTGTACACTTTGGTATGTATGATGGCACTTGCACTATTTTTGTGCTTTTCTTTCTTTTTCTCACTCTATGTTAGCGTTAGCTCGCTTTTGCTATTTTGCCACACGAGTCCTTGCTTATAAGCTTGACTCCACACTACACACACACCTCACAATCGGGGCCACGTGCAATGTCACGCAACACTCAATAAGCAATGCTCGATAGGATAGATCGCAAAAGAAGATGGGTTACAAGGGAATGCAAGTTATACCTAAGATGTTAGGCGGTGATGAACACACAACTTGCGACGATGTCGGTGATGTCAAGAGTACGGTTGCAAGCTCGGGGTGCCTCGGATGTCGTCGCTTGCGTCGGAGCTGCGGGTTAGTGTCACAAACAAGGCACTCAAACCGGAACAAGCAAACACAAGTTAGCGGAAGAAAAGGGTCAAAGTATCTTGGCGGTGGTGGCGGTGGTAAGCCGGTGGTGGGTGGTGTCGATGCTCTTGCGGTTGCGGCAGTGTTTATGGGGCCGCGGTGGTGTTTACCGGTGGTCTGCGGGGGTGACGGAGCTTGCCGACGGATGAGCGGGGTGGTGGTGGTCAGCGGTGGTGGTGGAAGTGGTGGCGCCCGGTCTGGGATCCGGTTGGACCGGACTGTGGACCAGCTGGTCCGGTTGGCGACCGGTCGACCGGGTTCTGGACTGGCTTGTCCGGTCTGGGGTCCGGTTGACCGGATTTCTCAACCGGCCTGTCATGTTCTTGAGCCAAACTCGTCCAAATCGACCCAAATCGAAGGGAAACGATGGAATTGGGGGCTAAAAGTTGGGGAAATAGTAGATCAAGCACCATAACATCGAATCCATGGACCAAAACCACTCAAAACGCAACGAAATCGCAGATCCGTCAAAAGGCAATTTAGGGCTATTTTTGGGGATTTTTGGGGAAAATTTTTCAGAGATGAAATTGGGTGGGTGGGGGGTCAAATCCGCGGAAACCAAAGGCTCTGATACCATATGATGAGGTCTAAGACCCCGTGTGTGGCCCGATCTTGCGGTTGACCCGAAATCCAAAGGGGAAAGGGAGGGAGAGCGCGAAGAACACGAAGAACACGAGGAACTCACTCACGCACACCAACTCGATACAATCGATACTTACCCCCGTGGCTCGATGGACCACGCCAATAGAATCAACCCGGAAGAGACGCGCGGTAGAATTCCGAGGTGAGAGATCGGTGAAGGAGATGAATCTAGGAGTGGGAGAGAGAGTGGTAGCACTAGAATCTCACACACCAAATCCAATCATCCAACAAGGGTAGCCTTGATACAAAGGGGATGAAACCCTAGGGAGACAAAGCTCAAATCCATGTCTAAGCCTAAAATCTTGTCTAAGGAGTAAAGGGGATGACCTAGGTGCTTATATAGAGGTACAAGGCGGCTTGGGTCGAAAAGGTACGCGGTTGGTCGACTCGGGCCGTTTCCGATCGAGTCTGTCCCGTGAAATCCGGTCAACCGGGTTTCAACCGGGATGTAGACCGGGCAGCCTGGTGCAGGGGCCGGTCATCCGGCCGCCAACCGGGAAGTTCGCAAAAGTTTCCCGGTTGGTTCCGGTACGACGCTGGTTGTGGATCCGGTCTGGGACCCGGTCTGACCGGCCCTGGGACCGGCCTGGCCGGCCTGGGGCCCGGTTTGGCCGGCCTCTGGGCCGGCTGGGCCTCTTCCTCCCGCCTCTTCTTCCTCTTCCTTCTTCTCTTCTTTCCTTCTTCTTCTCCTCTCTTCCTTGCACCATGGGAGTTCCTTCTCTATTGGTCCTTGTCGATGTCGGCACCTATAGACACAATGATGATAGGCATGAGGTAGCATACCATTCAAGTTGGTGTTGAGGTCGACCATAGAGAGGAAAGAGTTCACCTTGACATATATGGCGGGGTTTTGTGTTGTTGGTCCACTTGTGGGACTCATTGGCCATGGTGTAGCGTCGACGATAGGCGGGGCTGCATCATTAGACCTCATCAAAATTGGCCGGAATGTGCACTCCTACGTCGACGACATCGCGGTCATGACCCGGAAAGGATCCGACTTGATCAGCGACCTCACGGAAACCTTTGGTAATCTCCAGCAGTACAAGATGATGTTGAATCCGCTGAAGTGCGTCTTTGGCGTGCCAGCCGGAAAACTCCTTGGCTTCATTGTGTCTCACAGAGGCATCGAAGTTAACCCCGAAAAGATCAAGGCAATTCTGTGCATCAAAAGGCCAACTTGTCTCAAAGATGTGCAACGATCAACTGGTTCTGTCGCCGCAATCAGTAGATTTGTTAGCCGTCTTGGCGAGAAGGCGCTACCTTTATACAAGCTGCTGAAGAAATCAGACAAATTTGTCTGGGATGACGCAGCAGACGCAACACTTCAGGGGTTGAAAGAACTACTCACATCCCCGCCTATTTTGGCGGCACCAGCTGAGTCAGAACCCATGTTCCTCTACCTGGCAGCCACCAACAAGGTCGTAAGTTTAGTTATCATGGTGGAGCGAAAGGAAGAAGGCTACGAGCACGGAGTCCAGAGGCCAGTTTACTACATAAGCGAAGTCCTAACGGAATCCAAGCAATGATACCCTCACTTTCATAAGCTAGTCTACGGAGTTTTCCTAGGCAGCCAGAAGCTGATACATTACTTCCAAGAGCATCCCATGACAGTGGTGAGCAAAGCTCCCTTATCAACCTTCATCAACAATTCCGATGCGACAGGGCGAGTGGCAAAATGGGGCATTGAACTATCTGCCTTCGACATCAACTACCAAGCCAGAACCGCGATCAAATCCCAAGTGTTGGCAGATTTCATTGCCGATTGGACTGAAACGCCGGAGGGCGCGCCTGACCCGGAACCGAAACCATGCATTTTGACGGATCCAAGCAACATCAAGGCTCGGGGGCTGGAGTTACCCTGGAGTCACCAACCGGAGAAGAACTGCAGTACGTCTTGCAGATTCACTTCGAAGCTACAACAACATGGCGGAATATGAGGCTCTACTACACGGATTGCGCATCGCTAAGGAAATTGGGATCAAGCACATCATATGCTGCGGAGATTCCGACCTAGTGGCACAACAAGTAGCCGGAACTCCGGAACGCCGAAACTCCGTCATGGTGGCTTACGGAGACGAAGTTGACGAGATCGCCAAGTGCTTCCTCGGATACGAAGTCAAGTACGTCGAAAGAGACGATAACACAACGGCGGATATGCTATCCAAGCTAGGATCCGGCAGAAACCAATTCCGCCCGGCATTTTCCTGGAGCATCTACGGATACCCTCGGTGAAGGGGGCGAACCCGGAAAACCCGGACATGGCAGTATCTCCGGCTAAAGAAGTGATGGCTATCATTCCGGCCTAGACACAGCCGTTCCTGGACTACCTCATTGATCGAAAGTTGCCGGAGGACGAGGTCCTCGCACGACAGATCATCAGACGAGCAAGATCCTACACAATCGTTGATGGACAGCTCTACAAACAAAGTGCAAACGGGGTATTTCTCAAATGCGTCTCGAATCAAGATGGCATTGAATCCTCAGAGAGATCCATGCAGGGGATTGCGGGCATCATGTCGCCCCTAGATCCCTCGTTGCAAAAGCTTTTCGGCTAGGATTTTCTCGGCTCGCAGCTAAAGAAGATGCTGAGAAGCTGGTGAAAACTTGTCGAGGTTGTCAGTACTACGGTACTCAACCTAACGCTCCAGCCCAAGATATGAAGACCATCCCTTTCACCTGGCCGTTTGCGGTCTGGGGGCTCGATATGGTTGGGAAGTTAAAGAAATCATCTCCTGGCGGTCATGAATACCTTTTGGTCGCTATTGACAAGTTCAGTAAGTGGATCGAGGCAAAGTGATGTCTACGGGAGCTTCTATTCTTGTAGACAGGTGTTGGGCCTCCAAGAGCGAGAGGTTTGTAGAACAGCGAGCAAGTTTCCCTTAAGTGGATCACCCAAGGTTTATCGATCTCGGGGAGGAAGAGGTCAAAGATATTCCTCTCATGCAACCCCGCAACCACAAAGCAAGAAGTCTCTTGTGTCCCCAACACACCTAATAGGTGCACTAGTTCGGCGAAGAGATAGTGAAATACGGGTGGTATGAATGAATATGAGCAGTAGTAACGGCGTGTAGTTGATGGTGGTAATATGGTAGCAGTAGTAACGCAACAAAACAGTAAACAAGCAGCGATAGCGATATTTAGGAACAAGGCCTAGGGATTAGACTTTCACTAGTGGACACTCTCAACATTGATCACATAACGAGAATAGATAAATGCATACTCTACACTCTTGTTGGATGATGAACACATTGCGTAGGATTACACGAACCCTCAATGCCGGAGTTAACAAGCTCCACAATTCAATGTTCATATTTAAATAACCTTAGAGTGCATGACGGATCAACATAACCAAACCAAGTACTAACATAGCATGCACACTGTCACCTTCACACTACGAAAGGAGGAATAGATCACATCAATACTATCATAGCAATAGTTAACTTCATAATCTACAAGAGATCACAATCATAGCCTACGCCAAGTACTACACGATGCACACAATGTCACCATAAATAAGCACTTCACTACGCCATTCATAACAGTGAGTAAGTATTCTGTGAAATATAGCCTAAGAGACCCACACGGTGCACACACTGTCACCTTTACACACGTGGGACAAGGAGTCTCCGGAGATCACATAAGTAAAACTCACTTGACTAGCACAATGACATCTAGATTACAAGCATCATCATATGAATCTCAATCATGTAAGGCAGCTCATGAGATTATTGTATTGAAGTACATAGGAGAGAGATGAACCACATAGCTACCGGTACAGCCCCGAGCCTCGATCTCCCTCCTCATGGGAGCAGCAGCGGTGATGAAGATGGCGGTGGAGATGGCAGCGGTGTCGATGGAGAAGCCTTCTGGGGGCACTTCCCCGCTCCGGCGGGGTGCCGGAACGGAGACTCCTGTCCCCCGGATCTTGGCTTCGCGATGGCGGCGGCTCCGGAAGGTTTCGTGGGTTTCGTCCTTCGTAATAGGGTTTTCGCGATGGAGGCTTTAAATAGGCGGAAGGGCAGCCTCGGAGGGGCTCGGGGCCACCACACCATAGGGCGGCGCGGCCCCCTCCGGCCGCGGCAGGGTGTGGTGTGGGGCCCCCAGGGCTTCCCTCCGGCGGCTCTCGGGTGTTCGGAGGGTTCCGGGAAAAATAGGAACCCGGGTCTTGATTTCGTCCGATTCGAGAATATTTCGTTACTAGGATTTCGAAACCAAAAACAGCGGAAAACGAGAACGGCACTTCGGCATCTTGTTAATAGGTTAGTTCCGGAAAATGCACGAATATGACATAAAGTGTGCATAAAACATGTAGATAACATCAATAATGTGGCATGGAACATAAGAAATTATCGATACGTCGGAGACGTATCAGCATCCCCAAGCTTAGTTCTGCTCGTCCCGAGCGGGTAAAATGATAACAAAGATAATTTCGAAGTGACATGCCATCATAACCTTGATCATATTGTAAACATATGTAATGAATGCAGCGATCAAAACAATGGTAATGACATGAGTAAACAAGTGAATCATAAAGCAAAGACTTTTCATGAATAGTACTTAAAGACAGGTATTAATAAGTCTTGCATAAGAGTTAACTCATAAAGCAATAAATCAAAGTAAAAGTATTGAAGCAACACAAAGGAAGATTAAGTTTCAGCGGTTGCTTTCAACTTGTAACATGTATATCTCATGGATAATTGTCAACATAGAGTAATATAACAAGTGCAATATGCAAGTATGTAGGAATCAATGCACAGTTCACACAAGTGTTTGCTTCTTGAGGTGGAAAGAGATAGGTGAACTGACTCAACATAAAAGTAAAAAGATAGGTCCTTCAAAGAGGAAAGCATCGATTTCTATATTTGTGCTAGAGCTTTTATTTTGAAAACATGAAACAATTTTGTCAACGGTAGTAATAAAGCATATGAGTTATGTAAATTATATCTTACAAGTTGCAAGCCTCATGCATAGTATACTAATAGTGCCCGCACCTTGTCCTAATTAGCTTGGACTACCGGATCATCGCAATACATATGTTTTAACCAAGTGTCACAATGGGGTACCTCCATGCCGCCTGTACAAAGGTCTAAGGAGAAAGCTCGCATTTTGGATTTCTCGCTTTTGATTATTCTGAACTTAGACATCCATACCGGGACAACATGGACAACAGATAATGGACTCCTCTTTAATGCATAAGCATGTGGCAACAATTATTATTCTCATATGAGATTGAGGATATATGTCCAAAACTGAAACTTCCACCATGAATCATGGCTTTAGTTAGCGGCCCAATGTTCTTCTCTAACAATATGCATGCTCCAACCATTAAGGTGGTAGATCTCTCTTACTTCGGACAAGACGGACATGCATAGCAACTCACATGATATTCAACAAAGAGTTGATGGCGTCCCCAGGAACATGGTTATCGCACAACAAGCAACTTAATAAGAGATAAAGTGCATAAGTACATATTCAATACCACAATAGTTTTTAAGCTATTTGTCCCATGAGCTATATATTGTAAAGGCGAATGATGGAAATTTAAAGGTAGCACTCAAGCAATTTACTTTGGAATGGCGGAGAAATACCATGTAGTAGGTAGGTATGGTGGACACAAATGGCATAGTGGTTGGCTCAAGTATTTTGGATGCATGAGAAGTATTCCCTCTCGATACAAGGTTTAGGCTAGCAAGGTTATTTGAAACAAACACAAGGATGAACGGTGCAGCAAAACTCACATAAAAGACATATTGTAAACATTATAAGACTCTACACCGTCTTCCTTGTTGTTCAAAACTCAATACTAGATGTTATCTAGACTCTAGAGAAACCAAATATGCAAACCAAATTAGCAAGCTCTAAGTGTTTCTTCATTAATGGGTGCAAAGTATATGATGCAAGAGCTTAAACATGAGCACAACAATTGCCAAGTATCAAATTATTCAAGACATTTTAGAGTTACTACATGTAGCATTTTCCAATTCCAACCATATAACAATTTAACGAAGAAGAAACTTCGCCATGAATACTATGAGTAGCGCCTAAGGACATACTTGTCCATATGCTACAGCGGAGCGTGTCTCTCTCCCACAAAGTGAATGCTAGGATCCATTTTATTCAAACAAAACAAAAATAAAAACAAACCGACGCTCCAAGCAAAGTGCATAAGATGTGACGGAATAAAAATATAGTTTCGGGGGAGGAACTCTGATAATGTTGTCGATGAAGAAGGGGATGCCTTGGGAATCCCCAAGCTTAGACGCTTGAGTCTTCTTATAATATGCAGGGGTGAACCACCGAGGCATCCCCAAGCTTAGAGCTTTCACTCTCCTTGATCATATTGCATCATACTCCTCTCTTGATCCTTGAAAACTTCCTCCACACCAAACTCGAAACAACTCATTAGAGGGTTAGTGCATAATAAAAATTCACATGTTCAGAGGTGACACAATCATTCTTAACACTTCTGTACATTGCATAAAGCTACTTGGACATTAATGGATCAAAGAAATTCATCCAACATAGCAAAAGAGGCAATGCGAAATAAAAGGCAGAATCTATCAAAACAGAACAGTCCGTAAATATGGATTTTATTAGGCCACCAGACTTGCTCAAATGAAAATGCCCAAATTGAATGAAAGTTGCGTACATATCTGAGGATCAAGCACGTAAATTGGCTTAATTTTTTGAGTTACCTACAGAGAATTAGGCCCAGATTCGTGACAGCAAAGAAATCTGTTTCCAGCGCAGTAATCCAAATCTAGTATCAACCTTGCTATCAACGACTTTACTTGGCACAACAAAACTCAAAACTAAGATAAGGAGAGGTTGCTACAGTAGTAAACAACTTCCAAGACACAAATATAAAACAAAGTACTGTAGCAAAATAACACATGGGTTATCTCCCAAGAAGTTCTTTCTTTATAGCCGTTAAGATGGGCTCGGCGAGTTTTAATGATGCACTCGCAAGAAATAGTATTCGAAGCAAAAAAGAGCATCAAGAGGCAAATTCAAAACACATTTAAGTCTAACATGCTTCCTATGCATAGGAATCTTGTAAATAAACAAGTTCATGAAGAGCAAAGTAACAAGCATAGGAAGATAAAACAAGTGTAGCTTCAAAAATTTCAGCACATAGAGAGGCATTTTAGTAACATGAAAATTTCTACAACCATATTTTCCTCTCTCATAATAACTTTCAGTAGCATCATGAGCAAACTCAACAATATAACTATCACATAAAGCATTCTTATCATGAGTCTCATGCATAAAATTATTTGATAGGGCAAAGGTGTCCGATCTTTCGATGAGACGAGGATAATTCGATTTGTTGGTGGAGTTCGTGCTTGACGATCCGACTACACGTGCAAAGCTCGTGCGCCAATGCAATCGCTAGGACAATCTCCGGGAGTTACTGATCTTGCGGATGCACGATCAGCCGACCGACGAGGGTCTTAATTCCTACCGAAATCGAGAACAAGTAAGAACTAATATTGCAATCAGAATATTGCGGATATAGATGAAAGCTTTATTGAAAAAGGTGGGATTCCGAATAGTCGGTCTTGTTCGGGCGTTGGCCTCAAAAGAAGTACACGAGAGTTGCGGCAATGGCTAACTTTTAGTCTAATCAAAATCCGAGTCTAAACTTGACGGCTATGGGGGTATTTAAAGGAGGAAAAGGTGGGGTTTCGGCCAGCCATGCATATGGTGGCCGAACCAAACCCTAGAAGGCCTTTCCCCCTTCAATACGGACTCTAAAAAGTGGCTGACTTAAATCTGCGAAAATTACATGGGCCTGGCCCAAAACTAAAGGTGTCGCAGCACCATGAACTCATGTGGACGAAATTATGAAGTGGAGAACTCTATATTTCGTCCATGCCTTCATCTCCAATTATGGTGGCTTCAAAGTTCTGAAATCTCCACTCGCGGCGTCTTCTTCAATCCTCATATGTTTGCTGCCATCTCCTCCATGTGTGATCATGCTCCAATGCTTGTCCTCCTCATCCATGCTTGGTCCATCATTCCTAAGAGTAACAAACATATCTGATTTAGGCAGCATCATATTCTCGTGTATGTGAGGAATAGTTCCAAGAAACGAAAGTACACGATAGTTCGAGTTGTTTGGCACGAGCTCGAGTGATTGGTCCTTGTATTTGTGTCGGCTGTAGGTACAGCGGTTGTATCAAGAGATGGGATGTCCTCATCATGCCCCCCTTCTTGAATTGAAGTCGTCCTCGACGAAAACTCCTCTTCTTCACCAAAGTAAGGCTTCAAATCTGCAATGTTAAATGTAGGACTAACCGGACCCAATTCTGCGGGAAGCTCAAGTTTATATGCATTATCATTTATTTTCTCTAACACCTTAAAAGGACCAGCAGCGCGTGGCATTAGTTTTGACTTGCGCAATTCAGGAAAACGATCTTTGCGCAAATGCAACCAAACAAGATCACCAACATCAAACTGATGCGGGGTGGCCTTCGGTCACCTCCACACCAAGACCAACAAGTCCCCCAAGTGGACCAATGACACGAGCCCGAGCCAAGGCTCTACATGATGAGGTGAACTCGCTCCTCACTACCCTTGATCTTGGTACCCCTTTGGATGGATTGCTACCTCATGCCGACGTGCTATGTGTCATTAGGTACAAGCCGCATCAAGACCTCGGAGAGGAGGAGGCGCCAAGACCAAGGGAGGGAGAGAAGCAGCTGGACATGAAGATGATCATGGAGCCGAAGCCGACGTCGCTCGAAGCGCTCCAAGGAAGAGACGGACGCTGGCCGGTCCAGGACCCGGTCGGACCGGACCTACAACCGGGCTCCCGGTCATAGGCCCGGTCGACCGGTCGGAAACCGGGCCAGCCCCCTCGTGCCGGACGACGACCGGAAACCTCGCAGGAATCCGGTTTCCGACCGGTCGACCGGACCCATGAGCCGGACCGCCCGGTCACGAGCCCGATCAGACCGGACCCATGACCGGACAGCCCGGTCCCAGGCCCGGTCTGACCGGATCCCAAACCGGACTCGACGAGAGTGCCCCACCAAACTGCCTTAACTTATCCTTTTGCGTACTGTTCGCCCTTGCTTGGCTGTGTGTGCCTATATAAGTAGCTGGAACCCCTCATTAGCTCTTTAGACTTGTTTTGAACTCAAACCCTAACTTTGAGCTTAGTCTCCCTTGGGTATCATCCTCTCGTAATCAAGGCACCTTGGTTGTTGACTTAGATCTTGTTGAAGGAGATTCTAGTACTTGTTACTCTCTCTCCTTCCCCAAGCTCTTCCTCTCCAATCCCAATCTCTCTCCGGGGAATTCTACCGCGTGTCTCTTCCACGGAGATTCTATTGGCGTGGTCCATCGAGCCACGGAGGTAAGCATCGGGTGTATCGGGTTGGTGTGCGTGCGTGAGTCTCGAGGGTCCTCGTGTTCATCACCGTGTTCTTCGTGTTCCTCGCGTTTTCCCATCTCCCCTTTGGTTTCGACGTCAATCCGCAAGATCGGGCCACACACGGGGTCTTAGACCTCATCATATGGTATCACCAGCCTTTGGTTTCCGCGGATTTGACCCTCCACCCACCCGATTTCGTCCCTAGAAAATTTTCCAAAAAATCCCCAAAAATAGCCCCAAATTGCCTCTTGACCGATCTGTGATTTGGTTGCGTTTTGAGTGGTTTTGGTCCGTGGATTTGGAGTTGTTGTGCTTGATCTACTACTTCCCCAACTTTGAGCCTCCAATTCCATCGTTTCCCTTCGATTTGGTCGATTTGGCTTGGTTTTCGTGAAGAACAGGAGAGAGAAAGCTCATCCCGCGAAATCCGGTTGAGCAGCCGGTCAACCGGGCTACCGACCGGACGGGCCAGTCCAGACTCCGGTCAACCGGCCGGACAACCGGACGAGCCGGTCCACAACCCGGTCCAACCGGGCCAACAACCGGGCGACGCAACGCCCCCTTCGACCTCGACATCCGGCGATCTCCACCACCACCATCACCACCACCACCACCATCGCGAGTATAACTTGCGGACTGTCACCTTGTAACCCCTCTTCCTTTTGCGATCTATCCCATTGAGCATTGCTTGTCTAGTGTTGCGAGACATTGCACGTGGCCCCGCATTGTGAGGTGTGTGTGTAGCGTTGAGTAAGGCACCCAAGCAAACACTCGTGTGGCGAGATAGCAAAAGCGAGGCTAACGCTAACATAGTGCGTCAAAAAGCCCCAAAACACAAAAAGAGTGCGAGTAGCACCATACATCCATACATCCATACATCCATACATCCATACATCCATACGCCCATACATACAAAGTGTCCACGTGCCACCAAAGATACAACGAGTGCAAGTGCCAACATATACAAAAGAGAAAAAGCTTTTAAGCAAAGAGAGATACGAGAAGAGAGGTCACGTGTGAATCTAGTTGTCTCTTCCTTTGCAACCAAAGCTTTGACTCTCCTTGTGTTAGTGTGACACCGAGCATCCGTACATACACTTTTCCGCTCACTTTTGGTTGCACTAACCCCGCTTATCTCGTGTGTGTGTTCCACAACTTTTCCGTGTTTATAGTGATCTTCACATCGACATTTGGATTTTTGGACCTTACACCACTCTTAACAACATACTCGATCTTGGATTTGTCTTTTGGCTTTCCACAACACTCGCCTAACACCATATTTTGCTAGCTTTTGCGTGTGGTTTTGCGTGTGTTCCCGATACACTTGATCTTGCTTTCGGCTTGGTGGATTGCCTCAATACTATCTTACCTTGGTAAGAGTGCGAGGTAGTCTCCTTCCACTAACATACACAACCTAGTGCTTGTCTTTGCATCATGGATAGGAGCGGAGATGATGCAAGGGAGGGAGAAATCCTCCGCAACACCGAGAGGTTGGCTACTCAACACAACCTATGGACGCAACGACAAGAGTTCAAGGAGAAACTCACGCTCTTCGAGACACGCATCGATGAGCAATACGATGAAGTGGCACACAACTTCTCCATTGTGAACCAAGACTTGGCTCTCCTTCGTGAAGCTACGGACAACTTGAATGGCCAAATGGCGGCCAATGATGCAAACATGGAGCGGCGCATGGATAGCCTCGAGCGCGCCATCACCAACTTGGGTCGTCATCGCCGACACCGCTCTACTTCATCATCATCAAGCTCGTCACAAGATTACTACTCTCATGGTCACCGTTCGTCCTCAAGCTCCTCCTCAAGGCATGAAGACCATCATCGACCGCATCGCTCACATGCTCGTCGTGAAGACTCTCGCTCCAACTCTAGGCGAGGAGAAATCCATCGCCATGCTCGTCCACAAGAACGTCCTCCACAAGATCGTCCTCAACCGGATGGCCATGCCCACCATGGGCGTGACGGCCACCCACATGACAACGTCTTCCACAACATGGAGCCACATGGTGATGCTCAAGGCCATGGACATCAAGACCAACCGAGGCGTGATCTTCGCAATCATCCTCGCCATGACCAACGTGGAAGAGGAGAACCATCACCATGAGCAAGATGAGAGGGCCAACATTGAGCGTCGCCAACCACCTCGTCAAGATCTTCAACAACCTCGTCAAGATCTTCAACCACATCCTCACCGTGAACCAAGTGAAGCAAGTGTGCACCTCCAACGCCAACCCAATGCTATGGTTGGCCGTAGAAGACCTCCTATTCCTCCTCAAGCCGCAAGAGATGAAGGTGCCCCTCCTCGTCGAAGAAACTTGGAGGATGAAGAGAACATGTTTGGACGCCTCAAGTTCACCATGCCAAAGTTCAAGGGTGAAGAAGATGCCGAGGCCTACCTCTCATGGGCACTCAAGGTTGACAAGATATTCCGCATCCACAACTACTCCGGTGCCAAGAAGGTGGCGATGGCGTCCCTTGAGTTCGAGGACTACGCAAACACTTGGTGGGAACAAGTCCTCACTCTTCGAGAAGAGAAGGGTGAACCTCCAATTGCCACTTGGGAAGAAATGAAGAAAGAGATGCATGCTCGCTTTGTCCCCACGCACTACATGACCGACCTCTTCAACAAGCTACAAAAGTTGAAGCAAGGTACCAAGACCGTCGAGGAGTTCTACAAGGAGATGGAGCTCACTATGATGCGAGCTAACATCCAAGAATCCGATGACCAAACCATTGCTCGCTTCTTCAATGGCCTCAATTATCCCATCAAGAGGATCGTCGAGTTCCAACCTTACTCCAACATGGTTGAGTTGGTCCATCAAGCGTCGAAGGCCGAGCGCCAAGTGATTGAGGACATCAAGTACTCCAAGGCCAAGACCTACTTCTCCTCCAAGCTCGCTACATCGACTCCTCCTACTACATCAACTCCTCATGCTACAAGTGCCAAGGCCGACGTGTCCTCTACAACATCCAAGAAGCCGACTATCCAAAGTCGCATGAAGCAAACGGTCTCCTCCACCGCCTCTTCTAAGGCATCCACGGGACCCTCTAGTGTCACTTGCTTCAAGTGTGGCACCCAAGGCCATAAGTCGTTTGAGTGCAAGAACACCAAGGTCATGATCACTATGGAGAATGGTGATATCGAGACGCTTGATGAGGATGAATATGAAGCCCTTGTGCAAGCCGCCGTGGAAAGTGAAGAAGCTTATGAGCAAGAATGTGGAGAAGATCCTCTCTTATGTGAGCATGACCCAAGTCCCTCACTTGTGGTCACAAGGGTGCTAACTACGCAACCTCATGATGTGGAAGAACAACGGTGCAACATCTTCCAAACCCGTGCCGGAATTGGTGGCAAGTCGATCAAGGTCATCATAGACGGTGGAAGTTGCCATAACCTCGCAAGCACCGAGTTGTGTGAGAAGCTCAACCTCACTCTCCGCAAGCATCCTCACCCTTACCATATCCAATGGTTGAGTGACAAGGGCAACGTCAAGATACAACATACCGTCACCATCACTTTCAAGATTGGACCTTATGAGGATACTATTGAGTGCGACGTGGTGCCCATGACGGTGTGCCACATGTTGTGATACGGGGTGGCCTTTGGACACCGCCTCCTCAAGACCGACAAGCCCTCCTCGTGGCCCAATGACACGAGCTCGAGCCAAAGCCCTACACCAAGAGGTGAATTCGCTCCTCTCCACGTATGCATTTGATACCCCCTTGGATGGCATGCTACTTCATGCAAATACCCTATGCTCAATCGGGTACATCGACCAAGACGCAAGCCATGGAGACCAAGCCATTGGAGAGAGAGCTGGAAATGAAGAAGATGGAGCTACCGCGCCCCAGCCGGAACTTCCGCCCTCCAGGACCGGAACTTCCGGCCAGATGCCTCCCAGATGCTCTCAAGATGCTTCCCAGCGCCCAGGAAACAGGGTCCAGCCGGAACTTCCGCCCCCAAGGACCGGAACTTCCGCCCACCGGAACTTCCGCCCAAGTTCCGCCCAAGTTCCGAAAGTCGTCGAAAACCTTACTGGATGTTACTGCGGGACAATGGCGCATTTCCGGAACAAGGCCGGAACTTGGCCGGAACTTCCGCCCAGGACCGGAACTTCCGCCCCTCCAGACCGGAACTTCCGCCCCTGACCGGAACTTCCGCCCATGATGACCGGAACTTCCGCCCCATCGAACTTCAGCACAACAGCACTTTTAGTTGTAACTTATCCCTTCGCCCCACCTACTATATATAGCCTAGTTGGCTCAGATCCGAGATTAGACTTGATGTGAAATTAAACCCGAGCTTAGCTCACCCTTGTGGGAACCCTACCTAGATCTTTGATCTTGTACCCACCCGGGCTCCTTGTCGACTCGTGAAGATCTCTTTGGCGACTTCTACCGATTTGTTTGGTCTTTTGCTTGCACTTCTACCTATTTGGTCTTTTGCTTGCACTTCTATCAACCTTCCGGTCTTTTCGCCCTTCTAGATCTCTCGGGATTCGACTTGTCGATCTCTTTGCGGGACTTCTACCGGAAGGTCTTTTCTCGCAACCTCTATCGAGTAGGTGTATCGGGCCTACGAGGGAAAACCGGTTTGTGTGCGTGTGTGTGTTGTATCCCCACGATTCCCCTCGCGTTCCTCGTGTTCATCGCGTTCATCCACCTACCCCCACGAGTTCCACCCAAATCCGTGAAGATCGGGCACATCCAAGGACTTAGTCCTCATCATATGGTATCAGCAGCTCTTAGGTTGCCACGGATTTGACCCCCACAGCCCCCAATTCCACCAATTTCGCCCAAAAATTTTCTCAAAAATTTTTCCCAAAAAATAGCCCCAAATTGGCCTTGGATCGATCTCGCGATTTGTTGAGTTTTTGGTGGTTTTGGTCCAATAGAAACTTGTCTTTGGTGTTGATCTGCAATTCCCCCACCTTCCCACCGCTTCTAGTGCCAAATTTTCCTCGAATTCGAAGGATTTCGGCCCGGATTTCCGCCCAAATCGACGAACAGCCCGCAGATCTGATTGCGACCGGAAGTTCCGCCCGGCAGGACCGGAAGTTCCGCCCGGGACCGGAAGTTCCGCCCCTCAGGACCGGAAGTTCCGCCTGGCCGAAATTTTGACAGCAACCTTCGTTTTTCGTTTTGGTACTAACCCCCTTGTGTTTGGACTTCGGTTTGTGTGCCATTTCAGCAACCACAAAGCTTCCGCAACATCGACAACGACGACGGCACCCCGAAGATCCAAGCGGTTCTTTTGACACCTCCACCATAGCAAGTACAAGGTCGTCGGCCACCATCATCAAGTGGTATAACTTGCTCCTAACTTGTAGCCTTAGCCTCTTTTGCGTACCTTTCCTATCGAGAGTGGCTTTCTAGTGTTGCGAAGCATTGCGCAAGCGTCCCGACCGTGAGGGTGTGCGTGTGTTGAGCAAAGCTACGAAGCAAGCTCGTGTGAAAAGATAAGCAAAAGAAGTGTGACATACTTACATAGATAGTAGCATCCTTGCATAGTGAGAAAAAGAAAGAAAAATACAAAAGAGAAAGAAAAAGAGTGTGGTGACACCTATACACAAAAGAGTCCAAAGCTTATAAGCAAAAGAGAGAAAAGAGAAGAGAGGCGTCTTGCGCAAATCTAGTTGCTTCTCAATTTTGCAACCAAGCCACGGTCTCTCTTGTGTTGGCGTGACACCGAGCTAGTAGTCTTCGCTAGGACCAATTTTGTTCGTGCTCATTTTCCAAGTCGCGCTAACCCCATTTTGTCCCACGCGTGTGTTCCACCTTGTGTATGCCTTTTGTGATCACCGCCTTTGACTTGTGACTTTTGGATCTTACCCACTTTTGACAATAGACTTTTCGTTTGGTTCTTCCATTTGGCTTTCCACATCCATACCTAACACCATATAGAGTTTTTGTTTTGTGTGTGTGCATACATATCGGTTATCCTTCGCCTTGACACACCTTTTCGATTTTGGTTTGCAAGTTTTGACACTTTTGGTAGTTTTTCCTAACCACCCACCACATAGTTCTTGTTTTAGTTGTAACCATGTCTAGTGGAGAAGGGAACCAACTACCGATGACGCGGCATCAACATTGGATAGCTACTCAAGCCGTCCACGCCAAGCTCAATCAATTTGAAGCCATGCTCAAGGATACCAATGTCCGCTATGAAGAAAGAGCTCAAGTGCAAAGGAATGACCTCAACAATCAAGTTCAAGACCTCAATGAGAAGATTGAAACTCAAGGCAATGAGTTGAAGGCAACACTTGCCATACAAGGTCAAGAGACAAGGGAAATGAAGATGGCGTTGGACAATATCCTCCATACACTCAACCGTCAAGAAGATAGAAGACACCACTCAAGGTCTTCGCGCTCTCATAGCTCAAGGTCACGAGCTCCTACACCGTCTCACCATGATTCCAATGAAGACCCACGCCACCATAATGTGGATGTTCAAGTGCTTCATCACCAAGCTCAAGAAGCGGAACAAGCTCGACTTCGAGTTCTCCAAGAACGTCAACGCCTTGAAGAAGAGCGCCTTCAACAAGAGAATCTCCATGCTCAATTCCAACAAGAGCAAGAACGCCTTCGACATGATCAAGAGCTAGTTCGAGCAAGGGAACAAGAGCGTCTCCGCAATGAACAACAAGCACTTGAAGAACAAGAGCGGCAACGACAAGTACAAGAAGCTCAAGCTAGAAGGCAAGCGCACCAAGAGCGCCAAATCATCAATGTGGTTCAACCGCAACGCCCTCAAGGTCAAGATAATCGCCGCCATCATGATGATCGGCCTCATGCAAGAAGACCACCTCCAAGGGCAAGACATGAAGAATCAAGTCATCACCAAGCATCAAGTGAAGAAAGTGTGATGCCTCGACACCGCCACAACAATGATGATCAAGATGAAGGTCATGGAAGACCGCCTCCTCGTCAACAACATAGCAACAACAATCGAGATGCTCAAGGTCCACAACCTCAACCTCAACCTCAACCACGCCAAGACCATGGTGAAGAAAGACCACCGCCTAGACGCAATGACCGCAATGAAGAAGAAATCTTTGGGAAGCTCAAGTTCACCATGCCCAAGTTCCAAGGAGAGGAAGACCCCGATGCATACTTGTCTTGGGTCCTCAAGGTTGACAAGATATTCCGCATCCACAACTTCTCCGAAGCAAAGAAAGTAGCTATGGCATCACTTGAGTTTGAGGGATATGCAAATGTTTGGTGGGAAGAAGTGAACAAGAAGCGTGACAAGGAAGACTTAGAGCCCATTGGCACATGGGAAGAGATGCAAGAAGTCATGCACAAACGCTTTGTGCCCACCCATCACAAGCGTGACCTCTTCAACAAGCTTACTCAACTCAAGCAAAGCTTCAAGTCCGTTGAGGAGTACTACAAGGAGATGCACATGACCATGATGAGTGCCAATGTGGATGAGCGAGAAGAGCAAACTATGGCAAGATTCTTGAATGGATTGAACATTCCCGTCAAGAGGATAGTGGAGTTCTTGCCTTACACCAACATGGTTGAGTTGCTTCATCAAGCTACAAGAGCCGAGCGCCAAGTGCGAGAAGACATAGCAAGTGCAAAAACAAAGTCCTTCTTCGCCGCAAGAAATGCAACAAACACCTCCTCAAGCATCAAAAACACAAGTGCTATTGCTTCCAAGGATCCTCCTAAGCAAATGAAGAGTGCCTTCAAGACAACAAGCTTCAAGCCGGAGCAATCAACTATGTCCTCCAAAGCTTCCACGGGATCTAGTAACATCACTTGCTTCAAGTGTGGTGCTCAAGGACATAAATCCTTTGAATGCAAGAACACAAGAGTTATGATAACTCGAGATGATGGAGATGTGGAGTACTTGAGTGAGGGTGAATATGAAGCCTTGGTACAAGCCGCAACCAATCTTGAAGATGATGACTTGGAAGACCAAGAGCAAGTCCTATGTGTGCATGATGCAAGCCCATCTCTTGTGGTGACCAAAGTGTTGACAACCCATACACTCCCCAATGAAGATCAAAGGTGCAACATCTTCCAAACAAGAGCCGGAATCAATGGCAAGTCAATAAAGGTTATCATAGATGGAGGGAGTTGCCACAATCTTGCAAGCACCGAACTATGCTCCAAGCTCAACCTCACACTTCGGAAACACCCCCACCCTTACCATGTGCAATGGCTAAGTGACAATGGAAATGTCAAGATACAACACACCGTCTCCGTCTCTTTCAAGATTGGCGCCTATGAAGATACCGTTGATTGCGATGTAGTGCCCATGACGGTGTGCCACATGCTACTTGGTCGCCCTTGGCAATATGACAAAAGAGCAAGCCATGATGGCTACACAAATGCCTATAGCTTCAAGGTTGGCGACAAGACATTCATCCTACGCCCGATGACTCCTAGCCAAGTAATTGCGGACAATGCAAAGGCTCTAGTGAGGGCTAAGGAAGCTACAATCACTAGTGAGATGAGTGATGAGAGAGTGACCCACCAAAAAGAAAGTGAGCGCCACAAGCCATATATGAGTGAGATGAAGAGTGTCCTCATAGCTACCAAGAGTGAGATGAGAGAATTGCACCACAACCCATCCACCATATTGCACTACGTGCTCATTTGCAAGGGGCCATCCTCGGAGACTAACAACTTAACAACACTTCCTTCGTCTTTGTTGTCTCTTTTGAAGGAATTCCAAGATGTCTTCCCCGACGAGCTACCTCATGGACTACCACCGCTTCGAGGGATTGAGCACCGCATCGACCTCATACCCGGCGCTCCTCTACCAAACCGCGCCGCCTACCGCACCAACCCCGAAGACACAAAGGAGATCCAACGACAAATACAAGACCTCCTCGAAAAAGGGTATGTTCGTGAAAGCTTAAGCCCTTGTGCGGTTCCCGTGATTCTTGTTCCTAAACCGGATGAGACGCAACGAATGTGTATGGATTGTCGCCCCATCAATGCCATTACCGTTCGATACCGCCATCCCATTCCGCGTTTAGATGACATGCTTGATGAACTTGAGTGGTGCCACGATTTTCTCTAAGATTGATTTGCGTAGTGGCTACCATCAAATCCGCATGGCGGTAGGTGATGAATGGAAGACGGCATTCAAGACCAAACTTGGTCTCTATGAATGGCTTGTCATGCCATTTGGTCTTTCAAATGCTCCATCTACTTTCATGCGACTCATGAATCACATCTTGCGACCTCTCATTGGCAAGAGCGTGGTTGTCTACTTCGATGATATTCTCATTTATAGCAAAAACCTCGAGGACCATGTACAACATGTGAGAGAAGTCTTGTGCATCTTGCGTCATGAAAAGCTTTATGCTAACCTCCCCAAGTGCACCTTTGCTCAAAACAAGTTGGTTTTTCTTGGCTTTGTGGTTTCCGCTAATGGTATTGAAGTTGATTCTTCTAAGGTTGAGGCCATCCACAATTGGCCAACTCCTACCAATGTTGCTCAAGTCCGAAGTTTCCATGGACTTGCCGGTTTCTACCGCCGCTTTGTGAAAGATTTTAGCACCATTGCTTGCCCTTTGAATGAGCTTACCAAGAAGAATGTTCCGTTTGTTTGGGGCAAGGCCCAACAAAATGCTTTTGATGAGTTGAAGAAACGCCTTACCGAGGCACCACTCCTTGTTCTTCCAAACTTTTCCAAAACTTTTGAGATTGAGTGCGATGCAAGTGGACTCGGTATTGGTGGAGTTCTTATGCAAGATGGAAAACCCGTGGCATACTATAGCGAGAAGTTGGATGGCGCACGCCTCAACTATCCTATATATGACAAGGAACTTTATGCTTTGGTTCGTGTTCTTGAAGTTTGGCAACACTATCTTTGGCCAAAAGAGTTTGTTATCCACTCCGACCATGAGTCTTTGAAGTATTTGAAAAGTCAACACAATTTGAACAAACGTCATGCAAAATGGGTTGAGTTCATTGAGTCCTTTCCATATGTAATCAAATACAAGAAGGGCAAGGACAATGTTGTTGCGGATGCTCTTTCCCGCAAGCTCACCCTTTTACTCACTCGTTTGGATGTCCATGTTTTGGGTCTTGATGAAATCAAAGACTTATATGCTTCTGATACTTTCTTTGGCCCAATCTTTGCAAAGTGTTCTAGTGATAAGGGCATCGATGATTTCTATTTGCACCAAGGATTCTTGTTCAAGGGCAACAAACTTTGCATTCCCATGTCTTCGCTTCGCCTTTTGCTCTTACAAGAATCGCATGGTGGTGGTCTTATGGGACACTTCGGAAGAGAGAAGACATATGCCATGCTCTCAACTCACTACTATTGGCCAAGAATGTACCGCGACGTGGAACGCCTTTGCCGCCGGTGTACAACATGTTTACAAGCTAAGTCCACTTCCAACCCCTATGGCCTTTATACACCGTTACCTATTCCTCATGCTCCTTGGTCCGACATAAGTATGGATTTTGTACTAGGATTGCCTAGAACCAAATATGGTCATGATTCAATTTTTGTAGTGGTTGATCGATTCTCTAAAATGGCTCATTTTATACCATGCTCTCGAACGGATGATGCTTCACATATTGCCTCCTTGTTTTTTAGGGAAATTGTGAGACTCCACGGTGTACCAAGAAGCATTGTGTCGGATCGAGATGTCAAATTCATGAGTTACCTTTGGAAGACACTAATGGCCAAGTTCAACGTCAAGCTTTTGTTCTCGTCATCCTCGCACCCACAAACCGATGGGCAAACCGAAGTGGTGAACCGAAGCCTATCCACACTCCTACGAGTGCTTGTCAAGAGGAATTTGAAGTCATGGGAAGATTGCATCCCGCATGCGGAGTTTGCCTACAACCGGTCCAAGCATTCTACAACAATGAGAAGTCCATTCATGGTCGTCTACGGGTTTGAACCACCTACGGCGATTGACCTCCTTCCTCTCCCGCTACATGAGCAAGTAAACATGAACATCGACAAGCGAGCACAATACATGAAGAAGCTACATGAAGATACAAGGGCAACAATCGAGCAACAAGTTCTTCGTCAAGCCACTAGACTCAACATGAAGAAAAAGGCACGGATCTTCAATGAAGGAGACCAAGTATGGATACACCTCCGCAAGGACCGCTTTCCCCAAGAAAGAAACTCCAAGCTCAAGCCCCGAGGCGATGGTCCCTTCAAGGTCCTCAAGCGCATCAACGACAACGCCTACGTCATCGACATACCAACATCCAAGTACTTGGTGAGCAACACATTCAATGTGTCCGACCTCTCACCCTATCATGGCGATGAGGAGATCATAGAGTCGAGGACGACTCTTTCCCAAGGGGGGGGAGATGATACGGGGTGGCCTTTGGACACCGCCTCCTCAAGACCGACAAGCCCTCCTCGTGGCCCAATGACACGAGCTCGAGCCAAAGCCCTACACCAAGAGGTGAATTCGCTCCTCTCCACGTATGCATTTGATACCCCCTTGGATGGCATGCTACTTCATGCAAATACCCTATGCTCAATCAGGTACATCGACCAAGACGCAAGCCATGGAGACCAAGCCATTGGAGAGAGAGCTGGAAATGAAGAAGATGGAGCTACAGCGCCCCAGCCGGAACTTCCGCCCTCCGGGACCGGAACTTCCGGCCGGATGCCTCCCGGATGCTCTCAAGATGCTTCCCGGCGCCCGGAAACGGGGTCCAGCCGGAACTTCCGCCCCCAAGGACCGGAACTTCCGCCCACCGGAACTTCCGCCCAAGTTCCGCCCAAGTTCCGAAAGTCGTCGAAAACCTTACTCGGATGTTACTGCGGGACAATGGCGCATTTCCGGAACAAGGCCGGAACTTGGCCGGAACTTCCGCCCCGACCGGAACTTCCGCCCCTCCAGACCGGAACTTCCGCCCCTGACCGGAACTTCCGCCCATGATGACCGGAACTTCCGCCCCATCGAACTTCAGCACAACAGCACTTTTAGTTGTAACTTATCCCTTCGCCCCACCTACTATATATAGCCTAGTTGGCTCAGATCTGAGATTAGACTTGATGTGAAATTAAACCTGAGCTTAGCTCACCCTTGTGGGAACCCTACCTAGATCTTTGATCTTGTACCCACCCGGGCTCCTTGTCGACTCGTGAAGATCTCTTTGGCGACTTCTACCGATTTGTTTGGTCTTTTGCTTGCACTTCTACCTATTTGGTCTTTTGCTTGCACTTCTATCAACCTTCCGGTCTTTTCGCCCTTCTAGATCTCTCGGGATTCGACTTGTCGATCTCTTTGCGGGACTTCTACCGGAAGGTCTTTTCTCGCAACCTCTATCGAGTAGGTGTATCGGGCCTACGAGGGAAAACCGGTTTGTGTGCGTGTGTGTGTTGTATCCCCACGATTCCCCCTCGCGTTCCTCGTGTTCATCGTGTTCATCCACCTACCCCCACGAGTTCCACCCAAATCCGTGAAGATCGGGCACATCCAAGGACTTAGTCCTCATCGGAGAAGCTCCACCTCAACTCTCCGCAAGCATCCTCACCCTTACCATATCCAATGGTTGAGTGACAAGGGCAACGTCAAGATACAACATACCGTCACCGTCAATTTCAAGATTGGACCTTATGAGGATACTATTGAGTGTGACGTGGTACCCATGACGGTGTGCCACATGTTGCTTGGCCGCCCTTGGCAATATGACAAGAAGGCTATACATGATGGACTCTCCAACACATACACCTTCAAGGTCAACGACAAGAAGTTCGAGTTGCGCCCCATGACTCCTAGTCAAATCATCGCCGACAATGCGAAGGCTCTAGCGAGGGCACAACACCACTCCCACCATAGTGAGTTGAGAGGTGAGGGAGCGACCCACCAAATGGAGAGTGAGCGCCACAAGCCATACATGAGTGAGCGAAAGAGCGTCCTCCTAGCCACCAAAAGCGAGTGGAAAGAAGTGCAAGCAAACCCATCCACCATATTGCACTACGTCCTCATTTGCAAGGGACCGTCATCGGAGACTAACGACTTAACCACAATTCCTTCGTCTTTGTTGTCTATTTTGAAGGAGTTCCAAGATGTCTTCCCCGACGAGCTCCCTCATGGACTACCACCGCTTCGAGGCATCGAGCACCGCATCGACCTCATACCCGGCGCTCCGCTTCCAAACCGTGCCGCCTACCGCACCAACCCCGAAGAGACAAAGGAGATCCAACGCCAAATACAAGACCTCCTCGCTAAAGGGTACGTTCGAGAAAGCCTTTCCCCTTGTGCGGTTCCCGTGATTCTTGTGCCTAAACCGGATGAGACGCAACGGATGTGTATGGATTGTCGCCCCATCAATGCCATTACCGTCCGTTACCGCCATCCCATTCCGCGTTTAGATGACATGCTTGATGAACTTAGTGGTGCCACGATTTTCTCTAAAATTGATTTGCGTAGTGGCTACCACCAAATCCGCATGGCTATTGGTGATGAATGGAAAACGGCATTCAAGACCAAACTTGGTCTATATGAGTGGCTTGTTATGCCATTTGGTCTATCCAATGCTCCATCAACTTTCATGCGCCTCATGAATCACATCTTGCGTCCTCTCATTGGCAAGAGTGTGGTTGTCTATTTCGATGATATTCTTATTTATAGCAAATGTCTCGAGGACCATGTGCAACATGTGAGAGAAGTCTTGTGCATCTTGCGTCATGAAAAGCTTTATGCTAACCTCCCCAAATGCACCTTTGCTCAAAACAAATTGGTTTTCCTTGGCTTTGTGGTTTCCGCTAATGGAATTGAAGTTGATTCTTCCAAGGTAGAGGCCATCCATAATTGGCCTACTCCTACAAATGTTGGCCAAGTCCGAAGTTTTCATGGCCTTGCCGGGTTTTACCGCCGCTTTGTGAAAGATTTTAGCACCATTGCTTGCCCTTTGAATGAGCTTACCAAGAAGAATGTTCCGTTTGTTTGGGGCAAGGCCCAACAAAATGCTTTTGATGAGTTGAAGAAACGCCTTACCGAAGCTCCCCTTCTTGTTCTTCCAAATTTTTCCAAAACTTTTGAGATTGAGTGTGATGCAAGTGGGCTTGGTATTGGTGGTGTTCTTATGCAAGAGGGCAAACCCGTGGCATACTATAGTGAGAAGTTAGATGGCGCACGCCTCAACTATCCTATATATGACAAGGAGCTCTACGCTTTGGTTCGTGTTCTTGAAGTTTGGCAACACTATCTTTGGCCAAAAGAGTTCATCATTCACTCCGACCATGAGTCTTTGAAGTACTTGAAAAGCCAACACAATTTGAACAAACGTCATGCAAAATGGGTTGAGTTCATTGAGTCCTTCCCGTATGTCATCAAATACAAGAAGGGCAAGGACAATGTAGTGGCGGATGCTCTTTCCCGCAAAAACACCCTTTTGTTGACTCGCTTGGATTTTCATGTCTTGGGACTCGAAGAGATCAAAGAACTCTATACTTCCGATTCTTTCTTTGCTCCGATATTTGAGAAGTGTTCCATTGACCGAGGATTTGATGACTTCTATTTGCACAAAGGCTACTTGTTCAAAGCCAACAAAATTTGCATTCCCGATTCTTCTCTTCGAAAGTTACTCTTGCAAGAGTCACATGGAGGTGGTCTTATGGGACACTTTGGACGAGAGAAGACATATGCCATGCTCTCAACCCACTACTATTGGCCAAGAATGTACCGCGACGTGGAACGCCTTTGCAGCCGGTGCACCACTTGCTTACAAGCTAAGTCTACCTCTAATCCCTATGGTCTTTATACGCCTTTGCCTATACCTCATGCACCATGGACGGACATTAGCATGGATTTTGTTCTAGGATTGCCTCGCACTAAGCATGGACATGATTCTATCTTTGTGGTAGTGGATAGATTCTCTAAGATGGCTCATTTCATACCTTGCCATAAGAGCGATGATGCTTCACACATTGCTTCGTTGTTTTTCAGGGAAATCGTTCGCCTACATGGAGTGCCGCGAAGCATTGTGTCGGATCGAGACGTCAAGTTCATGAGTTATCTTTGGAAGTCGCTCATGGCCAAGTTTGGAGTGAAGCTCTTATTCTCATCATCCTCGCACCCGCAAACGGACGGCCAAACGGAAGTGGTCAATCGAAGCCTCTCCACCCTTCTACGCATCCTCGTGAAGAAAAACTTGAAGTCATGGGAGGAATGCATTCCACACGCGGAGTTCGCCTACAACCGCGCCAAGCACTCGACTACATCAAGGAGTCCCTTCATGGTCGTCTACGGGTTTGAGCCGCTCACGGCACTCGACATGCTCCCGCTCCCACTTCATGAGCGGATCAACATGGACTTCGACAAGCGCACCGCCGCCGTCAAGAAACTTCATGAAGAGACAAGAGCTACCATTCAAGAACATGTGCTTCGTCAAGCTACAAGACTCAACGCCAAGAAGAAGGAACGCATCTTTGAGGAAGGCGACCTCGTTTGGATCCACCTCCGGAAGGAAAGATTCCCTCATGACCGCAATTCGAAGCTCAAGCCAAGAGGAGATGGTCCCTTCAAGGTCCTCAAACGCATCAACAACAACGCTTACGTCATCGACATCCCCACCTCCAAGTACTTGGTGAGCAACACGTTCAATGTCTCCGACTTGTCACCCTATCATGGAGATGAGGAAGAGCCACGAGTCGAGGACGACTCTTTCCCAAGGGGGAGATGATGCGGGGTGGCTCTTCGGTCACCTCCACACCAAGACCAACAAGTCCCCCAAGTGGACCAATGACACGAGCCCGAGCCAAGGCTCTACATGATGAGGTGAACTCGCTCCTCACTACCCTTGATCTTGGTACCCCTTTGGATGGATTGCTACCTCATGCCGACGTGCTATGTGTCATTAGGTACAAGGCGCATCAAGACCTCGGAGAGGAGGAGGCGCCAAGATCAAGGGAGGGAGAGAAGCAGCTGGACATGGAGATGATCATGGAGCCGAAGCCGACGTCGCTCGAAGCGCTCCAAGGAAGAGACGGACGCTGGCCGGTCCAGGACCCGGTCGGACCGGACCTACAACCGGGCTCCCCGGTCACAGGCCCGGTCGACCGGTCGGAAACCGGACCAGCTCCCTCGTACCGGACGACGACCGGAAACCTCGCAGGAATCCGGTTTCCGACCGGTCGACCGGACCCATGACCGGACCGCCCGGTCACAGGCCCGGTCAGACCGGACCCATGACCGGACAGCCCGGTCCCAGGCCCGGTCCGACCGGATCCCAAACCGGACCTGACGAGAGTGCCCCACCAAACTGCCTTAACTTATCCTTTTGCGTACCTGTTCGCCCTTGCTGGCCATGTGTGCCTATATAAGTAGCTGGAACCCCTCATTAGCTCTTTAGACTTGTTTTGAACTCAAACCCTAACTTTGAGCTTAGTCTCCCTTGGGTATCATCCCTCCGTAATCAAGGCACCTTGGTTGTTGACTTAGATCTTGTTGAAGGAGATTCTAGTACTTGTTACTCTCTCTCCTTCCCCAAGCTCTTCCTCTCCAATCCCAATCTCTCTCGGGGAATTCTACCGCGTGTCTCTTCCACGGAGATTCTATTGGCGTGGTCCATCGAGCCACGGAGGTAAGCATCGGGTGTATCGGGTTGGTGTGCGTGCGTGAGTCTCGGAGTTCCTCGTGTTCATCGCCGTGTTCTTCGTGTTCCTCGCGTTTTCCCATCTCCCCCTTTGGTTTCGACGTCAATCCGCAAGATCGGGCCACACACGGGGTCTTAGACCTCATCACAAACACAACATGTTTTCTTCCTCTATCCCCAGCAATTTTATACTTAGTATTCATGCGTGCTATGTTGTCTTTAGTAGTCTCATGCAATTTTAGTATCAATTCAGCACGGTTTGTAGCATCCAAATTATTTTGCACGAGAAGATGGTAAAGGCAACAAATCAATAGGTGCACGTGGTACAAAACCATAAACAATCTCAAATGGGCACATCTTAGTGGTAGAATGCAGCGAACGATTGTAAGCAAATTCAACATGAGGTAAACATTCTTCCCACAATTTTAAGTTCTTCTTCAAAACAGCCCGCAGCATAGTAGATACAGTTCTATTTACTACTTCAGTTTGTCCATCAGTTTGGGGATGACATGTAGTACTAAACAGCAATTTAGTCCCCAACTTAGCCCATAAACATCTCCAAAAGTGGCTAAGAAACTTAGTATCACGATCGAAACAATAGTATTTGGCACACCATGTAAACGCACAATTTCGCGAAAGAACAAATCAGCAACATGTGTAGCATCATCGGTTTTGTGACATGGAATAAAGTGTGCCATCTTAGAGAACCTATCCACAACAACAAAGATACTATCCCTCCCCTTCGTGTACGAGGCAAACCCAAAACGAAATCCATAGAAATATCCTCCCAAGGTACACTAGGAACGAGGAAGAGGCATATATAAACCATGTGGATTAAGTCGAGACTTAGCTTTTTGACATGTAGTGCAGCGTGCCACAAATCTCTCAACATCTCGACGCATACGTGGCCAAAAGAAGTGTGCAGCAAGTACATCCTCCGTCTTCTTCACACCAAAGTGTCCCATCAATCCTCCTCCATGCGCCTCCTGCAACAACAAAAGACGAACGGAACCATATGGGATGCATAGCTTGTTAGCACGGAACACAAATCCATCATTGAGGACGAATTTGTTCCATGTTCTACCATCTTTACAATTCAGCAACACATCTTTAAAATCAGCATCATTCAAGTATTGTTCCTTTATTGTTTCTAATCCAAAAATCTTGAAGTCAAGTTGAGATAGCATAGTATAACGGCGCGACAAAGCATCAGCAATAACATTATCTTTACCCTTTTTGTGTTTGATAACATAAGGAAAAGACTCAATAAACTCAACCCACTTTGCATGGCGGCGATTCAACTTAGCTTGACTACGAATATGCTTCAAAGATTCATGATCAGAATGTATAACAAATTCTTTAGGCCATAAATAATGTTGCCAAGTTTCTAATGTCCGAACCAGCGCATATAATTCTTTATCATAAGTAGAATAGTTCAGACTAGGCCCACTCAATTTTTCACTAAAATATGCAACAGGTTTGCCCTCTTGTAACAACACACCTCCCAAACCAATTCCACTAGCATCACATTCAAGCTCAAAAGTCTTATTGAAATCAGGAAGTTGGAGTAATGGAGCATGTGTTAACTTATCTTTCGAGAATCATGAAGGCGTCTTGTTGTGCATCGCCCCACACAAAGGGCACATCCTTCTTTGTAAGCTCATTCGGCGGCGCGGCAATGGATCCAAAATCTTTCACAAAGCGCCTATAGAAGCCAGCGAGGCCAAGAAAACTCCTCACTTGTGTGACCGTCTTTGGGCTGCGGCCAACTCTCAATTGCCTCAATCTTGGCTGGATCAACTTCAATTCCCTGCGCGGTAACAACATAGCCAAGAAACGCAACTCGATTGGTGCAAAAGGTGCACTTCTCAAGATTACCATACAAACGTGCATCACGTAACGCATTGAAAACAGCACGTAAATGATCCAAATGTTCCTCCAAAGATTTGCTATAAATCAGAATATCATCAAAGTATACCACCACAAAACGTCCAATAAAAGCACGTAAAACTTCGTTCATCGGTCTCATGAAAGTACTAGGTGCATTAGTTAAACCAAAGGGCATTACTAACCACTCATATAAGCCGAACTTAGTTTTAAACGCTGTTTTCCATTCATCTCCTAATTTCATACGAATCTGGTGGTAACCACTACGCAAATCAACTTTAGAGAACATAACAGAACCACTCAATTCATCAAGCATATCATCTAAACGAGGTATTGGATGACGGTATCGAATGGTAATATTATTAATAGTTCTACAATCTGTACACATGCGTGAAGAACCATCCTTCTTAGGTACCAAGATAATAGGAACAGCACATGGGCTAAGAGACTCACGAATGTAACCTTTATCTTGGAGAACCTGAATTTGTCGCTGAATCTCTTTCGTCTCTTCGGGATTGGTACGGTATGGTGCACGGTTGGGCAGCGACGCTCCCGGAATCAAGTCAATCTGGTGTTCTATGCCACGGATAGGTGGTAGTCCGGGGGAACATCTTGTGGGAACACATCAATGAATTCCTGCAAAAGGTTAGCAACCGCGAGTGGAAAAGAAGGAGGCATATCCTCAAATGAAAACAGAACTTCTTTGCAAATGATAGCATAGCATTGAGTAGTGTCCACATCAAGTTCAGCAATATCAGATTTGCTAGCAAGCAAACAAGGATTTTTCAAACGAATTTCAGTAGCATGGTTCGAATCAGATTTAGTATTAGTCTTAGGTGGAACAAAATCTGCAGCAACAATCTGATTCTCACTCTTAAGTTTCTCCTCGTTTTTTACTCTACTAGCTCTAGCAAGATCATCTTTTAGTATTTGTTCAGGAGTCATAGGTTTGAGACCAATTTTCTTTCCATCATGCATAAGAGAATACTGATTAGTTTTACCATTATGAACAGATTCTCTATCAAATTGCCAAGGTCTACCAAGTAACAAAGAACAAGCTTGCATAGGTACAACATCACAATCCACAAAATCAGAATATGTACCAATGGTAAAATGCACACGTGTAGTTCTTGTTACCTTGAGCTTCCGAGAGCTCTCAAACCATTGTATGTAGTATGGATGTGTGCGCTGTCTTGTAGGAAGAGAAAGCTTCTCCACCATGTCAACGCTAGCCAGATTATTGCAGCTCCCTCCATCAATGATGATCCTTATAGCTCGCTCTTTTACAACGCCTCTTGTTTGGAACAGATTGTGGCGTTGATCATGCTCAGCTTTGCTCAATTGCACGCTCAACACACGCTGTGCAACTAAGCTCCTGTCTTGATCGGCGGTGTCGGCTTCCATTACCTCCATCTCTCTCTCGGAATCGAGTTGGCACCATCACGTGCAGCAATAAGGGCCAATGTATCTTCATCAAAGTCACTTGCGGAATCATATTCTCCATCTTCACGCACCAACATCACACGCTTGGTTCTGCATTCTCTCTCTATGTGACCAAATCCCAAGCATTTGCGACATTGAATGTCGCGCGTCTTCCCCGTGGAGGCCATGGAAGATGAACTCCGAGGAGGACCAGCCGATGGTGTTGGTGTAGAGGAAGGAGGTGCTCGTGATGCAGGCGCGGTGTACTTGGAGGTAGTAGGTGCTTGGTGCAGTACCACGAGATTGTGGCGCTGATTGTCGCGGAGACCACGACGATGTACGACCTGCAGAAACATTAGCTCTTCTCCATGGTGGTTGACGATCCTGCACTTCACGTTCAGCTTTGCAAGCAAGATGAAACAAGCGAGTAATAGTGTTGTACTCCTTATAATCTAAAATATGCTGAATCTCTTTATTCAAACCACCAAAGAAACGAGCAAGCATAGCCTCATTATCCTCTACAATACCACGGCGAATCATGCCAGTTTGCAATTCTTGATAATAGTCTTCTACAGAATTTTTTCCTTGTTCTAAGCGAGACAATTTTTTCAGCAAATCACGTTGATAATGTGGAGGAACAAAGCGAGTACGCATAGCAAGTTTTAACCCAACCCATGTAGCAGGAATATTTGCTTGCGTGTGTTCTACAATATTCGGACCACCAAATAGATGCAAAATCTGTGAACTCACAAGTAGCGGCACTAACACGCAAGTGATCGGGGTATTTTAAACATGCAAAGCGTTGTTCTACTTCCAATTCCCATGTAAGATATGCATCGGGATTATATCTACCCTCAAATGGCGGAATATTCAGTTTCGGTTTAGCAACATGATCATCATCATTACGTACCGGCCGTGGAGGTGGTCGAGCGTGGCGGTTCAGCTGCCGTGGACGACCGGGTGCGGGTTGTTGGACTTCCTCGCCCTCCGATGCGTTCTCATCTACCTGCTCGTCCGCGTCCCCTTCATAATCTTCGTAGCCTTCATCGAAGGCGCGTCATGTGCGGCTGCTGCGGCGGGAGCGGTACTGCAGGAACGTCCGCACGAGGAACGCGGCGCGCGCGGCGTTGCACGTTGGCGCGAGGCGGCGGTAACCGAGTCAACAGCTCCTGGAACTTGGCGTCGAGCTTGGAGTTGAAAGCTGCCTCGAGGCCATCCAGTTTGTCCAGCGCGTCGGTGAGTTTGGCATCCACGTCATCAATGCGCGCATCGGTGTCGCGTGCATGCCCGCCCAAAAGGTGGGTGAAGTGAGCATGCAACTGCTCAGGCGTCATCTTGGCCGGGTCAACGGCGGTCGGATCAAGCTGGTCGCGACATGGTTAGTACACAAAAAGCACAAATGTATATGCCTACAAACTACGGAATATGGTGGTTCACGCGCAATTCGTCAAGCAAAATACAAAGCTCTTACAAGTTCTTACCAAACAGGAGGAAGGTGATGTAACAACCGGCAAGGATCGAGCGTCTCCAAAGATTGCCAAAGCGATTACCGAGTGTCGACACGGTGCACGTGGAGACAATATGTAGAGCTGTAGGAAGGCTAATATGGTAGCAAAACAGCAATTGTCAAAACAGCAATGCAATATTGAAAGTATGCTCAACAACGGTACTTGTGCTTGGTCCTAGGCTAGACCGTACTAGAGACGCGAGCCTAGAACACGAGCGAGGTCACGGCGCGGCACACAAGCAACTAGCAGCGATGAGGTGGCGATGAGGTGGCGACGCGAGGTGTGAAAAATCACTATGATGGCAAGTGTCTCAAACTGATCCCCAAGGTCTAAAAACAGTATAGCCTCGAGAAAATTTTTTGTCGAAATTTCGGGGGTGCTCCGGAAAGCGCGCGGCGCCAAAAAAATGTCGCTATAACGGCCAGTGGCGAAAAGTGATCGCCAAAGTGAAAAACCAATGTAGCCAGAAAATTTTTTCGGAAGCGTTTCCAGACTGGCGGCCGAAACTTATCTCACGGAAATTTATTATTTTTTTTTTTTTGCTCTCCTTCCAATTCTTTACTGGCGGCCGAAACTTATCTCACGGAAATTTTTCTGCAGCGCAAGATGAGATTAGAAGGTAACAGCGAAGTAGGAAAAACAATAAAACCTAATTCTACACGGGCAGATGGCGGAAGTAGATGGTGGGTGTATATGGCAGGGTGTATATGGTAGTGGCGGAAGTATATGGTGGGTGTATATGGCGGTGGTCTGCGTATGGTGCGAGTGGGCGGCGGCGGCGTGACTAATATGACCGGAACTCGAAACTCTAAAGGAACTAGACGCTAAGACCAGCAACTCGACACGAAGATGCGGACACAAATTCAACTATGCAAAACTGAAAAGACAATGCAAGGCGTGGCAGGGGGTTTATGGGATGATATGATCTAAACCCTAACTGTATTTTTTGTGGCTTTTTCGTGGTTTATGGGTATGATGGCAGATGCAATCTACACTACGAAAACAGTAAATTCTCACCGAGCAACCTGAAATCTGATACCACTTGATAGGGCAAAGGTGGCCGATCTTTCGATGAGACGAGGATAATTCGATTTGTTGGTGGAGTTCGTGCTTGACGATCCGACTACACGTGCAAAGCTCGTGCGCCAATGCAATCGCTAGGACAATCTCCGGGAGTTACTGATCTTGCGGATGCACGATCAGCCGACCGACGAGGGTCTTAATTCCTACCCGAAATCGAGAACAAGTAAGAACTAATATTGCAATCAGAATATTGCGGATATAGATGAAAGCTTTATTGAAAAAGGTGGGATTCCGAATAGTCGGTCTTGTTACGGGCGTTGGCCTCAAAAGAAGTACACGAGAGTTGCTGCAATGGCTAACTTTTAGTCTAATCAAAATCCGAGTCTAAACGTGACGGCTATGGGGGTATTTAAAGGAGGAAAAGGTGGGGTTTCGGCCAGCCATACATATGGTGGCCGAACCAAACCCTAGAAGGCCTTTCCCCCTTCAATACGGACTCTAAAAAGTGGCTGACTTAATTCCTGCGAAAATGACATGGGCCTGGCCCAAAACTAAAGGTGACGCAGCACCATGGACTCATGTGGACGAAATTATGAAGTGGAGAACTCTATATTTCGTCCATGCCTTCATCTCCACTTCTGGTGGCTTCAAAGTTCTGAAATCTCCACTTGCGGCGTCATCTTCAATCCTCTAGTGCTTGCTGCCATCTCCTCCATGTGTGATCATGCTCCAATGCTTGTCCTCCTCATCCATGCTTGGTCCATCATTCCTAAGAGTAACAAACATATCTGATTTAGGCAGCATCATATTCTCGTGTATGTGAGGAATAGTTCCAAGAAACGAAAGTACCTGATAGTTCAGTTGTTTGGCACGAGCTCGAGTGATTGGTCCTTGTATTTGTGTCGCTGTAGGTACAGCGGTTGTATCAAGAGATGGGATGTCCTCATCATTATTACTCTCCACATAAGCATAGTCAATTTTATTAGTAATAGTGGGAGCAAATTCAACAAAGTAGCTATCATTATTATTCTCTTCAAGTGTAGGAGGCATAGTATAATCACAATAAAATTTACTCTCCATAGTAGGTTGTACCAAAAGACCACTATTATAATCATCATAAATAGGAGGCAAAGTATCATCAAAGAAAATTTTCTCCTCAATGCTTGGGGGACTAAAAAGATCATGAAAACCAGCTTCCCCAAGCTTAGAACTTTCTATATCATTATCAACAATGGTGTTCAAAGCGTTCATACTAATATTACTACCAGCATGCAAATAAGATTTCATAGGTTTTTTAATTTTCGCATCAAACAATCCATGTTTTAAGTCAGGAAATAGAATAAGAAGCTCATTGTTGTCCATTATGCCAAACTAGTGTAAACAAGAAACAAAAAGATGCAATTGCAGGATCTAAAGGAAATATCTTCGAGCACAAACACAATGGTGCCAGAAAAGTATCGTTACCCGGAACCGGAGTATGAGTGCCTTTTTACCTTTCCTCCCCGAGCAACGGCGCCGAGAAAAGTGCTTGATGTCTACGGGAGCTTCTATTCTTGTAGACAGTGTTGGGCCTCCAAGAGCAGAGGTTTGTAGAACAGCAGCAAGTTTCCCTTAATTGGATCACCCAAGGTTTATCGATCTCAGGGAGGAAGAGGTCAAAGATATTCCTCTCATGCAACCCTGCAACCACAAAGCAAGAAGTCTCTTGTGTCCCCAACACACCTAATAGGTGCACTAGTTCGGCGAAGAGATAGTGAAATACAGGTGGTATGAATGAATATGAGCAGTAGTAACGGCGTGTAGTTGATGGTGGTAATATGGTAGCGATAGTAACGCAGCAAAACAATAAACAAGCAGCGATAGCGATATTTAGGAACAAGGCCTAGGGATTATACTTTCACTAGTGGACACTCTCAACATTGATCACATAACGGAATAGATAAATGCATACTCTACACTCTTGTTGGATGATGAACACATTGCGTAGGATTACACGAACCCTCAATGCCGGAGTTAACAAGCTCCACAATTCAATGTTCATATTTAAATAACCTTAGAGTGCAAGAAAGATAACACGACTAAACCAAGTACTAACACAGCATGCACACTCTGTCACCTTCACGCTATGTAGGAGGAATAGATCACATCAATACTATCATAGCAATAGTTAACTTCACAATCTACAAGAGATCATGATCATAGCATACGCCAAGTACTAACACGGGTGAACACACTCGTCACCATTACACCGTGTAGGAGGAATAAAACTACTTTAATAACATTGCTAGAGTAGCACATAGATAAATTGTGATACAAAACACATTGCAATCATAAAGAGATATAAATAAGCACTTCACTACGCCATTCATAACAAGTGAGTAAGTATTCGTGAAATATAGCCTAAGAGACCCACACGGTGCACACACTGTCACCTTTACACACGTGGGACAAGGAGTCTCCGGAGATCACATAAGTAAAACTCACTTGACTAGCACAATGACATATAGATTACAAGCATCATCATATGAATCTCAATCATGTAAGGCAGCTCATGAGATTATTGTATTGAAGTACATAGGAGAGAGATGAACCACATAGCTACCGGTACGGCCCCGAGCCTCGATGGAGAACTACTCCCTCCTCATGGGAGCGAGCAGCGGTGATGAAGATGGCGGTGGAGATGGCAGCGGTGTCGATGGAGAAGCCTTCGGGGGCACTTCCCCGCTCCGGCAGGGTGCCGGAACAGAGACTCCTGTCCCCCAGATCTTGGCTTCGCGATGGCGGCGGCTCTGGAAGGTTTATGTGGGTTTCGTCCTTCGTAATAGGGTTTTCGCGATGGAGGCTTTAAATAGGCGGAAGGGCAGCCTCGGAGGGGGCCTGGGGCCACCACACCATAGGGCGGCGCGGCCCCCCTCTGGCCGCGCCAGGGTGTGGTGTGGGGCCCCCAGGGCTTCCCTCTGGCGGCTCTCGGGTGTTCTGGAGGGTTCCGGGAAAAATAGGAACCTGGGTCTTGATTTCGTCCGATTCCGAGAATATTTCGTTACTAGGATTTCTGAAACCAAAAACAGCAGAAAACGGAACTGGCACTTCGGCATCTTGTTAATAGGTTAGTTCCAGAAAATGCACGAATATGACATAAAGTGTGCATAAAACATGTAGATAACATCAATAATGTGGCATGGAACATAAGAAATTATCGATACGTCGGAGACGTATCACAAAGCGAGTGAGAAAATTCGATGGTGCTACGGCACTAAAATTTGTTTGCAGCCTCGTGACGAGATTCGGCATCCCACACAACATAATCACAGATAATGGCACGAACTTCACACAAGGAGAATTGTTGCAATGACGTAGGGATCCGGCTTGACCTTGCATCTGTGGCTCATCCACAATCTAATGGTCAGGTCGAAAGAGCCAACGGCCTCATACTAGCCGGAATTAAACCGCGCCTTGAAGAACCACTGCGACGTGCAACCGGAGCTTGGGCTGATGAGTTAGACTCTGTTCTGTGGAGTTTACGAACTACCCCTAACAGGTCAACCGGATTTACTCCGTTCTTCCTGGTATACGGATCCGAAGTTGTGCTCCCCACTGACATCATCCACGATTCACCGCGAGTTACCGCCTACAACGATGAAACTGCTAACGAGGCTCGAGAGCTATCTGTGGACCTGATCGAAGAGGCTCGGAATTCAGCAGATCAACGCTCCGCCATTTACCAACAGAAACTCCGACGCACCATAGTCGTCGAGTTCGGAACCGCTCGTTCATGACAGGAGATCTGGTCGTCCGCCTTCGCCAGGTAAAAGATCACAAGTTGCAATCTCCATGGGAAGGACCCTTCGTCATCAGCAAAGTGCTCCACAATGGATCATATTACCTTGTTGATTTCCGGGAACTAAAGGATAGACACCGCTAATCGGGTACCGGAAACGAAAACTGGAGGATCCGGATGACATTTACGATGAAACAGGTCGTCCCTGGAACATAGCACAGCTACGTCCTTTCCACACTTAGCATTCTCCACATTACATACCTTGTAATATATATGATACATGATCAATGAAATAAAGCATATGGTTCACTCTTTGAGTCTTTTACCTCCTTTAGTTTTTCATTTTTGGATCGTGTATGTTTTCCGACTAAAACCGCAGAGCTGGATGTCTCCGCCTAGGCGTGTATGAAAGTTGTGATTTCCAAATCGTCCTTTAGGACGTAAGCTTAAGTTTTCTGGTGGAAAAGGTCTCCGTTGCGAACTCATGGATTCCTGGTAGCGACTTCCGACACCTAGGCTGGGGGCTTGTTTCCGCGGTTATTGACGGATTGCCATTGGGCTTCGTCGCCGCAGGCGAGCGTTTCCGAAAAAGTTTTCCGGCTCGTGGAAGGTCAAGTGAGCAAGCCGGAAAATTTTGAAACTTGCACTTGCTTTTCAAATAAACGAAACACGCATATATATATATATATATATATATATATATATATATATATATATATATGTATCTATATATATATATATCTATATAACGGCAAGCAGGATAAGTTCTTTCCGCCCACATGCAATTGTTTCATTCCTAGCTACTCACAAATACTTAAGTTATATTACAAACCCACTCCGGGGCCAAAATGATACATCTGTTTGACTGTTCGACAGGGTTCACTCGGAGGATTGGTTATCATCTGAAGCAACGTAGGCGGAGCCATCGCTGGAGTTGTCGCCGGAGCCTTCCTTTGAATGGTTAGCGCTAGACCCGGAATCTTCCTCATCACCTTCCTCTTCTTCATCTTCTGCGTCGGAGAAACCCTCGGGAAGATTGTACTTGTTATACCAGAACGAGTGGTTAACTCACCCGACAAACAGTCGATCATACTCTTGGGTCTCTGCGAGAGCGGCTCTCATGTTGGTGCCTTTGGGAGCTCCGCGCGCAACATCCGCAAAGTTCATGGTTGGGAAGTGCGCTTTGCACGTCGCCAATGTGAGGGAAGCGACTCCGCGGGCGGAAGACTCTTGCCAGTCCTTGATGAGTTCCGGCACCTGCCGCATCAGCTTGGTCATGGTGTCGATCAGCGTGGTTCCGGCTCTCTTCAAGGACAGCGACTTGGCGATTTCGCGACACGCTTCGAAGAGGTCATCGATTGAAATTCGTGCTTCTTCATATGCTTCGATCCTTTTGAGGGTCGAATCTTTGGTCCATTCAAAGCCAAGACTCGCTGCGAAAAGTACGACTAGTTTCTTCCGCGGTCAAAAGCAAAATATGAGGTAGCCGGAGTTAAACAAGAAGTCCTTACGGAAAATCAATTTGTCGACGGCCTCCGCCTCCGCCTCGTGAGTCTTATTCTTCGCTGCCAAGGTCTTGACCCTTTGATGGCTCTTCTTGAGCTTATCGTCAAGATCTGCCATGTCTTGAGCATTTTTCTCCAAGAGTTCCTTCTTTTTCTTGGTCTCCTCCGTGGAGGATTCTTTCAGGAAATTCTTGAGAGATTCACTCTCGGCTTCCAAGACTTTGATCTTGGCGGAAAGTGCATCGATGGAGGGGCGCTTGGAAATTTCTTCTGTAAGGCGGAAAGCAAAAAACCACACGGTTATACACTATACTTGTTCATATCAGACACGCGTTGATAAGCTTAAGGGGTAACCTGGAGTTCTTACCTTCGTAATTTTTTACGCGGGTCTCCAGGATTGAGACAGCTTTCTGGCTATCCGCGTAGCTCTGGCGCAGTCCTTCGATTTCTGTCATTTGCTCCAGCACATGGACGTGCAGATCTTTGTGTAGTTTCCGGGTGTTCTGAGAAGCAGGCAGAAGTTAGCCGGAAATTCAAAATTCTGGGGGCTGGCGAGCAGTTTAAATCCTTATGCTGAGAAAATTTTAAATTTCCGCTAAGGTGCACATTTAAAAACATCGGCTCACACATGTTACTCGGAAAAATGTCCAACCCAATGCTTGGGGGCTAGTGTTACCCGGCGCACGTGCTTGTGCTGGGCAAAGAAGACCTTGATCTCGCCCTTGAGCTTCGATAGCATTTGCTCTTCCGTCTCCGGGTTTCCGCACACCTCACTCATCAGATGCGACAACTCCGCATGGCGCTGAGAGAGGGGAACTTTCTGGAGAACCGGAAACAGATGTGGGTGCGTCTGGGCGTACCAGTTGCACCACTTAGAGGCAATTTTTGTTTGGCATCATGAGCCGTACCTTCAGCCGAAGTGATGTCTGGTTGCTCCGGCGGAGGATGAGACAAGGACGCATCTTTGCCAGATTTTCCCTTGCCGGAGCCGCCTTGGCCAGATTCAGCGGTGGGATCCTCGGGAAGGTCATCTAGGTTGATGACGTCCTCCGGATTTGCCGCAGCAGATGAAGAAGGCTTTGGCGGAGCCTCCATGATGTAGCCCTACCCAAGGTCGATACTACATCAAGACCGACAAGCCCTCCTCGTGGTCCAATGACACGAGCTCGAGCCCAAGCCCTACGCCAAGAGGTGAATTCGCTCCTCTCCATGTATGCTTTTGACACTCCTTTGGATGGCTTGCTACTTCATGCCAATACCCTATGTTCAATCGGTACATCGACCAAGAAGCGAGCCATGAAGACCAAGCCAATGGAGAGAGAGCTGGAAATGAAGAAGATGGAGCTACAGCGCCCCGGCCGGAACTTCCGCCCTCCAGGACCGGAACTTCCGGCCAGATGCCTCCCAGATGCTCTCAAGATGCTTCCCAGCGCCCAGGAAACAGGGTCCAGCCGGAACTTCCGCCCCAAGGACCGGAACTTCCGCCCACCGGAACTTCCGCCCAAGTTCCGCCCAAGTTCCGAAAGTCGTCGAAAACCTTACTGGATGTTACTGCGGGACAATGGACGACTTTCGGAACAAGGCCGGAACTTGGCCGGAACTTCCGGCCCTGACCGGAACTTCCGCCCCTCCAGACCGGAACTTCCGCCCCTGACCGGAACTTCCGCCCATGATGACCGGAACTTCCGCCCTATCGAACTTCAGCACAACAGCACTTTTAGTTGTAACTTACCCCTTCGCCCCACCTACTATATATAGCCTAGTTGGCTCAGATCTGAGATTTAGACTTGATGTAAGAGAAAACATGAGCTATGCTCCTTCCTCGTGGAAACCCTTCTAGATCTACGAATCTACGAAGTTATCTACTCTTCTAGGCGGTTGATCTCTTCCATTCTAGGAATTCTAGTGTTTTGGATCTTTTGCTTTTGCAATTCTATCTATTTGCACTCTTTTCCTCTTTGGAACTCTATCGATTGCTATTGCCAACCTTTTGTGAGGGATTCTACTCCTTGTGGGTCTTTTTCTTGCAATTCCGTTGGGTTGGTGTATCGGGCCAACGAAGAACAACCGGTTGTGTGTGTGTGTTGCGTTTGTATCTTCGATCCACCCCGCCATCCACCCACGTTCTTCGTGTTCATCCACCTTCCCCCACGAATTCCATCCAAATCCGTGAAGATCGGGCACACCCGTAGGCTTAGCCACATCATATGTTATCAGCAGCTCTTAGGTTGCCACGGATTTGACCCCCACTGATGTAGCCCCGCTCACCGACGACACTCCATCAAGACCAACTAGTCCCCCAAGTGGACCAATGACACGAGCCCGAGCCAAGGCTCTACATGATGAGGTGAACTCGCTCCTCACTACCCTTGATCTTGGTACCCCTTTGGATGGATTGCTACCTCATACCGACGTGCTATGTGTCATTAGGTACAAGCCGCATCAAGACCTCGGAGAGGAGGAGGCGCCAAGACCAAGGGAGGGAGAGAAGCAGCTGGACATGAAGATGATCATGGAGCCGAAGACGACGTCGCTCGAAGCGCTCCAAGGAAGAGACGGACGCTGGCCGGTCCAGGACCCGGTCGGACCGGACCTACGACCGGGCTCCCCGGTCACAGGCCCGGTCGACCGGTCGGAAACCGGGCCAGCCCCCTCGTACCGGACGACGACCGGAAACCTCGCAGGAATCCGGTTTCCGACCGGTCGACCGGACACATGACCGGACATCCCGGTCCCAGGCCCGGCCTGACCGGATCCCAAACCGGACCTGACGAGAGTGCCCCACCAAACTGCCTTAACTTATCCTTTTGCGTACCTGTTCGCCCTTGCTGGCTGTGTGTGCCTATATAAGTAGCTGGAACCCCTCATTAGCTCTTTAGACTTGTTTTGAACTCAAACCCTAACTTTGAGCTTAGTCTCCCTTGGGTATCATCCCTCTGTAATCAAGGCACCTTGGTTGTTGATTTAGGTCTTGTTGAAGGAGATTCTAGTACTTGCTACTCTCTCTCCTTCCCCAAGCTCTTCCTCTCCAATCCCAATCTCTCTCCGGGAATTCTACCGCGTGTCTCTTCCACGGAGATTCTATTGGCGTGGTCCATCGAGCCACGGAGGTAAGCATCGGGTGTATCGGGTTGGTGTGCGTGCGTGAGTCTCGGGGTCCTCGTGTTCATCGCCGTGTTCTTCGTGTTCCTCGCGTTTTCCCATCTCCCCCTTTAGGTTCGACGTCAATCCGCAAGATCGGGCCACACACGGGGTCTTAGACCTCATCATATGGTATCAGAGCCTTTGGTTTCCGCGGATTTGACCCTCCACCCACCCGATTTCGTCCCTAGAAAACTTTCCAAAAAAATCCCCAAAAATAGCCCCAAATTGCCTCTTGACCGATCTGTGATTTGGTTGCGTTTTGAGTGGTTTTGGTCCGTGGATTTGGAGTTGTTGTGCTTGATCTACTACTTCCCCAACTTTGCGCCTCCAATTCCATCGTTTCCCTTCGATTTGGTCGATTTGGCTTGGTTTTCGTGAAGAACAGGAGAGAGAAAGCTCATCCCGCGAAATCCGGTTGAGCAGCCGGTCAACCGGGCCCTCGACCGGCCGAGCCGGCCCAGCACCCGGTCAACCGGGCAGCAAACCGGGTAAGCCGGTCCAGGCCCCGGTCCGACCGGGCGACGCGACGCCTCCTTCGACCTCGACATCCGGCGATCTCCACCACCACCACCACCACCACCACCATCCCAGGTATAACTTGCAGCTGTCACCTTGTAACCCCTCTTCCTTTTGCGATCTATCCCATTGAGCATTGCTTGTCTAGTGTTGCGAGACATTGCACGTGATGCAGCCCGACCTTCGGTCTTCACCGCATCATGTGCTTCATCGCCAAGACGGCACGCTAAGGTGAATCTTCTCCTTTACGCGTGCACCGAATCGCCTATTTGGGACGATATACTACTTCATACTCCGTCATACCTTGATGATAGGAACTCGACGACAAGTACGGAGGAAAGAGAGGATGCCATGGAGACCCGAGGACGCAAGGCCGATGTCACGGAGGCATGGAAGAGAAGGAGAAAGAAGCGGCCTGGACGCTCCGGGCCGGAACTTCCGCCCAACATCGCCGGAACTTCCGCCCTCGGCCGACCGGAACTTCCGCCCTCAGCGGCCGGAACTTCCGCCCCCAGCCGACCGGAACTTCCGCCCATCATGACCGGAACTTCCGCCCTCAGTGACCGGAACTTCCGCCCTCAGCGACCGGAACTTCCGCCCTGTCGAGCTTCAGCCAGATCTCAGCCCCTTTTGGCTTGTAACTTACCCCTTCGGCCCCTACCTATAAATAGGCACCCACCCCCACCTTCATGAGGGAGGGATGATGTTTAGATGAATTGGCTTATGCCTCTATTATCCCCTAGTGGATTTGGGAAACCCCCACCTTAGGTTAATTCCTATTGTACCACCCGGGCTCCGATCGAATCCTATTGTATCTCTTTGGTGACTTCTACCAATCTTGATCTTTTGCTTGCACTTCTACCTATTTGGTCTTTTGCTTGCACTTCTATTGAGTTTGGTCTTTTCACCCTTCTAGATTCATAGGATCTTCGATTCGTCGATCTTTGCGGGACTTCTACCGAAAGGTCTTTTCCTTGCAACTTCTATCGAGTTGGTGGTTCGGGCCAACGAGGACAAACCGATTGTGTGTGTGCGTGTGTTTGTATCGAGTTCTTCGCGTTCATCCACTTCCCGCGAATCCCCTCCGCAATCA
>NC_061513.1:194175647-194196507 GCF_022539505.1 Lolium rigidum | reverse complement strand
GGTCTTGGCGCCTCCTCCTCTCCGAGGTCTTGATGCGGCTTGTACCTAATGACACATAGCACGTCGGCATGAGGTAGCAATCCATCCAAAGGGGTACCAAGATCAAGGGTAGTGAGGAGCGAGTTCACCTCATCATGTAGAGCCTTGGCTCGGGCTCGTGTCATTGGTCCACTTGGGGGACTTGTTGGTCTTGGTGTGGAGGTGACCGAAGGCCACCCCGCATCACATGGGGTGCCTTGATACAAAGGGGATGAAACCCTAGGGAGACAAAGCTCATCTTCATACATAAGCCTAAATCTTGTCTGAAGAGGTAAGGGGGCGACCTGGGGGCTTATATAGGCATACAAGGCAGCATGGGTCGAAAAGGTACAAGTTGGTGGGTCAAACCCGACGAATCCGGTCACAGGGCCGGTCTGACCGGGCCTGGGACCGGCCCATCCGGTTCACAACCGGATTCTGGACCGGGCGGTGACCGGGCGAGGCTTCGGGAGCCCCGGGATTGCGTCCGGATGGCACCGGTCGTCGTTCCGGTCGAAAACCGGCCGGGCCGGTCAGGGGGCCGGTCAACCGGGCCTGTGACCGGGTGGGCCGGTCCGTGGGCCGGCCAACCGGGCCTGTGACCGACCGGCCTTCCTCCTCCCGCTTCTTCTTCCTCTTCCTTCATTCTTCCTTCCTTCTTCTTCTTCTTCCTTCTTCCTTGCACCATGATGAATGGCTCCTCTTCCCTTCCCTCGCTTCCTTGCACCATGGGTGTTCCTCCTCTCCGGTCCTCGATGACTCTTGTACCTAATGACATATAACATGCCGACATGAGGTAGCATTCCATTCAAGGTATCTACGAGGTCGAGTATCGAGAGGAAGGAGTTCACCTTGACGCGTGTAGCGTGGGTTAGGGTTGAAGGTCCACTTGGGGGACTCTTTGGCCATGGTGTAGCGACGTCGGTGACCGGGGCTACATCATCTCCCCCCCCTTGGGGAAGAGTCGTCCTCGACTCTTGTTTCTCCTCATCTCCATGATGTGGCGAGAGATCCGAGATGGATTGGTGAAGGACTTGTATAGTTGCCCTTGTATCCTTATGGATGCTCGTCGTGGTGCGGGCATCCTTGTTGTAGTCCATGACGGGTCTCCCATGTAGTGGTGGAGGAACAAAGTCTCGGTCGAAGAAGATCGTGGGGAAAAACAACTTGCGAAAGGAAAGCTTGTGGATGCCAATTGGGTGATCGGCGAACAAGAGGCTCTCAATCAAATACGAAGCATCAAGTCGTTTCTCCAAGAGGCATTTGGCAAAAATGGGGAACAAAAGTGTGTCGATGTATCCAAAATTTGGAAGGGCAAAAATTTGTGCATGTAAGAGTTGTAAGGTGTCAAAAATGTGACGTGTAGCATTGTCCCACACAAATGGAACACTCAAAAGGCAAGTATCGGCGGCAAAATTGTGGGCAAAATTGTTATGTGCAATGGCAAAGAGGTGGAAACTTCTAGCTTGGGAAAGTATGGTTGGCGTGAGCCAAGTATGGGTATCCTCAAGTGTCAAAGAATCCATTTCAATTGCCAAAGTTGAAATGAGAAATCCAAAGAAGAGCAACTTTATGAGTGACATGTGGCACAAGATGCATAAGGTGTCTCTCACATGTATGACATGGTCCTTAAGATTCTTGGAGTGTATGATGATAACATCAAGACATACAACAACCATTGTGCCAACAAGATGTGTCAAGATATGTTGCATAAGAAGCAAAAGAGGTGACGAGGCATTGGACCAAACCGGAAACTTGACAAGGCAAGTCGGAAACACATGAGGGCGAAGGCTTGTGGGAACATACCCTTTGGTGTGATTCCCGCGTGTTAGGTCCTTGTTGGGGTAGCTCTCAATTGCGCGTTTCGTGAGCTCATGCTCCGTAGCGGTGGAAATAGTCATTCGGGTACCTATACACACAAAAGAGAAAACAAAAAGCGTGTGTGCATGGTAGAGGAACACATCATCCATCATGATGTTCCATGTCTTGTGCACATCACCATTAGTGTTAATCAAGATAGTATGAAATGCATGGCGATGGTGCATATGGCAAGAAGGTGTATTCATGGCATGTGGTAACTCATGATCATCAAGAATAGAGAAGGCTATGGGGGCCATCTCATGGACAATGAAATAAGCATTTTTGCATACCAAGCATAAGAAAGAGCAATTGTTCACAATCTTGGATGCAAGGATCATGGAGTAGTGCAAACATTTTGGGCAAAGCAAGTTCAACATGTTATCATTGTTGTCGACAACCCTATGTAAAGAGCAAGTGTTCATCAAGGGTGTCACAACACTAGCATGATCATAATCATTATCATTGCAAGCAAGCGGGGAAAATGTGAAGCTCTCATAGCATGGCATGGTCATGGTATCACAAGCAATTAATTCCACATGATCAACAATGTTAGCAAGCAAAGCATCACATGGGAAAGTGAAAGTAGCATGTGAAGTAGCAAATGGATCATCGAGATCATGCATGCACTCATAAGTCATCATGTCCACTAGTGGGATCATGGCATCATCAACACCTATGTTGTTACCTTTGTAGGCCGACTCATGTGAGGTAGGTGTTGTGGAAGTAGGAGGATCCATGTGGTCGACATGTCCATCTTGGAGCAAGCATGGTGAGATATCATCATCTTCATGCACCATGTACATCGTCTCCATGAGCGGGAACTCATCCTCCGTGGAACCTAGTGCAACATAAGAAGACACAAACGAGGGAGAGGTTAATGTGTTAGCAAAAGCGATGTCCTCCATGGACCTATCATGTACCTCTCTCAACTCACTTTGTGTATCACTCATGTCCTCCAAATGGAAGCACTCAAACTCACATATGGGGTGGAAGTCACTCAACTCACTATCATTCTCACTCAAGTGGGCTAAGTGGCTCTCATTCTCACATGGGATTGGTACCAACTCATCAATCAAGCATATAGGAGTAGGCTCGACTATCTCATCTCCATGCGCCTCCTTGGTTGAAGGGAAAATCCCATGCTCAACCATCTCAACTCCATGCGCCTCCGTAGGTGAAGGGAGAATCCCATGCTCACCATGCTCAACTCCATCGCCTCCCAAGTCATCCTCAAGCGGTGGCGCCATGGTGTTGATGAGAGCTAGGCTCGGCTCAACTTCGCCCTTGAGTTCACCTTGGCGATCTTCATCTTGAAGTGTGGGCGCTAAAGGCTTCTTGGTGGCTTGTGCTTGTAGCTTGTCGAAGTAGAGTTTCTTGGCGCTTGGCGTTGTGCATTGCCATGCCACATGACCCTTGGCCTTGCACACCTCACATAGGAGATTGGGACATTCCCGTGGAGGGTGGCCTTGTTGCTTGCACTTGTAGCATCGGAGTCCATAGGCATGTGACGAGGTAGGGGCCATTGTGGTGGTGGCACAAGAGGTGGAAGTCGCCTCATGAGGAAGGTATGCTCGATGTGCACTTGCCATCCTTGGAGTGGTAGGCACCCTATCATGGTGTTTGTCGCCTTCATGTCGAGGCTCTCGTAGTCGTGCTTCATCACCATGTCTTGATGAGTGTCGTCGAAGATCCGTGGAAGATGTTGGTCGATGGCGCTCATGAAGTGGCTTGTGGCGGCGAGGCGCATGTGGTGACGTATGTCGATGTAGACCATGAGGTGGTAGTGGTCGACGACTATCATGAGATGGTGTGAGTCGATGACGGTCCTTGCCATGCCGAGATGATGGCTCATGCGACTTGGCATGTTGCTTGCGGCGCCTTGTGGAGCTTGGAGAAGAGTGTCGATGACGCTCATGATGGGGACGCTCTTGATGCTCCATATGGTGTACTTGAAGTCGACGATCTTGTGCATAAGCACTCTCATGGTAGCGCCTTGTGGAGCTCGTAGACGAGTGTCGATGGCGATCATGTTGGGGACGCTCTTGATGATCCATATGATGGTGCCATCGTTGAGGTCCTCTATCTTCATATGTAGCTCCATTGGCCAAGTAGGTGACTAGGTGAGGCTCCGCCATGGTGTCGATGTCGTAGGCGTGGCGTTGCTCCACCATGTCGTCCATGCTTGATGAGCCATTGTCGATGTAGAGCTCGTCGAAGTCGTCCTCAAAGTGGTGCTCCACCATGTCGTCCATGTCGAGGATGCTTGGGGAGCCATGGTCGTTGTCGAGCTCCTCGATGTCGGAGATGTCGGTGATGCTTGGGGAGCCATGGTCGTTGTCGAGCTCCTCGATGTCGGAGAGGTCGGTGATGCTTGGGGAGCCATAGTCGGAGTAGAGCTCCACATGTTCCTCCACATCCGCGGTGTTTGAGGAGGTATCTTCCTCGAAGTGCTCCATGTACTCCTCCGTATCTTCATCTTCGCTATCCATGTTAGCACGATGGTATCTATATGGTGTATGTTAGTGGAAGGAGACTACCTCGCACTCTTACCAAGGTAAGATAGTATTGAGGCCATCCACCAAGTCAAAAGTAAGATCAAGTGTATCGGGGACACACGCAAAACCACACGCAAAAGCTAGCAAATATGGTGTTAGGCGAGTGTTGTGGAAAGCCAAAAGACGAAATCCGAAATCAAGTGTATTGTCAAGAGTGGTGGAAATCCAAAAATCAAATGTTAAAGCGATGATCACTATAAACACGGAAAAGATGTGGAACACACACATGAGATGAACGAGGTTAGTGCGACCAAGGAATGAGCGGAAAAGTGTATGAAGCCCTTAAGCAAGGGTGCTCGGTGTCACACTAACACAAGAAGAGATCAAAGCTTCGGTTGCAAGGAAGAGACAACAAGATTCACACGTAGCCTCTCTTCTCTTTTCTCTTTTGCTTAAAAGCTTTTTCTCTTTTGTATATGGTGGCACTTGCAATCTTTTGTATCTATGGTGGCACTTTGTACACTTTTGTATGTATGATGGCACTTGCACTCTTTTGGTGCTTTGGCGGCTTTTTCTCGCCCTATGTTAGCGTTAGCTCGCTTTTGCTATCTTGCCACACGAGTTTTGCTTAGAAGCTTGACTCCACACTACACACACACCTCACAATCGGGGCCACGTGCAATGTCTCGCAACACTCGATAAGCAATGCTCGATAGGATAGATCGCAAAAGAAGAGGGGTTACAATGGGGATGCAAGTTATACCTAAGATGTTAGGCGGTGATGAACACACAACTTGCGCTGATGGTGGTGGTGTCAAGAGTACGGTTGCAAGTCCGGGGTGCCGAGGATGTCGTCGCTTGCTTCGGAGCTGCGGGTTAGTTTCACACACAAGGCACTCAAACCGGAACAAGCAAACACAAGTTAGCGGAAGAAAACGGTCAAAGTAGCTTGGCGGTGGTGGCGGTGGTAAGCCGGTGGTGGTGGTGTCGATGCTCTTGCGGATGCGGCGGTGTTTGTTGGGGCCGCGGTGGTGTTTGCCGGTGGTTGGGGATGATGGCGGTGCTTGCCGGCGGAGGAGAGGAGTGGCGGTGGTCGGCGGTGGAGGTGGAGGGGTGGCGCCCGGTTCGGGGGCCGGTTGGACCGGACCTGGGACCGGCCTGGCCGGTCACACGGCCGGTCGACCGGGTTCTGGGCTGGCCCGGCCGGTCTGCAGCCCGGTTGACCGGATTCTCAACCGGGACGCAGCTTTCTCTCTCCGTTCTTCACGAAAACCAAGCCAAAACGACCAAATCGGAGGGGAAACGATGGAATTGGGGGCTAAAAGTTGGGGAGATAGTAGATCAAGCACTCCAACACCAAATCCATGGACCAAAACCACTCAAAACGCAACCAAATCACAGATCGGTCCAAAGGCAAATTAGGGCTATTTTTGGGGATTTTTTGGAAAATTTTCTAGGGACGAAATCGGGTGGGTGGAGGGTCAAATCCGCGGAAACCAAAGGCTGCTGATACCATATGATGAGGTCTAAGACCCCGTGTGTGGCCCGATCTTGCGGATTGACGTCGAAACCAAAGGGGGAGATGGGAAAACGCGAGGAACACGAAGAACACGGCGATGAACACGAGGAACTCCGAGACTCACGCACGCACACCAACCCGATACAATCGATACTTACCCTCGTGGCTCGATGGACCACGCCAATAGAATCACCACGGGAGAGACTCGAGGTAGAATCCCGGAGTGAGAGATCGGTGTTGGGGACGGAGACCGGTGAGGGAGAGAGAGTGGAGCACACTAGAATCTCACTCACATAGATCCAATCATCCAACATGGGGTGCCTTGATACAAAGGGGATGAAACCCTAGGGAGACAAAGCTCATCTTCATACATAAGCCTAAATCTTGTCCGAAGAGGTAAGGGGCGACCTGGGGGCTTATATAGGCATACAAGGCAGCATGGGTCGAAAAGGTACAAGTTGGTGGGTCAAACCCGACGAATCCGGTCACAGGGCCGGTCTGACCGGGCCTGGGACCGGCCCATCCGGTTCACAACCGGATTCTGGACCGGGCGGTGACCGGGCGAGGCTTCGGGAGCCCCGGGTTGCGTCCGGATGGCACCGGCCGTCGTTCCGGCCGAAAACCGGCCGGGCCGGTCGTGGGGCCGGTCAACCGGGCCTCGTGACCGGGTGGGCCGGTCAGGGGGCCGGTCAACCGGGCCTGTGACCGGCCGGCCTTCCTCCTCCCGCTTCTTCTTCCTCTTCCTTCATTCTTCCTTCCTTCTTCTTCTTCTTCCTTCTTCCTTGCACCATGATGAATGGCTCCTCTTCCCTTCCCTCGCTTCCTTGCACCATGGGTGTTCCTCCTCTCCGGTCCTCGATGACTCTTGTACCTAATGACATATAACATGCCGACATGAGGTAGCATTCCATTCAAGGTATCTACGAGGTCGAGTATCGAGAGGAAGGAGTTCACCTTGACGCGTGTAGCGTGGGTTAGGGTTGAAGGTCCACTTGGGGGACTCTTTGGCCATGGTGTAGCGACGTCGGTGACCGGGGCTACATCAGGTGAGGTGGTTGAGAAGCTGTGAGAGGTGGGGAGTGTGGTGGTGTGCTTGGATCATCCATGGGGGGTCTCCTTTTATAGCAGCGCATGGGTGCTGCGGGGCAGGGTGGTGGTCGACATGCTCACGGCGATTCCGGCGAGCGGTTGGGCTAGGCGAGGGTGCTACGACGATCTCCTCGTCCAGGCGAATCTGTAGGTAGCAACGGCACGGTCGGGCGGCGTCTGTGGGTGACGCATTGCGTCCGTATCTGGCGGCGGCGTCCACAGGATCTTGTCCCCGTCTCCGGCGGCGGCGGGCAAGGGTCGGGGCTGCGCACATGTCTGGCGGTGTCGCGGTGTCACGCTGAGACTCGACGAGCAGCGGGAGGGTCCGGGCGTGCGTGTGCCGGCGCGGGCGGCGCGTGGCCAGTGATGCCCACGGCATGTCCACGCGCGACGCGAGCGGCATCCTGGGAGATTTTGGGCGCGCGTTTTCCGGCGAGTTCATGGCGTCTCCGTCGACGTGGCCGGTGCTAGGTGATGTAGATGAGTGAGGTGGTGCTCAGGGACACCAGGGCCAGGGTTGGAGAGCAATGGAGAGAGGGGTGGCTTGACATGGCCGGCATGGCCATGCCATGCAAGCTAAGGCTTGCCTCCCTAGGGTTGCTGTGGGGGTTTAAGTGAGAGAGGGGACAAGGGGACCAGTAGGGTGCAAATAGGGTAGTTAGGGTTAGGTTAGATCACTATTTGGAATAGTGTCAAATAGTTACATAGATGCTATTTGTGAATTTTATTTAAATTTGATTCAATTCAAAAGCTTGCAGGTGTTGAATTGTGAGTAATTCATTTAGTTAGAAATGACCAGAGATGAGGGAGTGTGGTGGTGGAATTTTCGAATTCAAAGAATTGCCAAAATTGACGTGTGAGATTATTGAACTTAATAAAAAGTTGCAACTTTGGTTGAGCATAGCTAATGACCAAAAAAGAATTTGGCATGGTGATCTTTATAAAAAGTGTTCACCTTGATGTCCTCTTGGATGACATGCGAAGAGTTGAAAAAGTTTAGTTTGAAAATATTGAGATATGAGGGCTCAAAGTGGTGACCAGGTTATAATTGGCAGATTTGACTATTATTCTATGTGAGCAAGTTTTGTATTTGAAATCCATTTGATTTGTGATTCTTTGATTCCAAAAGTTGTAATAAGTGTTTAGTAACATTATTCAAATAATGGTGAAGACCAAATTGGTCCAGGGTCAAAATTTATAAAAATGCCATAGAGCATATGTGAGGGTTTTAGGGTTTTTCTTTTATTTGATTTCTCTTTTTGATTTATTTGTTTGGTGATCTTCACATGATCACCTTAGGGTTTTAGAGCATAGCACAAACACATATTAACAATCATCATGGCATATCACTCAAATGCACAAGTCCTAAGCATGGCACTATATGCAAGAAAAAGTTTTTGTTGGTTTGAAATTTTGATCTCTGGAATTCTGCTTCATTTCTTTTTATTGAAAATTGGGATGTTACATTGGTTCTGTGATGTTTGTGTATTAGTATGGGTAGTGTTTTCTTTAGTTTCTATCTATCTATACTTACCTTTGCTGAACCAACAGATGCCTCCTCGACGTGCACGGACCGGTGGCAACAACACTGGGAACAACAACCCCAATCCTGATGTGCAACTGCTGATCAACGCACAGGCACAGCTCATGCAGACAATGAATCAGTTCATAGCGAACCAAAACCAGAACAACAACAACCACCACAACAACAACAATAATCCACCTCCAGGGGTAGATATGCTCACAAGGTTCCTGAGGTTGAGGCCTGCCAAGTTTTCTATCGCACCCGAGCCAATGATAGCATTGACCGGCCGCGTGCCGTGGACAAGGATCTAGTGACAGTCGGATGTACTGAAGCTGAGAAGGTGAGGTTTGCGTCTCACTTGCTTGAAGGACCAGCTGCATCATGGTGGGATAATTATCAGATAACTCACCCCATTGCTGGTATCACCTGGGAAATGTTTCAAGAAGGGTTTCGCACAGCTCATGTTTCAACTGGAGTTATGACCTTGAAGAGAAGGGAGTTCGAAACCTGCGCCGTAACCACCGCACCGTGGCCGAGTACATAGAGGAGTTCAGCAACTTGGCGCGCTATGCACCGGAAGATGTGGATACCGATGCAAAGAGGAAGGAGAGATTCCCGGATGGTTTGCATGATGATCTTGCTCGTTCAATTGTCCATTGTGCATATTCCTAATTTTCGATACATCGTTGGACAAAGCAACAATTCTTGAGGGAAAGCGGACAGTGCTGAGAACTCGCAAGAGGAAGCATAGCAATAACCACAACAACTCAGCGCCGCATCGTAGGACCCGCACATTCCATGATGGTAATGGAAATTCGGACAAGCATAAGCATGGAGGCAAGTGGACACAACCACCATGGTGGGAATGGACATCAAGCACAAAGGAGGAAATGGCCACCACCATAATGGCCGAAGCGTCTTCACCACAACTCGGAAGAGGTAATGGCCACAACAATGGAGATAGCAATGGCCGAAACCGTTCCAACAACTTCACCGGCAGGGATGTCAGCCAAGTGGAGTGCTTCAAATGCAGGAAGACCGGGCACTATGCTAATGATTGCCCAGAGAAGAAGGATGTGAATGCGAAGCCAACCCCGTTTTAGAAGGGACATGTCAACCATGTCAACGTGGAGGAAGTCTATGAGGAGCCAGACGCCGTGATTAGTACGTTTCTGCTCAATAATTTTTCAGCACTCGTACTATTTGATACTGGAGCATCACATTCATTCATATCGAGGGTATTTGTGGATAGAAATAAGATACCTACTAGCACCATAAACATGCCTATTAAAATAAACTCACCAGAGGGAGAGATGATTGCGACCTATGGGTGTCCCCATTTAACCTTAGAGATTGGAGCACATAGTTTCCCCACTAGCCTGATTGTTTTGGAGTCACAAGGCTTAGATATAATATTGGGCATGAATTGGATGACGGAATATGAAGGTGTCATAGATTGTGCTAATAGAGCAATAATGCTTACAACCCCGGAGAAGAAGCGCATTCGATTTAAGTCCACATTTGAGCTTAAGGGATCCAACATCAATTCTCTTAAGGGGGTTAGCATAGAGGATGTGCGCATAGTGAGAGATTATCTGGATGTGTTTCCAGAGGAGTTACCAGGAATGCCACCCGATAGAGATGTTGAGTTTCTCATTGAATTAATGCCTGGAACTCGGACCTATAGCTAAGAGGCCATATAAGATGGATGTAGAGGAATTAAAGGAACTTAAGAAACAGACTTAGGGAGCAACTCGCAAAAGGGTTTTATTCGGCCTAGTTCATCATCTTGGGGAGCGCCTGTTTTATTTGTGGAGAAGAAGGATTCTACTAAGAGACTAGTTATGGATTTTCGCTCTCTCAATGAGGTGACAATTAAGAATAAGTACCCGCTGCCCAATATCAATGACTTGTTTGACCAGCTGAAAGGAGCAAAGGTGTTCTCTAAGATTGATCTTCGATCGGGTTACTTCCAATTGAAGATTCGAGAGCAGGATATACCTAAGACTGCGTTCACCACTAGGTATGGTTTATATGAGTATACAGTTATGCCATTTGGACTAACAAATGCTCCAGCATATTTTATGACTATGATGAACAAGGTATTCACGGAGTACTTGGATAAATTCGTAGTGGTATTCATTGATGATATATTGATATACTCTAAAGATGAAGATGAGCATGAGAAGCATTTGCATTTGATCATGGAGAAACTTAGGGAACACAAGTTGTATGCTAAATTCAGCAAATGTGAGTTTTGGTTGAACAAAGTTAGATTTCTTGGACACATTGTTTCAGCAGAAGGAGTTGCAGTTGATCCAAGTAAAGTAGCAGCTGTGACTGAGTGGGAGTCGCCTAAAAATGCAGGGGAAATCCGGAGTTTCCTGGGACTTGCAGGATATTACCGGAGATTCATAGAAATTTTCTCCAAGATTGCCAAACCGATGACTGAATTATTGAAGAAGGAGAAGAAATTCACTTGGACTGATGAGTGCGAGGCCAGCTTTCAAGAATTGAAGCAACGCCTAGTAAGTGCACCTGTTTTATGTTTGCCTGATATTCAGAAGGATTTCCAAGTATATTGTGATGCCTCTCGTCAAGGACTTGGTAGTGTATTGATGCAAGATGGAAGAGTGGTTTCATATGCCTCGCGCCAACTTATGCATCACGAGAGGAATTATCCAACGCATGACTTGGAGCTAGCATCCGTCGTGCATGCACTCAAGGTATGGAGGCATTATCTAATGGGAAAGCATTGTGAGGTGTTTACTGATCACAAGAGTTTGAAGTACATATTTACTCAGAAAGAGCTGAACATGAGACAAAGGAGATGGTTGGAATTGATAAAGGATTATGATATGGATTTGCAGTACCACCCAGGAAAGGCTAATGTTGTAGCTGATGCATTGAGCCGCAAGGTTTATGTGAATGGTTTAACCGCAGGGGAGTTACCATCGGATTTATGTGAACTATTCAAAGATCTTAGGTTGGAAATAGTGCCAAAGGGATATCTAGCATCGATGGAGGTGGTGCCAACGTTGCTAGATAGAATTAGAGAAGCTCAGAAGGGGGATGATGAGATGGATGAAATAAAAGAGAATATGGAGAAAGGCAAAGCTGAAGGTTTTCGTTTGGATGAACAAGGAACGCTATGGTTTGAGAAGCGTTTATGTGTGCCCAATGATCCGGAGATTAGGAAGTTGATTTTCCAGGAGGCTCATGATTCGCCATATTCTATTCATCCAGGTAACACTAAGATGTATATGGATTTACGAGAGAGATTTTGGTGGGCTAATATGAAAAGGGAGATTGCAGAGTATATTGCATTATTTGATGTATGCAGCCGAGTGAAAGCTGAACATCAAAAACCAGCAGGATTGCTACAGCCGCTGCCTATACCCGATTGGAAGTGGGACAAAATTGGTATGGATTTCATCACAGGATTACCCAAGACTAGATCGGGGTATGATTCAATTTGGGTAGTGGTTGATCGTTTGACCAAAGTAGCTCACTTCATACCGGTAAAGACCACATACACAAGCGCCAAATTAGCCAAGATTTATATGAGCAAGATTGTGTGCTCACATGGAGTTCCGAAGGGAATTGTTTCTGATAGAGGTACTCAATTCACTTCTCACTTTTGGCACAAATTGCATGAATCACTTGGAACCAGATTGGAGTTTAGCACAGCTTTTCACCCGCAGACTGATGGACAAACTGAAAGAGTAAATCAGATTTTGGAGGATATGCTTAGAGCTTGCGCTCTAGATTATGGATCTAGTTGGGATGAGAATTTACCATATACGGAGTTTTCCTACAACAATAGTTATCAGTCTAGTATTGAGATGGCTCCGTTTGAGGCATTGTATGGTAGGAAGTGCAGAACACCATTGTTATGGGATGGAGTTGGAGAGCGTAGCTTCTTTGGACCTGATGTGATCAAGGAAGCTGAGGTGAAAGTTAGACTCATTCGTGATAGGCTGAAGGTAGCTCAATCGAGACAGAAGAGTTATGCGGATTCCAAACGTAGAGAAGTTACATATGAAGTGGGAGATAGAGCATACCTTAGAGTTTCAACGCTCCGTGGCATTAAGAGGTTTGGAATTAAAGGAAAGTTAGCACCGCGATTTATTGGACCATATAAAATTCTATCACGCAAAGGAGAGGTTGCATATGAGCTAGAATTGCCAGAGGCACTATCAGCAGTTCATAACGTGTTTCATGTATCCCAGTTGAAGAAGTGTCATCCGGAGATGGCAGACACACCGTTGAGAGACACCATTCCATTGGATGAAGTTCAACTAGAAAGTGATCTTACATATGAGGAGAAGCCCGTCAAGATTCTTGATACATCAAAGAGGTTTACTCGCACCAAGACGATCCGATTTTGCAAGGTTCAGTGGAATCATCATTCAGAGGAGGAAGCAACTTGGGAGAGAGAGAGGATGATCTTCGTGAAGACCACCCACACCTATTTGCTAGCCACTCCGAGTCTCGAGAGCGAGATTCACCTTAAGGGGGTTAGGTTTGTAACATCCTAAAAACTGTGCATTTTCAAATTCATGCATTGCATCATATCAGCATGTCAAAGTTTCAGTTTTAGAAAATGTTTCACATGTTTCTTGCATAAAAGTGATTTATATTGCTAGTTTTGCTCCTTGTTGATTAATCTATATGCTACTATTTTTATCCTAGTGCTTTACTGGATTGGGGCTGTGCCCATTAAATCTAGATACTGTACTGGGGTATTTTACAGATCTTAGTGTTTTTATTTGCGTCAGTTTTAGTAACTAGAACAGAGAAGAGAAGAGAATAAAGAAAAAAAAGTGTGGCAAGGCAACGAACGAGCTCATCATTGAGCCAGGCAGCATGCGTATACGCGAGCCGCGTACGGCCGCGCTCGTGTACGGCCGTGCTGGCCCAGCGGCACGCACATGCGAGGCAGCAGCGCAGCAACTTCTTTTATATATTTTTTCTCAATAATCGCTGGGACCCACCATCATCTTCTAGCTCGGGATAGAGTCCAACTCGCGTACGAGTTTGTTACAGACGCGAGAAGTGCCAACTTCTTCGCCCGATTTCTCTCGGATTTTTGCTCCGCTTTACACGAAACTTCGTCTATAAATACCCCATAATCTCCTCCGTTTTTGCTCCCTAAAATCCCCAATTTTTGCGTCGCCGAGCTGCGCAAATTTCTCGCCGGAGTTCGCGCCGCCGCCGCCATCGCTGAGCTTCGAAGGTTGATGTCGCCGCCGTCTCAGACCACCTGAGACCCTCTCGCCTACGCCAATATCTTTCCCTTGATCTACCACCCCGTTCTCATCCTTTTTACCCCATCTACAGAACACTAAGAAGCCGGGAAATTGTCGCCGGAGCTTTCGCCGGAATTCACCATCGCCCGGAGCCCCATCCGTCCGTAGCTGTCACTCGAGAGAGAGGAACACGACGGGAGAGGCATTACGGTGACCGCTGTTGTCCGCTGCATCTCGTCGTCCGAGTCTCCATTGCGAAGAACCATCAGAGACGCAGGGGACGACGTCGCCATCCACGCTCGACCACCACGCCGTCTGATTCATCCTAATCGACCATCACCAGCAGGGTAATGCACTGAACCAGAACAGCGTATTGGCCACGTCTATCTTTTTCTTTTTCTTTTCTCACCCCGCGCACGTGCGATCGATCGGTTCATGTGTGCTAGCTGAAATCTAATTTCTAAATTCCGTATCAAATAATCTATAGCTCCGTTTTAGGTGATTTTTCTTGCGTTGAGTTCGAAATTAAATTCCCTGCAACTTTCGTGTAGAAAGTTTCCCCATCCGAGAAACTTTTTCTGACAACTTTTCGGACAAAATTATTAATAAACCGCGAAATGTTTAATCTTGTAAAAATCTTAACTATTGTTTCGCAACTCGGATTTGAGCAAATAATATATCGTGGAATTCAGAAAAATGAGAGGAACATTTTGGTACTGTTAGTTTGTACTTTTACGAAACCTGTGATTTTTCCAATTTAAAATAGTGTATATAGCATCTTTAGTATATTCTAAATTCAGTAAACTATTTTAAAATAATTCCAACGCCAAATTGCATATACTGAATTTACCTATCCACCAGTACGCCTGCAAATGATATTAGAAACTATTTTTACACCTAGATACTTTGTTCTTGGTTAAATGACTATTTGAAACCTCTATTGCATAAAATATTTGTTTATAAAAAGGTTTGTTAATAAATTCAGTTCCAGAGCATGCATGCATTATTTCATTATGTGTTTACGTGTTTATGTTGTTTGGTGTTTGATTGTGAATTATTTTGCTTGCGTTAGATTGCCCGGATTGCAACGAGTGCGATTGCGACGACTGTCTGAACACCGACCAAGGCAAGTGTCACAAACTCATTATCCTACTGTTTTCTATGCATTGGTAGTTGTTTTATGTGCATAATGATTTCAAATTGCTGGCCCTGGGATATTATCAAAGTGGAGAGATTGCGAGAGATAAATGTTTTATTCTCTTAATGAAACAACCATGTCAAATTAATACACCCCTGGGTGGTAAGTGGTAATGTTTGGTTTATGTTGAGTGGTTGCACCGGGTCATTTCTATGGAAGCACCGTGTGCATCACACTTGAGGTTGGCCACCCGTAAACAAAGAGATTAGCCCGGTTTTCCTGTTTTAGTAGCTTCCGAGTACAACCACATGCTATATGGGCTCGGCTAGATTGAGTAGGTTGCGAGAACTCGACCCAATGTACGAGAGGGTGGTAGATGTTGGTAGGACGGAGCGCGTCCATTGTGGTTGAGGTATTGCTTCTGAAAGGTCTTGTCCTAGTCGACATCTGTCCATTTGAGCAAAATGCGCATCATGGAAGAAGAGCAGACTAGGTCATGTGCGGAATGTGTACAGCCTCTCGAGAGTGTCAAATCTAAGTACTTAGCCGTGTCCCCGGTTACGGACATCTTTGAGCAATTAGAGCTTGAAACTGTTGGATAATCTCGTCAGTCGAATTTCTGAATATTAATGCACAAGGTGGATCATGGGTAGTAATTAGCCTTACTGAAGTACTATGTTTTAAGAAATATTTTGAGAGTAGGGAAAATAAAACTGGCTTTACGCAAATATGAACTCCACTCGCCAAATATCATGTAGTTATAGGCGCCAAAAAAGCCACCATATGACATCTTGCCATTTCCATTCCAAGTGTAATGACCCTTCGGGGCTGCAACGCTTTTATGTTGCAGGTTATTCTGAAGACGAGTAAGGAATACCGTAGGTTGCGAGCTTACACCCAACATGTTCGCCTGTGGCGTGATGGAGCTCTTCGTTTATTTATTTGCTGCTTGAACTATGTTATTTTCAGCTAGCCCTGAGCTATGCGCTTTGTAATAATTATACCATGGATCATACGTTGTAATAATTGACGCATTTGCTATTCTCGGTTATTCATCGAACTGTGTGTGCTAGCGATTGATCCAAGGGACTAGCACAGAAAAGCACAGAGATTCAATCTGTATCCAGGTTGTGTCGCTTCATCTATGTAGTTCTTCATTAATAGGTGCAAAGTACATGATGCAAGAGCTTAAACATGATCTATATGAGCACAACAATTGTCAAGTATCAAATTATTCAAGACATTATACCAATTACCACATGAAGCATTTTCCGTTTCCAACCATATAACAATGAACGAAGCAGTTTCAACCTTCGCCATGAACATTAAAATAAAAAGCGAAGAACACTAGTGTTCTTATGATAAAGCGGAGCGTGTCTCTCTCCCACACAAGGTATGATCCAATTTATTCAGAGAACTAAGATAACAAAGCGAAAATAAAAGCACACAGACGCTCCAAGTAAAGTACATAAGATGTGACGGAATAAAAATATAGTTTCACTAGAAGTGACCTGATAAATTGTTGATGAAGAAGGGGATGCCTTGGGCATCCCCAAGCTTAGATGCTTGAGTCTTCTTGAAATATGCAGGGATGAACCACGGGGGCATCCCCAAGCTTAGACTTTTCACTCTTCTTGATCATATTGTATCATCCTCCTCTCTTGATCCTTGAAAACTTCCTCCACACCAAACTCAAAACAAACTCATTAGAGGGTTAGTGCATAATCAAAAATTCACATATTCAGAGGTGACATAATCATTCTTAACACTTCTGGACATTGCACAAAGCTACCGAAAGTTAATGGAACAAAGAAATCCATCAAACATAGCAAAAGAGGCAATGCGAAATAAAAGGCAGAATCTGTCAAAACAGCAACGATCCGTAAAGACGAATTTTTCTGGGGCACTTAACTTGCTCAGATGAAAAAGCTCAAATTGAATGAAAGTTGCGTACATATCTGAGGATCACGCAGGTAAACTGGCAGAATATTATGAGTTATCTACAGACGGGGCTGCTCAATTTCGTGACAGTAAGAAATCTGTTTCTACGCAGTAATCCAAATCTAGTATCAACATTACTATCAAAGACTTTACTTGGCACAACAATGCAATAAAATAAAGATAAGGAGAGGTTGCTACAGTAGTAACAACTTCCAAGATACAACAAAACAGTAGCAAAATAAAAACATGGGTTATCTCCCAAGAAGTGCTTTCTTTATAGCCATTAAGATGGGCTCGAGTAATTTTAATGATGCTCGCGCAAGAAATAAGAGTTGAAGCAAAAGAGAGCATCAAGAAGCAAATTCAAAACACATTTAAGTCTAACCCACTTCCTATGAAAATGAATCTTGTAAATAAACAAGTTATTGAAGCATGAAGCTACTATCATAGAAAGGCAAAGCAAGTGCAACTTCAAAATTTTCAACATAAAGAGGGGAAGCTTAATATTATTAAGATGCATATAACCATGTTTCCCTCTCTCATAATAACTTTCAGTAGCATCATTAACAAACTCAACAATATATCCATCACTTAAAACATTCTTATCATGGTTCATGTGCATAAAAGTATCATTATTTTTGGCATAAGAAAAACTCTTCTCATTAATAGTAATTGGAGCAGGATCATTATCAAGAATTTGAACATGGTAAACAAGTTGCATTCTAAGGGAATGGTTTTTGGCAATCCCATCATAACTATGACAAGTTTCATAAGGGTAATTATAACCTATATCATATCCATCTCTATAACGATTATCTAAACCAGAATATATAATATCATCATTTTCACTAAAAGTAAAGGTCTCAAATATAGGATCTTCAAGCACAACATCCCAAGCTTAGAGCTTTCAATATCAACATTTGAGGGAACATGAATAGTGCTAACATCATTACTTTCGGTACCAAAGAGATTTCCAATATCAAAGGTAGTGTGCTCTTCCAAATCATGATCACTAATGTAGGTAAAGGGCATAGGAAGATCATTGTACTCAGATTCATTATCATAATAATCATTAGGAGCAACATACTTACGGTTACCTATCATTATCTCATACACGCGGGGATATGTGTTACCTCTTTCTTTTTATTCCCCCTCTTCTTCTTCTTCTTCTTCTTCGTTCCCTTCTTCTTCTTCTTCTTCTTCTTCTTCTTCTCATTCTCCTTGTTCCCTTCTTTAGGAGGGAGAGGCTTGATGGGAGGCTTCTCCACATAACCTGATTTATTTCCAGAAACAATAGAAGAAACTTGGGAGGATTCCTCCTTTTCATTAATTAGTTCGAAACACACAGCGGTCCTATCATATTTTGGCAAAGTGTCTTCTTCTAAAATATTTTGTATGTAAGTATTTGTGTGGCAATTATCAATGCAATAAGAAAGAAACCCATGCAGGACATCATCAATATCAAGATCGTTAATATCTAACAAAGAATTTTTTCTTGATAACTCTTCACACTTCAAAAATAAAGTAAGTTCATTATGCTGATTAGGAGTAATTTCATCATCACAATACAAATTTGCAGCACTCATGGGGTTCGAATTATCATTGGAGGAGCATTGAAAATTAAAATGACCCACTCTATGGCAAAGTTCACAAATAAAAGGATAGAGGGAACAAACTTTTTACCAAGATCATCTAGAGCCCTAGACCACTTTCTAGTTTTTTCATTCCTATGATGGATACAATATTCATCTTCGATTTGATTAATTCCACAAGGTCTATGCATTCCACAAAAATTAACATGCTTATAGGAAATAGCATTTTCAGAAGTTTGAGCGTGTTCATTGCAATCATTAATAACGGTTTCATCCTTCATGCAAGCATCTTTAAAAGGTTCATGATACTTATCAAAATTCTTCCTAGGCAATTCAAAATGAGAGGCAAAAGCTTTATAAAGATTTGCAACAACTTGAGAGTCAAGACCATAAGCAGCACTCATATTTCGAATTTTATCGAGTATCCATAAAAGTTTCAATGCATTCATAATCATAATTTATACCGACTCTCTACCTTTGTCGTTCTCCCAATCTTCGAGCGTTCTCCTCAATTCGATCAAGAAGGTCCCTTTTAAAATCTTCTTTGTTGCGCGTGAATGATCCAAAACAAGTAGTATCCGAGCAAGGTTTTATCTTGAAAAGAAAGTCTTGCATGGAAATTATCAATGATGATATTACCAGGAAGCTCATGAATGGGGCATTTGAGCATTAAAGACTTCAACCTTCCCCATGCTTGGGCAATACTCTCTCCATCATGAGGCCAGAAATTGTATATGTGGTTTCGGTCTTTGTGAATTTCACTTGGAGGATAGAATTTAGAATAAAATAGAGGCACAATATCCTTCCAATCAAGAGAATGCCCATCCTTCAGCAGTTTATACCAATGCGCCGCTTTACCAGACAACGACATAGAGAATAATTTCTTCTTAACTTCATCCATAGAAATACCTGCACACTTGAATAACCCGCATAATTCATGTAGAAACAGTAAATGATCTCCAGGATGAACAGTTCCATCCCCTTCATAGCAGTTATCCATAACACGTTCAATAATTTTCATGGGTATCTTGAAAGGAATACTTTTAGTAGGTGGATTTAAAATATCACAAGCATCATTAGAGTTATCGCATATGGGAGATAAAGTATTATCAGAGCAAATTTTCTCCCCTAAATATGGGAAGCTAAAAAGATCACAAAAGCTTCCCCAAGCTTAGACTTTTCCATAGCATTAGCAGTAATTGCGTTCATACTAATAACATTGCTACTAGCATGCAAATAAGGTTCCATAGGTTTTTTAATTTTTGCATCAAACAATTCTAACTCAGGAAAAATATTAAAAAGCTCACCAAATTTTTTGTTGTTTTCCAGTTTGGTTTCGAAATCCTAGTAAGGAAATATTCTCGGAATTAGGACGGGAATCGGCGCCCGGGGGTCCTATTTTTCCACGAAAGCTTCCGAGGCGGGAACCCGAGAAGATGACGCGAAGTGGGGCCACGAGGCGCCACCACGTAGAGGCGGCGCGGCCCAAGCCCAGAGCCGCGCGGCCTGGTGTGTGGGGCCTCGTGTCGCCCCCGAGCCTTGCCCTTCCGCCTACTTAAAGCCTTGCGGTCACGAACACCCCGATCTGCGAGAGCCACGATACGGAAAACCTTCCGAGACGCACGCGCGCAGCCAGTCCCATCTCGGGGGATTCGAGGGAGATCGCCTCCGGCACCTGCCACGGGAGGGGGAATCATCTCCGAGGAGGTCTCTTCATCGCCATGATCGCCTCACAGGATCGATGAGTGAGTAGTTCACCCCTGGACTATGGGTCCATAGCAGTAGCTAGATGGTTGTCTTCTCCTCATTGTGCTATCATGTTAGATCTTGTGAGCTGCCTATCATGATCAAGATCATCTATTTGTAATGCTGCATGTTGTAGTGTTTGTTTGGGATCAGATGAATATTGAATACTATGCCAGGTATGATTATCAATCTATCATATATGTTATTTATGTTCTTGCATGCTCTCCGTTGGTAGTAGAGCTCTTGGCCAAGTTGATGCCGCGGCTCAAGAGGAGTATTTATGCTCGATAGTGGGTTCATGCCTCCGTTAAATGCAGGACGATGTGTGAGAAGAAGTTCTAAGGTTGTGGATGTGCTTGTTGCCACTAGGGATAAAGCATCGATGCTTTGTCTAAGGATATTTGTGTTGATTACATTACGCACCATACTTAATGCGAGTGTCACATTTGTTTGCAACTTAATCTCTTGGAAGGGTTCGGATGATAACTTTGTGAAGGTGGACTTTTCAGGCATAGATGCATGCTGGATAGCGGTCTATGTACTTGTCGTTAAATGTCTCACGATTAAATCTCATAGTACTCATCATGATATATGTATGTGCATTGGTGTACCTTCTTTATTTGTCGGAATTGCCCAAGCGTGATTTGTTCACCCAACATGTCTGTTTATCTTATGGGGAAGACAC